>NW_015558621.1:1643628-1645553 GCF_001515605.1 Sinocyclocheilus anshuiensis | reverse complement strand
ATTCCCCATCGGGTCCTGGGGGGGGGGGTTCCCCCTCTGTCCGTTCGCTGCGGGGCCCCCTCAAAGCGTGGGGCCCGGTGCGACCGCACCATTTGCACCGCCCAAAGGACAGCCATGGGCCCTGGCGTGGCAATGCACTGAAGTGCTGTGTCCTAACCCAAGGGTCAAGGTTCAGCTGGTTTAATGTGGCCCTGTTATCCCCTGCTGGTAGATGTGGCAATTACACCATCTGGCTGCAAACAACATCTTTCTCCATTGATGTTATATCCAAAACATTGTGTTACATATAAATTGCAAACATTTCATTATATTATTTTCCTTATTATTAATGTCTGCTGCCTTTCACCTCACAGCATAATCACTAGTGAAGAGTTTGGACAGTAGTTGTGGGTAGGTTGGACAAAAACAAAAAAAAAACTCAGATTAATATAGAAAATTGCTTTGATCGTTTGTTCCAACACATCTGTTTAGGAAGCAGTGTAAAAAGTAGGTAGACCGGGTGCATGAAGAGTGTGTGTGTGTGGTGTGTGTGTGTGAGTGTGTGTGGGGCAGAAATCAGCCCCATGGGATCTTATCAGGTTGGAGTCAGTGGTAAGGTGACTCTGGTTGATTTATTACAGTGATTTTGCTTCATCAACATTAATATAGAGCAGAATCAGTGCAACAAGCATCAACATTTCCCTTATTAACTGCCAGCATGCGACTAATCAATGAACAGTCGATAGTGAATACTGGAAAGCATCTCAGCCTCTCCTCCTCTGAAAATGAGCCATTTAATTTCAATCAGAGCTTAACATTTATAACAGTCTGTAATGTTTATGCCTAATTATGACTTGAATGAAAGGATGACAGTTATTCTTTACCATTTAATTGTTTGATGTGCTATCTAAATTCCTCTTAACAGCAATGGATTAAAGTGCTGCACTCAGCTTTTTCTGCTGTACGCTGGAGAGAGGCATTAAAAAAACGGAGCCCAGGCATGCATGCATACACCATACACATTGGCACAGTTCATAATTGCAAATCTTCTGCATTGCATGTTCATAATTACAAATATATATATTTATATATAATTATTTCACATTTTGATGTCTCAGAGAACAATGAATAAAATCATAATGATTCATTTTGATCTGTTGGGGACTTGGGGTGGTGTATCTTAGTGGTTAACCCTTATCTGACCTCATTAACCTTTACAGGGTGCTTATTAGCGCCTAATGTACTAATATGCACTCTATATGAGCTGACAAGGTACAACGGTGCCTTAAAGGTTGTCACTAGGGCAAGCTGATTTTGCACTTTTTTTCTCACTGTGCAGCATGAATTTCTATGTTGGTTCTATGTTTTTGCTGGGTAGTGCTAGCTTAATCATGCTAGTCACTAGCAAAACCTACTGGATAAAGTTTGTTGATCAGTATGGTGTGACTGGTGACTCTGGCTGGCAAAAATCGTGCTTTTTGCAGTTAAGAAGCCTTGTGTTGACTTCCTTGAAGGAGTAATACACTCAAAAATGAAAGTTCAGTCATTATTTACTAGGCTCCAAACGTGTGTGCTGTAATTTTTGCTGTGAAAAATAATTTTTGAAGAATATTCATGCAGTATTAGTAAATAATCAGATTTTACAGTCTTATAATGTTCTCAAGATAGAAGTTCATGATGTACAAAAAAAACATCTCGTAACAGTGATACACTGGTTTGGAAATAACTTCATCATTATGTAACACCATTTCTTACATATATACATACAGGTGCATCTCAATAAATTAGAATGTCGTGGAAAAGTTCATTTATTTCAGTAATTCAACTCAAATTGTGAAACTCGTGTATTAAATAAATTCAATGCACACAGACTGAAGTAGTTTAAGTCTTTGGTTCTTTTAATTGTGATGATTTTGGCTCACATTTAACAAAAACCCACCAATTCA
>NW_015558621.1:1604526-1625962 GCF_001515605.1 Sinocyclocheilus anshuiensis | reverse complement strand
TTGAGTCAGAGATATAGGTCTTGCTAAACAGTTGCTAGCGAGTGGCTTGGCAGCTGCCAGTGATGGTACTCCAAAGGCTCCATGCCTCTATGACAGTCAGATTTGAAGATATCCCTCTTTGGGTTTGGGTTGTTAAACTAATATACTAGATGTGTGTCTGAGTCAAAAGAGCCAATCCCTGTGTCTGTATGATGTTCTGGTGCTGAGATGTGGTTTATTTATGCTACCAAATGGTTGCTAGGTTGCTTTAAATGGTTGCTAATGTGTTGCTAGACAGTTACTAGGGTGAAAAAATCCAAACCGAATCAAAAGAGCCAAACCCTGTGTCTCTATGATGTTATGGTGTTAACATATGACTTATTTATGCTTCCATATGGTTGCTAGGGTGTTCTGCATAGTTGCTAGGATGTTGATAGACAGTTTCCATGGTGATAATTAAAGACTACTCTCCATTCTGAGTCAAAAGAGGCCACCCACTTGTCTCTACGATGTTCTGAGCCACAGATATACCTCTCACCGGTTTTTAAATGGAAGTCTATGGGCTTGTTGCTAGGTTGCTGTAACTGGTTGCTAGGGCATGGCTATAAAGTTTAAATGTTACCATTTATTGGCTGCTTGCCAGGACAAGTCAAATGAGCCCACCCCCAAGTCTCTATGACATTTTGATGCGGAGATGTGAGGTCAGAAAGTTCGGTCCAATGTTAAGTCTATGGGACTTTTTGCCCGATTTTTCAACCGTTGTGTAAACATCATTTGCCCAATTGCTTAAAAAATTCATAGCACACCTCTCCTCAATAAGCCACATGATTTGACGCCCCATTCCTGGGTGTGTGACAAACAGTTGTACGCTGAAGTTTTGGCCAGAATAATAATATGTATGCAAGATCATTTTAATTTGTAATAATATTTCACAACTTTGCTGTTCTTACTGTGTTTTTGATCAAATAAATGCAGCCTTGGTGAGCAGAAGAGTCTTCTTTCTCACAATAAAAAATTTACTGTTCCCAGGCTTTTGAATGGTAGTGTAACTCAACATGCTTCTGCAATAAAGGACTGTGGAAAAATTATGAAGATGCATTTTCACTCAGAATCATCATTTATGTACACTTACATTTATACATTTAGCAGATGCTTTTATCCAAAGCAGTTTGTCAAAGTGCCAACAGTATTCGTGATCCACAATGTCAAGCTTATTATTAGATTAAAAATATGGAATATGAATGAAGCGGGTCTATGAACTGTTGGATTTCTACAATCCATGTAAACAAACATTTGTTTCATTGACTTTTCTGCCAGGATACCAATAATTCTGGAGGGTTCAGAAGTCTAATACACACACAGAGACATTCTGTCTCGTGTTAACTGAGAGTTTGTCCTCATATGACAGTAAAAACCTGCAGGCTACATTTCCACAGTGATTTCAAATCCATATTTACCTAAACACACACACTAGTCCATGCTGGAAAAAGATGTTTAGATAAAGACGTTTCTCGAGCAATATGAGTGAAAATCCTTTGAGACCCTGTGTGTTTGTGTCTGTATTTCACCTTGGTGTTTGTGTGCCTCTGTGTCTTTAAGGAGGAGAAGTCCCAACTGGTGATCACCATGAGTGACATAATGGACGACCAATCAGCTGTGGGCTCTCAGGAGGAGGAGGAGTCAGCTATCAACCTCCCATCCACACCCACACCTCAGCAGCAGCACACTGACCCCGCCTCCCCAACGGTCGCCACGACGCCCGAGCCGCCTCCCATCGCCTGCGGCAACAAAGTGATGGCAAGATCCTCAGAGATGGATATGGAGTATGAGGTGAATATTTGAAGAGTTCCTTTGCAAAAACAGATATCTCCGTTTTTTAACAATTTTCAAAAATCATGTTTTTCATTGTGCATTCCAATTAATCTCAATCAAACTGCAGTTGGGTTATTTTGATTAGGTCAAAAAACAAAAAAATACAGCTAACTTAACTCAATAAAATACAACATGATAACATAATAAAAAACATGATTTTTGAAAATGTTAAAAATCTTGTTTTTGCAAATAAACTCTTCATATATATATATAAGATTTTTTTTATATAAAAATTTGTACACAGTGTGAATGCTAAACAGTCTGAGAATGATTTATCAGTCCGTCATTACCTAGAGATGCGTCATTATCTCATTACCTGTTCTGTACATTTTGAAGCCTGTGGGCAAAAGGCTTGTGTTTTCAGCCTGAAGTATTACAGACTCCGCAGTCATGTGACACGTCCACCCTGCCCCTTCATCTCTGATGAAGCCTGAGACAGAGTAAGGAATATATTAAGGAGGACTAAAGGCGTTGCCTTGCCAACTGGAAGGAGAGTTCCCACTCTTGACGTCTTTACCACCACACCACATGTAGTGTCATTAACCAATTTGATTTGATGTATTTCGATTAATCCAGGGCTATCTGACACACACTGCCTTTACAGGTAACATACCTAATAGAAGCTGTAGCAGCATATATAAAATGTAAACAGTTTCTAGTTGTACAAGTATACACACACTGGTTGTCTCTCTTGTCTCAGTGTTATTGCTGGAGCAGGGCCCAGTACAGCAGGCGAGGTGCTACGCAGGCCATTTGCATTGACATATTGACACCCTTGTCAGGATTTATATGTACAGCGTGGCAGGCTGGCTGGGGCGAGGACAGCGGAGCAAAGCACGGACATTCCAATCAAGAGATCTCACTTCTCCAAACCACACTGAAACTGCACATTTATCAAGCGCTAGGTCTTATTTTCGTTAGATATGTGTGTTTGAGAATCAACAGGGCTCTAAATTACATTTAAACCTGTTAACGAGTTCATGAATAATGATATTATCTGATGCTGAATGTTCAGGAGAATATTATTTCAATTTTCTCTCTTTGTCCTTTCTCTCTCTTTCATTCGTTCCCGGCTAGACTCCCTTGAGGTCCCTGCATCATTACAAAACTCGAGGCTGAGTTGCACATAATCAAATATTTGACGTAATGAGGCTTTTTAATTACTCTTCCCTGCCTGCAGTATCGGCATGCTGATCCTCTCATTCATCTCCAGAGCCATTTGTCATACAGTTGACAGGCGGTTATGGATACTTCCCATGGTGCATTTTGGGGCTGCGTGAAGCTGTCTGTGGTACTGTTGGGCAGAATAGAATTGCTGTTTATGGACAGGGATATTGGTATATACCTTGAACATCAAGGCATGAAGGATTTGGCAACATAAAAATTATATTATATAAATTCTATCTGTCTGTCTGTCTGTCTGTCTGTCAGTCTGTGCATTTTGTTTTGGTTTCTCGTTTTGCAACACTGGTCGCATTGGACTAAGCGTGATATTTTACTGTTCAGTGTCTGAATAAATTAGCATGAAACACCAGACAGTCCTAATAAGGGCCGTCATCCATGATTCAGTGTGAAATGTGAAAAGTCTGTGCTCAAATATATCATTATACAAACAGTCTGCTTGCTGCAATTTCCCAGGGTACCTGCATTTTTGTGGGTTTGTTAAAGATGTTCGTTAAGTCCTTTGCAGCAGCTGAGGCTTAACTTTACAGACATGACCTTGGTGGAAACTGAATGCAAATAAGACGGGCTTGTGCAGCGTAGTCAAAGACAATGTGCATCTAACACTGGTTGCTTTTATTAACGTGTTCTTGTAAACAGTGAACACACTTGTAAGGGATAAACATGCATTTTAGCTGAAGTTTATACTCTTATTTGCATGTAATTTATTATGAGGTGTTGTAATGCAACATCTAATTTCTTGCATTTTCAGCTAGTTTTTGCTTTTATAATTTTCACACGTATTTTGTTTAATTTCTCTTGGGCTTATTTGATATAAAAATATATTTTGTAATTTTTTTTATCTTAACACTTGCATAAATTTGCACATTCTATTGAATAATCATACTTTATGTATTTGCAGGCATCAAATAAAAGTTTAGTGGGGCCAATAATAATGCTAGAAGTTTTTATAATAATTACAGAGTCCTTCTTAAATTTAAGCGCTTGGAAGGAGACCAGCAGCCCTGCTCTTTCTGTATTCCCCAAACACACATCCTCTGAGACAAGCCATGGCACCCTCACAGGTTTCCTGTCTTTTTTCCCCACATGTGTGGAGATAAAATTCTGTTCTTAGATGAAAGTAGGACAGAAAAAAGCATGGCATCAGCCTGGATAGAGTAGGACAGGAGAATGAGTGTCGTTTTTGCTCATTAAAATTGTGGAGTGATGACAGAAGGATAGATAAAATGAAAAGGCTAGAGATTTTTGCTTTGCCTTAAGGGTCCATCACAGCTTGGGGAGGGAGTGGCAGAACCCAGGGTATTAGCAAGCCCACCAAATGTCAATGATCTCTGTATGATTTAAATGGCAGAATGGAGATATCATTGGAGATATCTGGTACAATCACAGTAATAGGAGGTAATGAGGGCTTTCATAGTGTTAGATCTGTCTGAGGGAGATGGTGAGCAATTGGGAGAGATAAAGAAACAAAAAGAAATGGAAAAAAGGCAAGATGACAGGATGAGAAGGACAATAATATCAGGGGATGCTGGTGTGCTGGTGTTCTTTAATCAGCAAGGCTTCTTTATTCAACGAGCATGACCAGAAACACCATGCTGATTGACCAGCATGGGAATTCATGATAGCCTTTTCAGCAGCATATTTATTCTTGTATGAATTTAATTTACTCGTATTACTTTTGGACATTGTAGTTTGAGTGTTTAGGCTAGATGTATATGCAATTAATTATATTAGAGTAAATTAAAATTCATGCTTGAACTTAATTCAGTTGTGTTCAGTGGTTCCACAAAATGGAAATGGGTTTTCTGTAACATGACTGTAAACTTAAATACACTGTAAATTGGAAACTGAGCTGAATAACTGAACTGAGCAGCAGCAAATAAAATTAGGCATGTCGAAGTAATACTGAATCTTTAGCTGTCAACTGCTAGATACACTCTCAGAAAAAAAAGGTACAAAAGCTGTCACTGGGGCAGTCTTTTTTCCAAAAGGTATGCTTTTTTTTTATCCCTAAAGGGTGTATATTAGTACCTAAAATGTACATATTAGTGCTTTTTGTCACAGTTACAGTTTTTCTGCCTGTTTTCTGAGAGTGTAACAATAGTGTACATTAGTGTTACTTGATTGTCTCTTTTTAAAATAATACAACAATTTAAACATATTCTTTCAAAGCATGCTGGGAACAAATGAAATTCAGTTAAAAAATATATATATTCAATAAACTGCATAATTAAATGGATGGATGATGTTAAACAATTAAAGCTTTGGATAAAAGCGTCTGCTAAATGCATAAATTTAATTTAATTTAAATCTCCATCCAACCAAGGCTGTTTACGTTCATTTGTTTAGCCATAAGGGAAATGGATTAATTAAACTGATATTTTACAAGTTTAAAATATTGACAAAAAATGTAAGACATATTGCATTAGCTTGTTTTAATTGATGTAAATTGAGAAAGCAGTAAAAGTGCCTCTCTTGAGTGTAAGAGAAGTGATGTGTTCATGAGTAATGTGAGCGAGAACCCTTATGACCTGTTGATGCTGAGTTACCAGGGCAACGTTGTTTTGTTGGAATCTGAGGAGATGCACACAGCAGACTTGAGACGAACCGTCCTTGCAGTGACAGTCATCACGCACACTCTCAAGGAAAGCTTTTTTTAAATGATACACAATATCACTGTATTAATCTGTGCCTTGTATATATTAATATTTTCTTTTACACAGTTTGTAGTATCAAAATACAAAAATACTGATTAAGAAAATGATTTGCTTTTGCTCTGTCAGTACATCATGTTTTACAACCGGGCAAAAGAGCAACATTATGTATTTTGATGCTCCTGTGTGCCCGCCGCCAGTTTTCCAATGAAGTTCTTTCATATGAAAAACTACCAGCTCACTAGAAAGTGGCCCTCTTCCATTCAGCAAGGCCTTTGATGCCATTCATGTCAACATGAGGCATCAAAAGCCAAACAAGGACCCAAGCAGAAGCACATTTGGCTAACTGTGGCTTCTCTCGTTCGCTTTGGTGGAGCTCTTGGCCAGGCTTGAGCTTTTGATGTATCGGGTGGTGAGCTATTCTCGCAGCCGGCCGCAGATGGAGGTTCTGGGCTTTTAACCAGGGTGGAGAGGGTTGAATGGTATATGAGAAGACAGCATGGAAGAGAAACAATAGGAAAGGATGAGTCCAATGGTTTATCAGATCATCTTCATCTCTTTTTCAGCCATGTCCCTCTCATTTTCTTTTTGTGATTGGTTTTTAGTGGATAAAATTGGAATTTAACTGCATGATGTGCTTGCTAATTAATTAAATTACTTTTAATGAATCACATGTGTTTCTCCACATAGGTCTCCAAGTCAGATTCAACACATTGAATTAGGTTAATGTGGCAGATGTATTTTATATATGAAAAGATATTACAAAAAATGGTTTTAGACATCAGTATACAGTATATTGTTTGTTTCCATACAGATTGACAAAATTAAGTTGATAGCCAGGGTTTTTAGACTTCTCCCAGCCACACATTGGTTGGTGATTTACTAAAAGAGTTAAAAGTATGAAAAAGTATTTCAGAACATACAGAGACATGCAGCAGATACTCACAGACGTTCATCCACAAAATACACAAACAGAAAGATGGAATAGATAAGGAACAGACCACAGACAGATGGAGACAGAATGATCAGTGTTGAGACTGTTCAGAAACGGCAGTCTCTCTGTCTGGCCTCTGGAGGAGACAGCAGGTAAATAAAAAGCAAAATGGGTTGTGGGATAGGGGCTTGGGTATTGGTAAGGCATTAATGGGCTGTGGAGAATAGTCATGTGACCCATAAGGAATTTATTTTAGTACTTTTAAAGAAGAAATATTTTGGGGAAAAAGAAATGCAGTTCTTTTGCATTTACTGCCCTCATTAGTCTATTTTCAAATTATGAGATTTCAGAACAGATAATTTGTTTATGAACCAAATAATGAATGACACAATATAATTCAAAAGGTGTGTTTACACAGACTTTTCAGTTACATTTCATTGACTTTCTAGAAAATGCAGTCGAACAGCTGACCTTTTTGAACGTTTTTTGTTTTAAATAAATACTTTTATTCAGAAAGGATACATTAAATTGAGCAACAAATGACAGTAAAGACATTTATAATGTTATAAAATATTTATATTTCAAATAAATGCTCTTTTTTTTCAACTTTCTGTTTTTTTCCCTGACTTTCTATCCACAAATAGATAAGCAGCACAACTTTTTTCAGCATTGATAATGATATGAAATGTTTCTTGAGCAGAAAATCTGCATATTCGAATGATTTCTGAACGATCATGTGACACTGCAGACTGGAGTAATGATGCTGAGGCTGCTGAAAATTCAGCTTTGTTATCAAAGAAATAAGTTTTAAGATAAATAGTGTATATTAAAAATACAAAAACATGAGGTAACAATTATATAAATTGTTTTTGGTTCATGTGGTTAATGATGAAAGTAAGGATTTTTGGTCAAGTTTTTTGATTGACTAATAAGAAGTAATTTATTTAGGTATTAGTGTACACTGGTCAAGCTGCATGTTATGTGCAAGGACGTTTACATTAATACATTTTTATCTAAAATGACTTGCATTCACAGTACTGTATGCTCTGTAAAGTCTGGAGAAACCTCTCCATTACCATTCTCATTCATATCACTGGCAGTTACTCAACCCCTGAATGCACGTGATTTGAAATCATCTTGTTAAAACCTGAACCTAAATGCCATGTGGCTAATTTCTGTCATGATAACCCTATAATCCTAACCCAAGTGGAGAGAAAGAAAGATTAATGGGGAAAAACCACCAAGCTGTGCGACAGCCTTGGTGGTTTATGATAGGAATATGGCCACGGCAGACTGATCTATTCAGGAAAAAGCAGAGGTCAAGAAGAGAAGACTTAGGGAGGGAGGGTGATTTGAGAGCTAATCAATATTGAGGCTCATCACAGAAAATGATGTTTTATATTCCGCCAGTAACGCTCGGCTTGTTTTGTTCTCTCTGTGTGCCCTTTGGGTGGCTATGTTTTCTCCTCTGCGTCTGGAGAATTCTCTGTAGTGGCATTTCTGATGCTATCATTGAGTTCCTGTCAGACAAAGATCACATTAAATGGCCAGTTATCAAATATACTTAAAAGAATGAGGGTGGAAAAGAAGGAAAGGAAGTTAACAGAGAAAAGAAAAACAAAGTGAGGAGGAAGGAAGAAAACTTATGCATTCTTTCCTATACTTTGCAATAGGTTGGTGACTGTGTATTGAGTCCAGTTAGTGGTAAAGTAATAGTTCACCCCAAAAGAACCTGTAATCAACCTGTATGACTTTTTTTGGTTCATATAGTGGAAGTCAATGGGGTTTAATGTTGTTTTGGATTCCATTGAGTTTCATTGTATGGACATTGTTCAAAATATCTCTTAAAAACTGCTCAACCAGAAATATTAATTCTGTCATTATTTACTCAGCCTTGTGTTGTTCAAACCTCTATGCTGTTGAGTTTTCCTTAAAAATGCTCCTTTTTAAAATTTGTAATGTAAATCGTGATCCACATTCATTATTTGTAGCATGTACAGTATTTATGTCTGTCATGGACTCAAGTACGGTCCAACTATTCCTTTAATCGATGTGTGTGTGTGTGTTTTTTAAATTTTGGTCTGAGCTCAAGTTCAGAAATTTTTCAAACCAACTAAACAAACTGAACTCTGATATCAGATGGACTCGGTTCCACAGCGAAAGCTTTAGTGTGAAAGCAGCCTTAATTTTGTGAAGTATTTGTAGTATGTTTACAGTGTGAATGTGTCTGTAAGGGAGAGATTGAGAGCATATGTGTGCTGGTATGCTGCAGTGAAGTGTCCATCCAGCATTTAAATATTTAGGTCTATCTGTCAGCTTGGCTCAGGAAGGACTTGGCTTCAAGGCACATTTGCCGCAGGAAAAGAGAAGAGTGGGAGAGAAACAGAAAGGGAATATGAATAAATGGATAAGAATTGTGGGAAGTGAGACAAAGATAAATGAGGACGAGATGAATACCTGGACTTGAGATGTTAAAGATGTCAAAATTTGAGAAAAACAATAAATAATGTAAATTTTTTAATAAAATAAAAAATATGTTAAATAAATACAAATGGAAAAATATGTGTTCTATGTTGTCATTATATTTATTTTTAAATACAAATAAATAAATTAGGGCTGTCAATCGATTAAAATATTTAATTGCGATTAATCGCATAATTGACATGAGTTAACCTGTGATTAATCGCAACTTAATCGCACATTTTATCTGTTCTAAATGTACCTTAAATTAATACTTTTCAAGTTTTTAATACTCAACATGGGCATGGACAAATATGGATGCTTTATGCAAATTTATGTTTATTATTAGTGAAACCATACTCAACACAGAGCATGAAGATGACATGTTTCAAAGGTCATAGAAGTTTTTCAAAGAACTTATTCATGTCTATTAGACACATGAAAAAACAGAACATAGAAATACTAGGTTCCCATTACTTCTCTTTCTTTGTACTGAGCTATTTAGTTACACAAGCCTGTTTACATTTTCACACGACAGGGCAGTTCACTTCTTCTGAACATGCAAAATGTGCATTTATTATTACTGAAACCACCCTAAACATAGAGCATAAAGAACATAGACATGTTTCAAAGACGGTGACATGTTTACCCAATCGCGTTTCGAGGGGGGTCCACCAGTAAAAATCGTGTTCCGTGTGATAAAATACAAATTTTTTGGAGGGGTTTCCCTTGTAAAATCATATATCATGTTGTTGGGGTCGCTTCAACCCGCGGACATGAAAAACAACCTGCGGCAACAGTGTTAAAGTAGTCCAATTCCGTGGGAAGACCGTGGACTTGGCAACACTGTCTATGGCTGCATCTCCATTTCTCCAACTACGGGCTAGGCCATGGGTCAAACAGAAAATGTGCGCTGCATTAATCACGCGTTAATAAAATTAGTCCCGTTAAAATTAATTTGCGTTAATGCGTTATTAACGCGTTAATTTTGACAGCCCTAAAATATATATAAAATATATGTGTGTGTATGTATGTTTATACTGTCCACACTTATCACACCATCACGCTCTCCTAGTTTAGCTAAAGTACAAAAATAAATAAATGAAACAGTAAAAAAGAAGAGTAAGACGAATGTCCAATGTCCATCTGTTCCATTCCCTCTCTGCTCTCAGGAACAAAGATCTTCCCACAGTCCTGCTGTGACTGAAAAACAAATCAAATTTTGGGATGATGTAAGTTCATTATGTTTTTGTTTGTGGTTGCTATGGAAAAAAGAACTGGAACCCAGCGTCAAGCCAAAGGGCCTATGATTATCTGGTTTGGCTTTGAATTTGTCTGTGCAGCTTGGTTTCATATATCTGGAATGTTAAAGTGACACTTTCAGTTCAGAAGTTCAGCCCTCCAATATTGTGAAAACTGTGGGTTATGACCCTCTCACTTGGTGATGCTCTCAACTGGAAATCTCATTTGTTCTGTAAATTATATTTGACAAGACTTGTAGGAAGTCAAAGCTTTGTTGTAAACAACAGCAGATCTGTATGAGCTTGAAACTACACCTCAATTTCATTGACCTGAAAAGACAGGCAGACTCTTATGTTATATTTACACGATTGTGCAGTTGTAATGTTCAGTTGCACGGTGTCCAGCAGATGAGGTACATTCTGTCCGTACATGTCTTTAGCTTCTAAAATACTCAAAAAACTTGTTTGATGGTCTTTTAAAAGAATACATAAAGCAAAAAGGAAAATAAGCCTTTGTTTATTTTTCTTTGGAACACAAACAAGACAGTTACACTTTACATTAAGGTTTAATGTTAATTAACATTAGTTAATGCATTAACTAACAATGAACAATACATTTGTTACAGTATTTATTAATCATTATAATCATCATCGTTAGTTTACAAAAATACAACTGTTTATTGTTAGTTGGTGTTTGCTCAGGTCTATTAAATAATATTCAAAAATCAGCTTTAATAATTTATTAGTAAATGTTGCAATTAACATTAATTAACATTAATAAATTCTTCTAAATAATTTTTCATTATAAGTTCATGTCAACCAATGTAGTTAACTAATTTTAACCTATGGACCCTTATTGTAAAGTGTTATCAATCAGCGATTTTGAAGAATCTCCATGCAGCTCCTTAAGTCCCTAAACATGCTGTCAGGACATAATGCTGAATATCTCACATGCTGGAGAACAGTTTTGCAGCTAAGCTTGAATTTGAAAGCATTATGGAGTCCGAGTGATGAACTAACCTTGGCCTGTCTTGCTTCAAGCGATGATCTGAGAGGTCTGTGCTTAGCTGAGGGGCGCCATTAAGCATGAAGCCCGGTTGATGGTTTGGCGTAGATCGTCCATCAATGAAGCTAGAGGTTATAAATGTTATTCGATAAGATATTAGACATGAGCTAAAGGCTAATAATCTGTTGTAGTCAAAGAAGGTTGCTTAAAACTGACTCCCTTAGATGTAAGTTACATATACTGTAGAAGTGCTTTAAATGAAAAGGGTCCCACTTTATATTACGTGGCCTTAACTACTATGTACTTACATTTAAATAAATAATTTGATACAATGCACTTATTGTGTACATGCATGTTTTACATTGTACTTATATTTTTTAAAAACACCTGCGTGTAATTACAGCTTTAGTTAATTTCTGTAATTACATGTATAATTACACTGTTGACCCATCCCTTACACCTTAACCCACCCTTAAACCTACCCATACCACCAAACCTGTCCCTAACCTTACCCATATCGCATCTCATTAGCAACAGAAGTGTTTTGCAATACAATATGAACACAATAAGTACATTGTACTTATTTCACTCACTGACCATCTGATGCTGCACACTAATATGGGGAGAACTTCCTGATTGCCAGCTTCCAGGAGTCAGAGTGCAGTATTCCTCCTAAAAGCTAGTGGATAGAAATGGGAATTATTTTTAACGAGTCTTTTTCCATGGCAGTTTTTTATAATGATATTTCAGATGTTCTTCCTGTAAGGTGGTAGTTCTTGGCCAGAATAAGCAGGCCAGATTTTTTTTGGCATGCAGGCATGAAAACATACTTAAAACATACAAAAATGGGGATGAGATGATGTAATTAATACTATGTAAGATTTGGAAAGGATGCACCCTCTTTAAAAACTCGGACTAACTTCTGTGTTTACTTTTCTAGCTGATGTAGCCTATATAATTTGAGTGTATTTTTGCCCCTTTAAGTATGGAAAAATAGGCTAAGTGCAGGCTAATTTTTTCCCTCAGCCTCTCTAGCATTAAGGCTTGGAATTATTCAGAGGAGGTAGGGCTGCTTAATTTTTCAAGCGCATCCCGAACCGAGCACCTGCACAGTTCCACTGACCATTAACATCAGCTGCCTTGTCACACTTCTCCATCCTTTTCCTGTTCATGTCTTCGCTATCTCACTGATTTCCATTTCAAGCACCCTTAAAGTGCTCACTTCAGATTTCAGCTTCTCACTCGAGGCAAACCACGGTATGTTTTTCTTTTTGTTGAGCTAAAACTGGACGTTAAATCTTTGCAAACATTACAAAAGATGGCGAGTGAAGTTCAAAACCGCTTCTATCATTCCCTCTAATGCCTTGTCTCCCTCTCCTAGTCTAAAAGAGCTACTTTCACAACTGATCTTATCTGAGCTCGCTCAGATTTACAACTTGCACACTACATCTTCACACTAGCCTTAAGGGACAGGGTCAAACTCTGATCCCCTTATCTAATCTCTCACTGCTGAGACAGACAGAGAAAGAGAGAATCACAGTGACTGAAGGTGTTGGGTGCTGGAGGTTGTAGACAGGTGGCCTCTGTGCTCAATTATATGTCTTACACTCCTCCAATGCTATGTGTTTTTTCAATTTATATGTGTGTGCTTTGGTATATTCCTCCACAGACAGGTAATGTTTAGGGTGACCAGATTTTTTTTTTTAGGTCTGTGGGGGTTGAGGAATTTTTTGTGGGAGGTCCTGCACCCTTGATGATAGGAATAACTATAGATCCAAAAGATTGTTTTAAATTAGGATAACTCAAAATCATCTTAAGTACACTGAAAATCGTTATTTCACACTAAACAATGACAAACGTTGTGACAAGTGACAATGTGACAATGTATAATGTCACGTTTATTTTAATGACTATGAGTGATATTTATTTAAATTAAAAGTTTAATCTTGTTCTGTAATTTGCAGTTTAATTTCATTTAATATCTTTCAAAACAATGTTAAATTAATATAATTACCATTTTTTCCTTGGGTAACTGTATTTCTATTGTTATCAGTGATTTTAGGCTTGATTGCACTTTTGAATTTACAGTTAAAGACTTGCAGACTAATTTAATATAATTTTACAACAAAATATTATTTACAGTACAGTGTGTTTTAGCTGTGCCAGTGTGATCTGCAATGTCTGGTTTGTTTTGTGTTCCCGCAGGCCAGATTCTTCTGCAGATGCCTAAATGCAGTCTGTGTAACTACAGCTAATTAAAGCTGCATTATTGATAGATCATTGAATTATTCAGTACTAATAATATAAGATAGCCCAATGATAAGCATGGTGTTAAAGGTTTAGTGCCTTATGATGGAAAAAGCCTTGCTTTGTTGTTCACCATATTGTCTTTAATTGTCCTTCTGTTGTTTTCCCTCTAACTCTAAATGCCTTTTTCAAAATCTCTACCATAACTGTGACACCGCTGACCTGTAGCGAGACAGATGGTATGTAAAAATTGTGAATTGATTTGGCGTTGTGGCACTTTTAGTCTGCATAAAGCGTAAAAGCAAAACCCACATTGCAGCTTATATTGGACAAGAACTACCTACTTGTGGTGGACATGTAAAGTGACCACAAGTTCTAGACAACCACAGATCATTTTCTATCTGAAATAGATTGTGTTACAGTTATAATTTACAATTGGGAAAAAAATGAATAACTGTGCTACAGTCTGTACAGAAAACAAAATATAGCATAAAATGTGTGTAACGTGTTCTTTCCAACATAACAAAATATGCAAAAAACTAAACTCCCAAAAGTTGTGTAAAGCTAGCCAATCAGATTACAACTCAGCAGATTGAAAAAGTGTTTTCTGAGAAATATGCATCAGACGGTCAGCGAACGGACTGTGGGCGGTCTGTGGGCGTGCCTAGGCTACACTGACCTGAATTTAAGGTCATCTTAAGGGAAAACATATTTTTTAAGGTTGTTTATATCAACATGCAGTGCATTAAACTGCTTTAATACATCTGATTGCAGTAATATCTTTTAAAGCAGCAAATCATCAGTGCATATCAATACATACTTATACCTCGAATGAAATCATCACACATTGTCAAGTCTATTTAGGATGAAATATTAAAACACACAGTCTGCACAGGTAAAAACAATTCACTGCAGATCTTCTTGCACAGTGTGTTTCTTAACATTGCTAAATGTGTGTGTGTGTGTGTGTGTGTGTGTGTGTGTGTGTAGTTGGCTATATGCTGTGTAAGTTGACCTTTATTACCTGTGTTATGGTGAGTTGGCTCATTAGAGCTGTGGGAAGCAGCAGGTATCTTGTTCAGCTTGGTAATGAGGAAGCTTTCCTGTCCTGTGGCCCACATCTACAGATCAAATCTCCATTACAGACCCCTTATTCAGCCTCCCACCAAACTGTTGTCACTGATTCGCTGCATACTTATTGTGTTAGTTTGCTGAAAGCACAGGTCAGTATGTCTGTCGATATATTTCATCCATCCATCAGTCCATTTATCCATTCATCATGATGCCCCTCAGACTTCCATATATTACTGGCATTCAAAATATTTCCACAAGAAGTCTCTTATGTTCTCCAAAGCTGCAAAAAACAGTAAAAACCGTAATATTGTAAGTCATACTGCCACTTTTGTTAAACTTAATGCATCCTTGCTCATTAAGAGTATCAGTTTTAGTAATGTCTTTTTCATCTGGGAGCTCATCAAGTGAGTCAGGACTTTGATTCTCTCTCCATCCATCCATTCAGACTGATTTATGTAATTATTTTTGAACTAATTGTTTTGTCGTTTGTTTTCCATCTTAATAGCATACTCAGAATTTATTTTTTTGTATATATGCCTTGGATTCCAGAAGTAATAGATTATCGCTCTAGAGAGAAACGGTAGCACCATGCTGCACGTTGGTTTTGCTGAAGTACTGTTAAAGCAACTGAGCCAGAGTCAAGTAGAATTAGAAACAAAACTTAACAGAGTGAAGAGGGATTTTAAAACCTAGACAGCATTTGACACCAGAGGGTCAAGCTCTCTTTGGTGTAATAGCAAGCACCTAAATCAGCATGGACAGAGTAGATGTTACCCCTTACCCAGTTTTCCTTTCAACAGTTGTGGCACCTTTTTTCTGCCTGACAACCAGCTAATTTATTCGTTTAATATTATCACTTTGATCTTTCTGCTTAGAAACTGTGAAAACTGAGAGGAAAGAAAGAAAAGAAGCTTCCTAGCATTCAAAGGTATATGGGGTGTGCTTCTCTTTTTGATCTGTTCACTTCGATTCTATAGTTTTTTGACAGACTTAGAAGAAAAAAGGAGGGGAAGGAGGAAAAATTAATTCTGTGGGGGTGAATATTTAACAAGTAAATATATAGGTTGTGTGTGAATACATATGCTGTCATAGTATGTACTGAATTTATTGAAGAACTTTAAGCTAGCTAGCTAACCAAAAGATCATAACCAGTTATGTTAAGAATGCTAAGCTAGCATGCCAAGCAGCTTGCTAACCTGAGTGCTAAGTGAATAAACAAAGATAGAGACATATAGTATTTTATTATTTTTGCTTTGGTAATATAATGTGATATATTATATGTATAAAAACATTAATTATCTTTTTTTAAATGATTACTAATAATAAATACACTGTAAAAAGTGTTTCTGTCATTTCTAATCAGGCACTGAAGAGGAAACATTTTCTTGGTAGCTATACAGCATTTGACAAGAGCTGTTCAGCTCACAGTTTCTTGGAGACTGACGGCTCCTCAGCTCCCATGGTTGCATACTTCAGTATCTCAGAAATATGTCATCTGGGTATTGTTAATGTTCACTTATTATATATTTTACTTATACTATGCAACAGAGAAGTACTTTCTTAAAAATAAAGATTCTTTATTGGCATATATGGATCCATGAAAAACCTTTAAAGGGGTCATATGATGCGATTTCAAGTTTTCCTTTCTCTTTGGAGTGAGAGAGAGAGAGAGAGAGAGAGAGAGAGAGAGAGAGAGAGAGAGAGCGAGAGAGCGAGAGGGAGAGAGAGAGAGCGAGAGAGAGAGAGCGAGAGAGAGAGAGAGCGAGAGAGGGAGAGAGAGAGAGATACTTAAAGATACTTTTTTACCATGCCAATAAAGCTACTTAAATCTGAATCTGAAAATCTGAGAGAGAGAGAGGGGGTCACATCACAGTGGAGAGTCAGCTGTCTTAACCGTGGCTTGTGTGTAAACTTTTACCATCATTCAAAACTCCTGTGTGCAATTATCTGATGATTAATGCCATTAGCTATCATTTCAACAAGGTCTGAGTGCAGACAGTATTATTTGTCATTTTTGAACACAGGCGCTTTACAAATCCCCATTGTGTCACTTATTAATTGAATATTGGCTGGAGGTTGTTCTCTGACCTGAACACAATCTGCTTGTACAGGAATTAGCGAGTGCTTAAACATTTATCACGGCACTGCATAAATATAGCCACCGCCAAGCTTTTCGTTCCTCTCTTCTCATAGATTACTGCTCCGAACCAGTCCGTCTGGCCTAATTGAAGTAATCTATCACCATCCCCCATTCTGAAGTGAAGAGGAAGTGATGAATAGCCAGCGTACCGCGCTCATGTTTCGCTGTTGAAAATAACGCGGACTACGAGTTGGGGCGGCAATGTCGGAAGTGCGGGACAGTGCCGTATCAGTAACCTGAATCGCTAACAAGAGTCCATTTAGAACAGCCAGGACTGCCAACACGTTGAGCTCCCCAACACACCAATCAATACACTCCTGTCAGCCTTGGCAAGGGCTCTGCAGGAACATGCTGTTAGCACTGCCCAAGAAATGCTACACAGTTATGACATGAGAAAGTGGAAGAGAAGGAAAATGAGAATCTTATGCAGAGGAGAAAGGTTTGATACAGTAATCTGTGACAGTGCTTCTCAACTTGCTTCAAAAGCAGATTGGATGCCTAGTGGCAACTCAGCACTGAACCAGAATTATTAAACACACAAAAGTAAGCAAATTGAATTGAATTGTATGTAGTTTCATGGCCGTTTCCAGGCTTTGAAAATTGGGGAGGGGGAGGGGTATGGTGTTAAAGAATTGTGCTATAATAACCCTTAAAAATACAACTCATTATATGCACTATAAACACTTTAAAGGAGACAGACATGTAGATGTTTGTGAAAGATGTTTTCTCTGTTTTGGAGGGATGATTATTGATGATTAGGATGATTATTATAAGTCATACCCTATTTATTGCATTAAAATTTGTTAATACTTTACTATATTTAAGGGTGGATAATTTTATCAGTTTATTGCAACAAAACATAACTACAATAACTTTGTCTAGTGCTCTTATGAAAGTTTATAGCATGATTTGTGAAAATTTAACTATACTGAATGACATAGCATAGACTTCTTCGTGGCTAGTTTTTGCGTATTTCATTTCATTCTGTAACCTACTTCTTCTACAGACCTGTGTGTACTAGTGTTAAATGCTACTGTTTCTGACAGCGTTGATAATGTTTATGACAGATAATATCATGATAATTCTATCTATCTATCTATCTATCTATCTACACATGCTGTATAGTACATACTATACAGTATATATTATACTAAATTTGACAAAAGTGTAAGATGGGGAATAAAAGAAAAACAGAAAAAAAACATGTTCAAATTGCTTTTTATTGCTATTAACACTTTCATTGACTACATTAAAAGCTTGGCAACGTTTGTGTGCATCAAAACTATGTTGGCTATTCTCTCTTCCCTTTATTCCCGTTTTCCCTCTTTCTGTATTATGTTCATCTTCCTGTCCGTAAGTAATACCGTGCCCGTATATAAGCAGTTCCATAGTCATATAATTATAAATATTGTATAGCTGAATAGCCAAGTTGACCTTTAGGAAAGAGATTTACATTTGTGCACAGGACTTGGCAATTAATCAGCTTGTTTTTTTTTTTTATATGGAAAGACCCCTTGAGTACAGTTGTCTTTAAAGCAGCCTGTTCTAGTGGTGTGACTCAACTGAACTGGGTTCAATTGAACATAATTGAATTAGAATGGTTTAGAAGCAAGAGAGGCCGGATCCCAGGCAACCAAGTGCAGAAAATCTGATCATAATGTTGCCTGCTAATTAGCTAGTTTCATTTATGATCTGTGACTGACTAAGATGTTAGCAGAATTATACAACATATATCATGTGAATGAATAATTTAAAGTCAACGTAGAAACTACCGTACTTTGATGTGCTTCAGAATGTTCAATAAGAAAAAAATGTAGGACAGGACATCTGCTATTAATTGGATCGTGTCGAGTGGATGATCAGTGGTGTTTAGTGTCTAAAACGTTATTTGACTGTTTGGTTAACATTATTTAATAGCCTGTGCAGTCCAAGTGACATCAGCATTAAGGGGAAGTTGTTATTTTGATTCCAGATGCTAGAATAACTGATGAATCATTTGCAGTGCAATCAGGAACATGATTTAAGAACATAAGTGGTCAGTTTTGATTTCAAGTTGACTTCAAATACTCAACTGGACCTATAAATACAAAATGACTCGTATTTCTTGCTGTGTAGAGTCTGAATGAGCCGAAGAATAATTTCTTACTTTTCAATACTTTTGCCCTCGATTCTCTCAGTGGAAATGTGACATTCATAGCATTTCTCTGCTCTCTGTTTGGCTGGATCAAACCATCCCCCTCCAGCACCCTCTCAAACTCTCAAAACATCCACCCCATTCTCTTCTTCTCTCTCGCTGTCATTCGCTCTCTCGCTCTCGCTCTCTTTTTCTCTCACACCCCCTAGTCATTCACTTCTCGTCACCCCCTCGTGCAGCTAGGCCTTGATATGACACCAATTACTTCATACTGGAGCACACAGCTCAACCTACTCTTTTCTCTATACACTGACACTCGCACATACACATTATGTGCCTGTTCCTATAATATTTGTCTTATTCTTATGCAATTTTGAGACTTTTTAATCTCACAATTTGGACTTTTCTAGCACAGTTCTGAGGAAAAAAAGTCAGAATTACAAAATGTAAACTCAGAATTCCAAGAAAAAAAGTCAGAATTGTGAAATTACCTTTTTTAATTTTTCTTTTCCAAAGCTTCCACAGTTTCAGTAAAATCACAGTAGCACAATAAGCGTTTTGCCACAGTAAGTTTGTTCATGTCTGTTTTACTTTCACCCTGCTGATATGAATACCCACATTACAAACTGTCCTACCATTTTTTTTCATTGTGGTGCTATAATAGAAATATTTTTAATTGGTCTTTTTGGCTTGTTTTCCAGTAAAAATATAAAAATATCTAAAACTCTTTAAAACATGATGAATTTACTCATGAAGTCAGCATGAAATGGATATTCACCTCATCTATTTTCTAAATGCATGTTATTGCTTTTACTGTGAACAGTTTACCTGTGCTGGTTTTGTTTTTCACTTTGTAATTTTTAATCAATATGTCATAACTCAGTCTTCCAGTGAAACAACAACTCTCTGGTGGTGTTTGCCATACTTCTTCAACCACTATGTCTGCATAAACCCTGCCACTTTTTTGCAGTCGACTTCCTTTTTGCAAACTGTTTCCAACCAATCAACAAACAATGGGTAGGACCAAGTCCCCACCCTGCATTTTTTTAGAATAATACGTTTCATTGTGAGGTTGTCACAATACGGCAGAAAATATGTTTTTTCTCTGGTTTTGAATTTTGAACAAGAGATACAATCTTTAAGTGCAAGACAAATTGCTCATATTTGGTTATATATTAATCTATTAAAAAAGTAATATTTTTTAATAGAAATAGAATTTATTTTTTGTTGAGTTTGATGTCAGCATGTTTCTGTACTAACAGCATGATGTGCTAATAAGCATAACAAAATATAGCACACATAAATATTATGTTTATTTTTGGATTTTTCCATTTTTTTTCTGCTCATCACAATGCATTATGAGAATGCCTTCACTTTAAAGGATAAACGCAATGCTTCCTTAGAATTTGACCAAAAAAAAAAAAAAAAACAGCCTATGTGTCAGAAGCACATATGTTGCTTTAATTAAAATACTACAGTACCTACCTAGGCAGGTCGCTATGCTTTGGGAGAGTTCCAATGTGTCATATTGTTCTCATCCAACATAATTTTCATGTGATTAGGATAGATTTGTTCTCAAAACAACATTAATAAGACCAGGGACAGTATAAACCCCTAGCCGGGATGTGGGTGTGAGGTGTGTGGTTGACTGAAGGGTAGCTGAGCTACAGCTAAGCTTCAACTCAGTGAGAATCAGTCCCAGAGGAACAACCACAAGTTCAGTGTGTGTGGAGTCTTAATGGGCTAAAGGAGGGATAGGGAGGTAACGGCTAGGCTAATGATTCAGCTGAACGGTTTAAACAAAAAAGTCTAAATTCCAGTGCTACTGAAGCTCATAAGTCTGCACACACACACACACACACACATACACATACACACACACACACACACACACACACACACACACATAAACCTTGATGAAAACACGCATGCAGGGCTGCCGGAACAATGAGGGAGCTGGCATTTGACTCAACACTTTTCAAACTGCTGGAGTGATACAATTTCAGATTAGCTTTGGGTGGTAGTTTATTTTTTGGAAATAATTCTGAACTCGTTGGCACTGTAGTCTAGTGTGTATTGCAGTTATTTGACAATGTTGAGCCATGGTGCAAATAAATTACAGGTGATATGAGTTAAAATTTGGCTTGCATATCTCTGTCAATGTATTTATTTTTTTTTTTTTTAAGTCGTTGTAGGATTTTTTAAAAAGGATTCTTTGATAAAACATTAAAAAGAACAGCATTTATTTAAAATAGAAATCTTTTGTAATAGGGCTGCACGATTAATCGAATGTGATTGTCATGTGTATCTTGCCAGTAAAACCGGTTCTGTGATTAGTAGTAAATCTCCAGCACGTGCTTTCAGATGGAGCAACGTTTACTACACAGAGCCGTAGATCACTGACAAGCTACACAAAATCGCGTTCATAATCGCAGACGATTTAAAGGGGTCATATGATGCGATTTCAAGTTTTCCTTTCTCTTTGGAGTGTTACAAGCTGTTCGTGAATAGAT
>NW_015558621.1:1591967-1603910 GCF_001515605.1 Sinocyclocheilus anshuiensis | reverse complement strand
GGAGAAACAATAATGTACAGTATGTGGAAAATAATGTTTTTTTAACCTTAAACCATATAAACACATTTCATTACACCAAATACACAAAATAATGTTATTTTTTAGCAACGTCATATGCCCTTTTTAAACGCGCGATTATGAAATTGAAGAAATCGTTCTGAAAGCTGTTTGCGTAGCTTGTCAGTGAACTACGGCTCTGTGTAGTAAATGCTGCTCCACCTGAAAGCACGTGAAAATACCACATTTAATAACATGTTTTTACTCCAAACTCACTTCATAACGTCAGTCGAGTGTTTGAAATAAATCCTTCTGTGAGATGATGTGGCTTCTTACACAGAATAAGGCACGCAACATATTTCATAGTATTCTAAGATAAAGGCTATGTCGATTAGCATTGCATTATTATATACTTTATTATAATAAAAAAATATAATAAGACGAACTCAGATAAACCATATATTTTCGTAGTCGTGTGTTTATCAGTCACGTTGAATTAATGAAAGCAGTTAAATCTTCTGTTTATTCAGCAACCACTATAAGGGTTTCCTGGGTTTATAAGGCGTATTTGGAGTTTCAGCGTGACAGCGCCCTCTGGCCTTCGGATGGAGATTTACTGCTGATCACAGAACCGTGCTTCACTGAAAGATACGCATGACAATCGCAGCTTCTGCCTAATTGTGATTTATAGTCTTTGCGATTTAATTTCGATTAATTGTGCAGCCCTATTTTGTAACATTATTAGTGTCTTTACTGTCACTTTTGATCAATTTAATTCTTCCTTGCTGAATAAAATAATTATTTTGTTAATTAATGAATTGAAGTAAAGGTCTGACAATTTAGCTTAACATCACAGGAATAAATTACATTTTAAAATATACTTTTTACTGTATTTTTATCAAATAAAGACAGCTTTGGTGAGCATGAGAGACTTCTTTCAGAACCGTTAAAAAATCTTACCAACCCCAAACTTTTGAACAGTAGCATATTTCTTTAAATTTGCACACATATCCCTTAGTGACATGGCCTGGACCATTTTTTTCCTCTTCTGAATTCTTGATGACACTTTCGTAAGTGTCTTTTTACCCAGCTCTCATTCTGACTGTCCTTCCCTTAGCTTTGTTCTCTTTTCTCATAATCTCACGCATATACATCTCTGTCAGCACCTTCTGAGCCTGTTGAAAAGTTCTCCAGCCTTCACGAAACTGTCATTCGGTTATGCACAGTCTCTCTTTTGCTTTCTTTTACACTCTCACCTTTCAAAGCCCACTGAACTCATCCGAGGGACACAGTCTCTTGCCACAAGAAGAATTGCCTCTTGTAGCTGAGGTTCCTGCTCAATGCCAGTGAATTCTGCCAAGGGGCAGAACTGTTTTGTATGTGTGTGTTTGTATGTGTTTAGCTACTTGAATCATTAATCTAAGCAGATCATTCAACTATGTGCAATGGAAGCTTTCAGGGGGGATTTCATTTATGTACACACAGCCAGACATAAAGCACAGGCCTGTCTGGCTTTTAAAGGCAACATAAGCAGAAACAGCACTGTTAGTGTAACACAAATGCATCTACTCTGCAACTGTTTGGCATACACACTGGAATGTGTATTTATTTTCATATTTAATTTGGTGTGAGGGCTCTGATCTGAGGACAGTGTATCTCTCAGTGAACACTCAGTGTAATGAGAGGGATGCTGGGATACGCACGAGGTTGCATCACTAAGTCTCTTACGGTGTAAATCGGCCTGACATCTGCCATCCCTTGTGAGAATTTATGAGTTTGTTTGAATAAAAAAGACTGGGTGAGTGTGTGTTTGCGTTGACAAAACTAGAGCAGACATGTAAAGACACACACACACACAATGTAAACTATATAGTATGTATATTACATTTAAGCATTCCTTTATTTTTATATATTTTTACATGTTGTTTAGAGATTATATACAGTATATATATACTGTTAACACATTCATGTGCTAAATTTTGTTATTTTTTTCTTGTTAAATTATGTTTATCAAATAGATTTGTCCTGTTTAGTGTACCAGAAAACAAAATAAAAAATATTTGATTACAATTTTATTTTTAGCTTAGAAGGAATTTGGTCTGAAAATTCCCTGAAGAATTTAAAGCCGTTTTTCAAATTGCAGCTCATCTGTTATTTAACCTCATTGTTTTTTATTGTGTCTGAAAATCAAGGTGCATCAGTCTGCACCTACTGAATTACTTTATTCCCCTGTGTGAGAAAGAAAGACAGACAGAGAGAGACAAATAGATATTTATGCCCCACCTTACTCAGTCAGAGACACTCTCTCCTCCATTGTTTTCTGAATGCACAAAGCATCGTTCTCTCACAGTAGATAATTACTGCAGTCATACAACTAACAGTATTCAAGCCTCTAAACTAATTCTTAGTCTTCCATAGTGCTTCCTTCTCTCCCCTTACACTGTCGCTATAAGGTCAGGGACGGTCTTAAATCAGATTGTCTCTGACAGGCTGAGAGAGATATGATAGAACAGGATTAGACCTTAAAGCTGAACACAACATTTTCCAATTGATTGCTATTGAATCCCAGATCACGGTTTCTTAACAACATTTAGTATAAAGCCTCTGTAAGCTCTTATAAAAGGCATGAGATGGGATTTAAGGCCTGGAATGATTTGTGGCATATTAGACCACAGGTACATTGTAAAAAGAAGATACAAAGCTAAAATCAAAACTTGAAAATCTGATTGGATAGGCCATGTTCAAAGTGGTCCATTAAGGGTCAAAGTTTGTTGCTGCACCTTATGTGCACAGTGATTTTACAATGGTTTTTAGGAGTTCACATCTTAACTATGGTAAAATCCCTTCAATGCAAGGTCTCATGTGGCTTATTGCTTTATGATTTTTCATTTTTCCAGTTTTTAGAGATCGCAGGGTAAAGGGTGCAATATCTATCCCCTCTAATTTCTTCAGTGTTTTTCATTGTGATACAGAAAGTTGTCTTATCTAATGTGTCATAGTGATGTGCCACTAACTGGCAGCCTCCCCACTGCTCAAAGTCACGGTTAGTCTTTTTTTAGGTCCTGCTCACCTTGAAATCCATAGGCGGTGCCATGGAAACCATCGTGTTACATCTTTCAAAAAGATTTTACACCTTGTGCAAATGCTAACTGCCTATTTCATTAAGGAGAAACAAGTTTCTATCAAATAAGGCATCAAGTGAGCAGCTGTTGTGCTGTAGACCACAGATATTAATTTAATAACAGTTTATGTCACAAAGCTAGTTTGTGTGCTTACTGCATCCTGTACTATATTTGCACATATTGCTCAGAACATTTTTTATAGTCAGTATGCAGCATTAGATTTGGTGAAATAGACACATTTCACATTGCTTTCTGAGAAATGTCATACAGTTGAATGAATGCAGTGGCAAGAGTATAATACATTACATTAGAAGCAGTTATTGAAGAAACAGTCTTGATATATGGAACAAAATGAAAGACACATACTCAGCATGTATGCATTTAATAACACCAAGGAAAGAATATGGATGAGGCCAATGGGGTAAGTGCATCAGGGTCATCAGGGTCGACGTCTAGCAAAGAATATAGTTCCACGAATCTCGCCTGATATAAGTAAAAGGTCTCAATATGTCATATATGTAGTACATAGACTTATACAATAATATATTGCCGCCAAATATATATGAGAGTTTGGAGTTATGTGGGCTATGTGTGTGTGTGTGTTAAATGGTACCAATGGTAGTAGGGGATCAGTATTATTATTATTATCATTATTAAATAATTCATACTTGTTATCAGCAATGACCCATTAAATTGATCAAATATAACAGCCTGCTGCAAAATATTTCAGTTTCAAATGATTGCTGTTCTTTTGAACGTTCTATCTTGAAAAAACGTATCATGGTTTCCACAGGAATTTTAAGCAGCACAACTGTTATCAACATTGATAATAATAAGAAATGTTATTTTAGCACCAAATCAGAAAAAAATATTTCTGAAGGATCATGTGACATTGAAGGCTTGCATCACAGGAATAAATTACAATTTAAAATATATTAAAATAGAAAACATTTATTTTAAATTATAATAATATTTCACAATTTTTCTGTTTTTTTTTTAACTATTTTTGATCAAATAAATGCAGACTTAATAGACTTATTTCAAAAACATGCGTGTGTGTATATTATTTTATACAGTATAAAACGTGTGCATATATTATGTGTATATATTATTTTATACAGTATAAACAAAAATAAATAATACAACACTAAGTAAATAAATAAAAACAAATAATATCAATATAATATCATGCTATCACAATTGCAGCAAGAAGGGGCTAGTGACCATTAAACAACTCAGCTGAACACTGGCCTTGTGGGGTGAGCATGAAGTTTTCTCGTATCACAGGTCATGAACCAATCTAAAAGGCTTGATTTTAGGTTTGAATGTCTTTGGCTTCTAGGGTTTGTCTCTCTATCCAAAATGACAGACCTTTTTGGCTCTCTTCTAAATTTCTTTGCCCTCATCCACTGAACTTGAAGAAGTGAGCAAACAGGGAAGACCCAAGACGAGCAGCCATTTTAGCCCTTGCTCTGTTTCTACCTGACCGCTCTGTCTTCGTCTCCTAAATCCCGTCTTGGAAGTGAACACACTGTTCTTTCGGCTCCAGCAGGCCTCTGATGTTTTATTCAGCATCTCCTCTGAGAGCTGAAGGGATAGCACAGTCTTGTCCGGTCACCTCTCCCTTCAACGATCGATACGTCCGCGTCTCAGAGTCCCTCGCGTCATCTTTCCTCTCTCGCAGTGCGCCCCGCACTTCCTCTGTTTGGTATTCCAGAGCAGGAGCCACAGTGTAGATCCATCAGCAAGGCCTAGAGATGAAGGGAAGAACCGAGAGAGAGACACAAACGGAGACAGTATGACTTCTCTCAAGAGTTTCTCAGAAATGCAGCTGAATTACAGACTCCGTTTCTCAAAACTGGCATCTCTTTTGAACTCTTTTTGATAGCCAGCTTGTCTCTCTGAACTTTGACAGGTTCTGTGAGCTGCATCACCTGTGCTTCTAAATAGGCAGATGAAAACTTGATTTATAACGTAAGTGCAGTAAATCACAGCCAGTCCATCCGTAGACCTTCATTATACCCAGTCGGCACAGAAGCCTCAGTCATAACTCACAGCGCTGACAGACAGCGCTGGACCATAATTGTTTTCATATGTTGCCCTAGCCATATTTAATTCCTAATTTTGTCAGGCACATTATTTCAAATCTGATATGTATTAAATATTGCCAGAGAATTTTATTTAAAACAGACTATTTTTGGATATTATTAGTGTTGAGTAACGGTAAACAATCTTTTTCTTTTCTCACTTGATGACTTTTTTTCTTTCTTTTTTGGACATAGAATATGTTTGAGTTTAGGGAACCTTTTCAAAAATATGATGGCAATAGCTATATATTTTGATGCATAAATACCCATTTATACAATGTGAGAATATTAAGCATGATATTATAAATGCATTGGATTGGATTATTAATTATTAATTAAATTTTATACTGCATTGTAAGAAAACCAAATCAAATTATTAAAACATTGTTATATTTGGATTAATTAAGATTTTTTAATGTTCTTGAAATAAATCCTTTATGCTCATCATTTAGATCTAAATTACTATAATAATAATATTTGTTATTATTATAAATGTTGAAAACTGTTTTTGCTGCATGCTTAATTTAATTTATTATAATTAATATTTTTTTTTAAATACATGATACATTTTTTCATAATTTTTTATAAATAGAAAGTTCAAAAGAACAGCATTTATTTAAAATAGAAATCTTATTAGCATTATAAATGTCTTTACTGTTGCTTTCTGACCAATATGCATCACTGTTTTCACAAAAATTGATAGTTATAAGAATTTTTTCTTGAACACCAAGTCAGCATTTTAGAATGATTTCTGAAAGCTGAAGTAATGGCTGCTGAAAAGGAATAAATTACATTTTAAAATATATAAAAATAGTTATTTTAAATTGTAATAATATTCCACAATATCACAATTTTCACTGTATTTTTGATCAAATAAATGCAATCTAAATGATTCCAAACTTCTGACAAGTAGTGTCTGTGTGTGTGTATAATGTAGCGAATCAGCTCAAAGGGGAAATATGAATAATTAATCATAACTAGTTATAATTAATTATAAATATTTAGATCCGCTGTAAGTATTTACTTGACCTCTCAGGGTCAACTGTCTGTCAATTCTAAGAACGTTAATTTCCTGGTTAAGGGAAATAACTTTCTTACTGTGCAATACTACACAGAGCATGTAGCATAAATCTGCATGATTAGGGACTCCAGTTATGAGCAAACAATGAACAATGTCAAGTGTGATACAAGTAAGACTTTATTAACTACATAAACACTTAAACTAGTCAAACATACACATACACACACACACCCGGTGAATGGAAAGTCAAGGCCGAAGCCTGGCGCAAACTTAGGGTGTCCTTAGGAGCGTTGTAGCTCACATTTTCATCTTCTCAGAATTTAACCAAACCGCAGACTGCAGGCGGGTCACTGATGTGAGGCCTTTCAGGTCTGAGAAGATTCACGCCTCTCAGGATGGGCTTGTCCAATGAGAATGGCTGAAATTCCAAGCGGGAGGTTGGAAATACTGGGGAGTTTTATGACCCTTTGTCTGAGAGCATGGTAATTTGCATACCCTCTCGTTTAGATCATCAGAAGACGAATTCATAGATACTAAACATGGTAGGATTACATATAGGTAAGATGACAGGAACGAGTGGTTCCATCATAAGCCTGCATAAAACAGTATACAATATAAAAGACAATATACAAGGACAGTAACAACATACACAATGACCTGAAGGATATGTGTGTTCATTCAAAGAAAGGTTTTCCTATGAATTAATTAGAGAAGAGTCCATTTTTACTGTGCATTGTGTCTCTCCTATGGAAAATGTAGTGAAAGGGAGAACTCTCAAAATGCCATTAGGTCGTAAAGTGTATCTGGTCTAGCAAAAGGTGTCGCGGTTGCCATGGTGACCAGGGGCCTGGTGTCGTTCGCAGACATCCTGGCACCCAGTATGTTTATTGGGTGAGGGGTCTGTGACTATTTGTTAATCTAATGAATAACTGATTTGTTAAATCTAATGAAAAACGGTGAGTCTGATTGGTCCATACGCTACAATAATATAACATAATATTTACTATTTTCTAATATACTTTAAGTTTAATTTGAAATATAAAAAGACACACTTTATGATGATAACCACATGCTTATCATGTCTAATTCTATGCAGGAGCCACAAAAGTTCATGCAGTACTAAAATGATCATGTTATTCTCACTGCATGCTCACCACCAGATCATTCAGCCATTCCTGTCTAAGATGTCAACGTGAGAGGACAGACAATGACAGCGTGCATGTGGAGTATGCCTGGGGCATGAATTTATGCCTGTGTGTTTGTGATGTGAGATTTCCCTTATGGATGCTGCATAGATGCAGTCAGCAAGACTGGTAATTACCAGTTGTCTAAACAGACAGATGGAATTAAGGAGAGTGAAAGCAATTTTCCGAACGCTGGTTTTGGAGCAAGGAGCTAGAGTGCGCAAGAGCGTGCGAGAGAGAGAAAGATTACCTGACACTGCGTGTTAGCACCTCCGCTTGACGTTTTTATCTTTCACTCTCCTGTCACTAGCATCAGGTGCTACTCTTGCACCCTCCTGACAGGATACATCTTGCCCTCTGGCCTTCCTTCTTCTACCTTCCTCTTCTTTCCTTTTCCTCTCTCGACCTGTTTCTGTCTCCTCTTCTACCTCTCATCGAAGAGAAGGTCATCCAGGGTAGATGCCCTTCTGAGATGGCTTACATAACTCAGGCTGACATATGGATCTTTTAGCACGTTTTTGCTCAGCAAACTCCAACTGTGCTCAGCTTGGGCGGTGACGGCTCCCTCCTCAGTCTCCTTTCGGTGTGAATCATGTCAAGAAACCATCATTTGCAGTGACCCGTGTAAAAGCTACAGCTGACATGCACTTATCTTAAGCCACTGATGCTTGGGTGGTTTACGCACACTGGCCAATTAGCTATCAAGGGATTACAGCTTGTGTTGTGTGGCGGTAAGGAGACTTGTCGCACAGCAGCATCTGATCGCAGTGAGTAGTAGGGTAACTCCAGCCTAGACCAATCAATTAGAATGGAATTAATAATTATCAGAATGAATTACCATCAAACCGTCAAATAAAGGGTATTAAACTCAGTGCTATTTTAACAACTCATAAATAAATAAATAATTTTGTGTATTTCTATAGAAAATGTCCCTAGTGAAAATGCCCTGCAATTGTACTTTTAGTATACTAAACTGGTATACTTAAATTCTGCTAAATTGGAACAACTAATTTTGTACTTAATTGTGCAGAAGTAGCGCTAAAGAGAATGTGGGCAAAGCAAGACAAGTTTGTTGGTTAATCAGTTGAAAGTAGGACCTCTGAGTTCTATTTGTTTGGTTTATGATGGTCAAAGTAGGAAGGGGGTGAAGTAGTGGAATAGTTAAGTATTTTGGGAGAATTTTTCACTTAGTGGGGAAGAGGTTGAACAAAGCGTGAGAATGTTTGCTTGTGTTAAGAGCACATTACTAACAGTAGGTTTTTATAGTCCTTGTTTTTATTGTTGTGATTATTATAATTTTTTTTAATGATTATTTTACTTCCTTTTATGTAAAGCACTTCGAATTGCCATTGTGTATGAAATGTGCTATATAAATAAACTTGCCTTGCCTTGCCTAAAGTCCAATCGAAGATATACTTAGTATATTTGATTGTGCTAAAGTGGAACTATTGCAAGTATACTTCAGGTACACTTTATATATTTTGAATTTGAAGGCCGATATTATTCAAAGATCATCAAAAGTGACATTAAAACATTTTAGACTTAATATTAAGAAATGTGCATTGTGCACATGTAGTATGCCAAATAAAGTTTAATTAGAATTTTTTTATATCAGTAAGTCATGAGTTATCTCTCAGTAAATGTTAACAGATCTGAAAAATACTTAGTATGAAATAAATGTATTTTAAATACATTACTTTTTTACTAATATATAAAATATACTGGATATTTAATATAATATTTAATAGATAAATTCAATATTTAATATACTGAATATTAAATATAATGTTTAATAGATCATTTTGATGTGTATTATATAAAATATATTTTATTTTATTCTATAAAAAACATGTTATTATACATCCTGCCTAGTCTTGTCCTCTTAAATGTTCAGATTGAAGGCTATAAAATTGCTTTTAATTTTAATAAAATTTGCTTTTGTTTTAAAGCAGATATTTAAATAACTAAATAAACAAAATTACTGTTATCTGGAAAGAGTGGAATGTTCTGTAGTGGAATGTCCTCTGATCACATAATGCCATTTCTTTATCCTGTAAGCAGTGCTGGGGAAAGTTACTTTTAAAAGTAATGGATTACAATATTGTGTTACTTTTTATGGAAAGTAATACATTTGTGATTTCTCGAAGACCTGACTAATCGATAATGAATTTCGTTGTCGTTTGTCTTTCAAGATCGATTATCGATTTGATCAGTTACTGCAAGCTGATTATTTTTGCACATACTGAACATCATTTTTTAATAATTCTTAATATGTTTTAAAGCCAAATGACACACTAAATGAGCACTGGGCAAGTTTTTATGAGATGTGCCCACTGGTCACTAAAGTTGTCATATTTATGTAACAAATAATCAGAATTGCAGCGTTACACAGTATGTTCATATTAAAGAGGGAAAATGCCTAATTAAAACATTTGTGGGAAAAATCTCAAAAATCTTATTGGGCTAATGTTTTAATGACAGGTGGCTGCAAACGTCAGCCGAACCCACGACTACTTACCTGTAGAGTTACACAGTGGTCCACACCATGCACATCTGCAATGGTACTCCAGCCTTAAGCAGAGACAGACGATCCGTCTCCTCTGGGAATCATTGTGTCATATCACTCTCTGGGGTGCTTCTGAAATCCAGTTTCTGTCAGGACCACTGTCGTCAAAGATGATTGACAATTAGCATACAGTTTGGATTGTATGGTTCTGTTCTGGGCAAGAACTCCCTGCGCCTCCATGCAGCCTAGCATGGATGAGAGCAGGGAGAGCAGCAATAACCCCCAGGGTAAACAGAACAGAACTAACATAAACGTATTGCAGATATTGTTCAAGTTCAATCATTTTATGTACACATTTTAGAATTAGTCTGATTCAAGGAGAATCAGAAGGCTGAATCCCGACTGACAGAGGAGGAGTTGGGGATGGAGGAGGGTAATTAGCTATTGAGCAATGCGAAAACTTTCCAATTCAACTACAGCTTTCAGAACAAGCATGTTCCGAATAACGACCGGATTGCTCTGGAACAAGCATGTTCCCAACAATACAGCTATAACTTAACAAGCATGTTCTCAGTACCAACCAGATAGCTCTGATACAAACTTGTTCCCGACAATACAACTATAACTTAAGAACAAGCATGTTCCCAATAACAACCAGATAGCTCTGGGACAAGCGTGTTCCCAACAATACAGCTATAACTTAAGAACAAGCATGTTCCCAATAACAACCAGATAGCTCTGGGACAAGCGTGTTCCCAACAATACAGCTATAACTTAAGAACAAGCATGTTCCCAATAACAACCAGATAGCTCTGGGACAAGCGTGTTCCCAACAATACAGCTATAACTTAAGAACAAGCATGTTCCCAATAACAACCAGATAGCTCTGGGACAAGCGTGTTCCCAACAATACAGCTATAACTTAAGAACAAGCATGTTCCCAATAACAACCAGATAGCTCTGGGACAAGCGTGTTCCCAACAATACAGCTATAACTTAAGAACAAGCATGTTCCCAATAACGACCAGGTAGCTTAAGAACAAGCATATTTCCGATACGACTAGACGGCTTAAGAACAGCATGTTCCCAATATGACTACAGCTTTTAGAACAAGCATGTTCCAATAACAACCAGATAGCTCTGGGACAAACGTGTTCCTGACAATACAACTATAACTTAACCAGCATGTTCCCAATACCAACCAAGCATGTTTCCAATACGACTAGACAGAACAAGCGTGTCTGATATAGGAACAGAATCAATGCTGAACTGACGGCTGCATATGAAACCGGAAAATGCTGCCTTCAGAGGACACATCCCAAGGTAGGAAGTCATCAAGACATGTCGAATCCAAAATTAGCTTCAATTCCTGCCTCCCGAGATACCCCATCTGGTCGATATCAAAAGGCAGAATAGATGCATCCTCCGCTGCCCCGATACCCAACAATCCCGTGCGTTCTATCCTGTGATGGGTTATCAAATAAATCATTGAATATTTGCTTAGTTATCACCAAGCTCGTTCTATTTGCTGCAGATCATTGAACCATCAAGCCGCCCCAGAAGCATGTCCGACACAAGCCCCATGAGTTACCTTCATGAACAAACGCTGCCTGCGAAGTCATTAGCTGATAGGCGTTGAGGCAGCATGTCAGCAGCCAAGGTTTTTGGATGCAGACGACTTCAACTGAACAATGACCATTTACCAATTTCTCTTGGAGCTGCGCTGCAGCAGAAATGATTCCATTTGCACCATGGTCGTTATTTCCTGCTGCTTAAATCTGTGCTGTAGTGCTATAAAAATTTAGTCTCGCGTAGCCAGACATTCAGACTGACGGCTGAAGGTCTGGAATTCATGGCAGCTTCTTTGTCAAACAACCAATCACAGTTCGTTTCATTCGTAGCACGTTTCGGGGCGTGGAAATGCTGCCTCAATAACAGACCGGTGTGTAAAACTCTCAGACGTATTTGAAAGATTCCGTGCCGCAAACTTAAATATTTTACATACTTTGAGAATCCAGCGTTTAGT
>NW_015558621.1:1583547-1591863 GCF_001515605.1 Sinocyclocheilus anshuiensis | reverse complement strand
CACTTCTCTAAATTCCCGATTCCTGCTGATGGTGTTTTGTCTGCCAAATTTGCCATTTAATTAGCTATTGAGCAATGCGAAAACTGCTGATGATACTGAGGGACCTTATATATGAATGCTTAGATAGGTGTCGTAGTCCCATAGGTAGATGGGGATCAGCTGAAGGTCAGCTGATGCGAGCTTGACTAACGTGACCTGCCAGAACTAACGCTACGCTTGATTTCTGTCTCATATGTGCCACAGCTGATTCAGAGCCACTTTTGTTATAAATGTCCTTGTATTTAAAATGCAGCTGGTGTTATAAGAACTGATCCTAAATCAGGTGTGGAAATAAAATTGAGATTTGACTGACTCAAGGTGGATATTGGTGGGAGTAATGTGTCTCAGCGCAGGTGAAATGGGGCCTAAGGGTACACTAAACCTTTTAGAGTCTGAAAGCTGGAAAGAGGATCTCAGCGCTATGTGTTAAAGTTTGCCTTGAGGAGGGTTCTGCATTCTGCAGGGGCCCGTATTAGGAATAAAAAGGTGCTAAAATGGAAATTGTGGTGTAAAATGATTTAGAATCAAGATTGAACACACAGAAGAACAGAGTGGCCTAATGATTTCATTGGTGTAGTTAATTTCCCTTTTGACCTTAATTTTCTTTAGCTTTTTTCTTGTTGAATTCTTTTAAATGTCAGTTGCCTCATTGTTTATATACAGCATGCACTACTGTTCAAAAGTTTGGGGTCAGGAAGATATTTTTAAAATAAATTAATACTTTTATTCAGCAAAGACTCATAAAATTGATCTACAGTGACAGTAAAGTGGTTTACATTGTTACAGATATTTTTATTTCAAATTGATGTTCTTTCTGTTCATCAAAGAATCCTGTAAACATATCACGTTTTCCACAAAAAAATGTTTTTTTTGCTGGAACTGGTTTCAATATCGATAATAAATAAATGTTACTTGAGCACAAAATCAGCATTTCAGAATAATTTCTGAAGAGTGAGGTAAAAGCTGCTGAAAATGTAGCTTTGCCATCACTGGAATAAATTACACTTTAAAATATATTTAAAATAGAAGACAGGTTTTTTAAATAGTAATAATATTTCACAATATTACTGTTTGTACTGTATTTTTAAATAAATGCAACCCTTTTCCAAAAGCCTGATACCAAACTTTATTTAGATGGATATACTATTTGATTGAGCTCTATTTAACTTTAGCTGCCTATTTAACACAAAATTTTAATTATTTGTATTTATTTTTTTTTCTTTTGCACGTGCTAGGGTTGTATGCACTTTCCAATTACCTGTTTTTTCGAGGAGGGAGTAAAATAGTGTACATGAGTTAAGTTGCTTCTTCTCATCATCAGCAAGGGATTCAACCCAACAAACACCTGGCAAGGGTCTTTTATTCTCTGTGCCACTCAATTTATCACAAGATATCTGGAGTATTAGCTTGAAGAACGTCTTTGTTTATCCTGTGGAATGACATTGTAATGTTTGTATAAGTTGGCACAATGTATGTATCTTTTTTTCTTCTCACAGGCAGGGATGATCAGAACTGAGCAGGAGGAGTTTTTTATTGAGCCAGTGGAAACGGGACATCATGTGATTGAGCAGGAGGAAGAGGACGGTGGCCGTTCTCACATTGTGTACCGTTCCGACGCCGTGAAGAAGCCTCCTGTTAGCTCACTAGCTGCAGACTTCCACTCCAAAGGTTAGTGCTGTTCAGCGTTTGTTAACCTGCATATTTTTCCTGTACATGCTAAACAATTCCCCTGCTTGTAAAGAAAATATTAAATCCTTCTTGTGTTATGTAGTTGTACCATTGTTTCGCTAATTTTTCAGCATTTCTAAAGCTTTTGATTTAAAATCTAGCAGTTTTGAAGAGCGTTTGCAAAATAGTTGCACTGACATTTACTGTCAGTGTGGTTATAACTAATGGTTCATGTGGTGGACATGCATTGTTAACCCAAAGAGTCAAAGGAGGCCTCTGGTCAGCTTGGGTTTCACTGTTTGGATCATCGTCCACTGACTGCCCAGCTGAGGCCAACATCATGCATTGCTTTCAATGAAGTGCCACGTTGAAGAAAAAAAATGTTGTCTACCAGTAATTGTGAGTCATGTAACTGAATAGGAATTTGGGTTGTGAAATCGGTTATAAAACAGCCACTCTGTAAAATTTTAAAAGTTTTCTTTTTAAATACTTATATCTTCATGGTAGGTGAATAACAGAATCATTTTTATAAATATAAAACAATATGTATATAGGTCATTAGAAATCAAATGACTCAAATGAGAAATCTAATGATTTTTTTTTTTGCATAAAAATGCTTGCTGTACTAGGAATACAAAATTAACTCTCTCTTATGCTTTTAATGGCAAATTTAAGGTTTAGATAGCTTTTGAGCATTTAAAAATGCTGTCAATTGAATGCTTACAAGTGACATTTTGCAACTCTGCCAAGCAGCTGTTGAGATGTTGTTAGCACCATTTAGTCATGTACTTATTCAGGAGGTAGAAAATCAATTCAAAACCTCTCTTCAATTGCTCTCTGCGTGCACAAGGCTTAGTCAATTTCAGCTGTATTTTTCTCTGCTTATAATGTGTTTATGGCAAAGCTATTGCATGCTTTTAACCCAAGGTGCATGTCAGTACATCTGCTGTGTAAAGCCCTCTGAAATGTAGAGACTATTGGCACTTTTGTTGTATTTGTTTTAAGGATAAGTTTAATGAAAAAATTAGCAAGTGGTGATAGTCTAAGCATGCTTAATACTTTTTTTCTTTTTCTTTATTTTTTACATATTAACCTTTCTGTTCAGCTTTTATAGGCCTTCTATTTATGGGATTTGGCTTTGTTGAAAATTTTTCATGCTTCACTTCAGGCAGAAAACAACATGCACAGCCAGCAAATTTTAGCAAGATTTAAAAAAAAAAAAAAAAAAATCAGCATCAACATTTGGTTCCATTTCTTGTCAGAGGAGTGGCAGCCATATGGGAAAAAATAACTGTTGCTCATGCAAATAAACAATTATACAGTTAATAATAGTTTTTTCTCCCTAACTAACCATTTACAGTAGCTGCTCACTAAAAACATTAAAATTAAAAGGGACATATAAATAATATTTGATTATGAAATATATACAGAAGCAGATAAGAGATTTTCATTAATTAAAGTGAAAATAACAAATAATTGTCTGGTCCTTATTTCATGGTTAATTATGGAAAAATATATTTTTACCTTTTTTGAAATAATGTATAGTATGCTATACTGCTTCAAAAAAATTTTTTTTTTTACGTTTTTATTTTGAAAAATAATACATATTTATAATAGTGCTGTCAAACGATTAATCGCATCCAAAATAAACGTTTTTGTTTACATAATATACTGTATGTGTGCATACTGTGTATATTTATTATGTATATATAAATACAAACACATGCATGTATATATTTAAGAAAAATATGTTATGTTTATATATTAAATATATTTATGTATCATATAAAATATAAGAATTATAAAAATATAAATGTATATACATGTAAATATTTTCAAAATATATACTGTATGTGTGTGTATTTATATATACATAATATATATATATACAGTACACATACATATATAATGTAAACAGAAACTTTTATTTTGGATGCGATTAATCGCGATTAATTGTTTGACAGCACTAATTTATAATATATCAACATGATTTTATCTTAAAAAAATCTTTATTTTAAAGATTTTATAATATAATGCTCTTTTAGTAGTTTTTGGAAACAATTTACAATAAGGTTCCATTTGTTAACATTAGTTAACTACATTAGTTAACATAAACTAACGATGAAAAATATTTCTAAGGCATTTACTGTATGTTGATTCCAACATTTACTAATACATTATTTAAAATCAAAAGTTGTTTCTATTAATGTCATTTAATGGACCTGAGCTAACATGGAGTGACAATGAACAGTTGTATTTCCATTAACTATTGTTAACAAAAATTAATAAATACTGTCACAAATGTATTGCTCATTGTGAATGTTGGTTAATGCATTCAATATAGTTAACAAATAGAACCTTATTGCAAAATATTACCAAAAATGAAAAAAAAAAAAAGATCATGTATGCTTTAATGACTGATCATTTTCAACCCATTTTAACATTTAATTCTTAATATGGCACCTTTAAACACTTTTTTCTGCCATTATTGAGATAGCCTTTATATCAGATACATTACATCAGATAAACTTTGCTATTTGTGTTTATCGTATATACATTGGTCACATTTTACATTGAAATGAACAAATCTGAAACTTGCTGTAGGAAGACATGAATCATGTACACTCTTAAAATGAAAGGTGCTTTAAAGGGTTCTTCACATCGATGCCATAGAAGAACCATTTTTGGTTCCACAAAGAACCATTCAGTCAAAGGTTTTTTAAAGAACCATCTATTTTTTTACCTTTTTATAATTCTTTTGCCAGAAAGAACCTTTTGTGAAACAGAAAGGTTCTTCAGATGTTAAAGGTTCTTTATGGAACCATTTAGACAAAAAGGTTCTTCTATGGCATCGTGAAGCACCTTTATTTTTAAGAGTGTATCTACAGTGGATCCTATCGTTGCTATGTTGATAAACTATTCTAACTAATACATCAATGTGTGAATGTTGTTAAAAGAAACACATACAGTTCAAATTTTCCCACGTCAGCAGTATCTTGGAGCTCAGGAATGTGGTAATGTGCAACAATCATAGTTTCATAGTCTTTCATAATTTCCCAATGGCCTTGAATATGTGTACAGACTCACTGAATGAATAGTTCACCTTTGTGTTAGCTTAATTTGTTTGCCTGTTGCTTAGAAAGGTTTTGTGACTTGTGGCAACATAATTCTGTGTACTGTGTATTTCTCTATTTGAAAGAGATATTAGTGATCAGCTCTTTCAGCAATTGACAGAAATTAGGGAAATTTTGTGTGCCCAGTAATCAGAAGGTGATAATGTGATCTTAAGCCAGAACACTAAGAGCCAGATTTACTAACAGTTTGCGCCAGCACAAACCGTCTTTTGTCGTTAAAATAGTACTGTCAGGATTTACTAAAGACGGGCAGTGAAGAATCAGCACCGAAAAGGTGTGGAAACAATTATTTTTGCACCTGATCTTACTGAATATGCATTTGTAGGAGTTTCCCTTTCAGATGCTAAATTTATGGGAGGAGAGTATTAAAATTAATCACGCAATGCAATTTACTAACGTTTGCGCTCGTCAAAATACTGGTATTTGCGCCATTATTTAACACCCAAAAAAAAACATGTCTTAAAGCAGGCATTAATTTGTGCTGCTCTTGGTAGATTGCACTGGTCATTATGGCTTTTGTGCTCTAACGCTAATTTGCCCTGTTTAGTAAATCTGGCCCTAAAGCATTTTTTTTTTAAATTTGCTGCATTGATTTCAAAGGGAATGCCATAAGAGGAGGAAAAAATGCAAGAATGCTCTGTAATGCAACGAAAAGTTGCAAAGCTCCCAACTGGAGAATGAGAGCAGCAGTGATGTAGCCAATTGAAAAAATCACCCAATCAGATAACTCATAGTAGCCTACACCATCACTCTGATTTTATTATGTTCTTGGGACCAAAATGTGTCATTTCACTTTTAATGTCCAATTGATCACCTAAAGGTCAATCAATCTTGATCTTTAGCACTAGGGGCGTTGACGCAACGGTGCTCAGGTATGAGAGGCATCGTAACTTTCAGTCGTTGCTGCATTGTGTAGCTGTGCATTGAACGGGTCCTGGAGTGTACTGTGAATATGGGGGATTATGAAGGTCTATTCTGAGCACTCGCGCCTGACACCAGAGCCGCCAATCATAAAGGAATAAAAGCAGCAGTGGAGAGGAAAAATAAGTTTCTGTAAGAGTGTGTCGCAGAAGGATCTGGAAGGAGATGGATCTTAGCAAAGTGTAGACTGGTGTTAATGCTTTGTCATTGACACCTGCTTCTCAGCTGATTCCACTTCTGGAGTGTTATGGGGTGTGTGTGTGTGTCTGTGTAACACCCTGTTGTGATAATATTATCCATACTGAGCCATGCACCCTGTTGTATGTGCATTTAATACATGCATCTCTGTACACATGCACAAAGTAGACTCTCTGTTGCTTGGTGAGCTGCAGTGTGCCTATGAAGCGCTAAGGTGAGTCTGGATGGCGTGGGAAGCGATGCTTGGGAGGTGCTCGTGCTGCACTCTGCTGTGAAAAAGCGGAGTTTTTCATGGCCAGACGGTCATGTGATGCAAAGACAACATAACTGAGTTGTGTTCCTGCTATGCTGCATTTCACCTTCCCAGATTTCATACCAAGTGCTATAGCACCGTCCATTAACAACATCAGTTTAATGGGTGTTTTTGAGGTGTACTAGGAGGTCTAACCGTTTCTTACAATTTAATGTGTACCATAGTATTATTTGTTGAACATGAACATTATGTAAATCATTTGAAATTACTAAATAATTTTTTTTCTTGGTAATTTATAGCAACAAGGACTGGGTGACTTATTGAAAAGTATATGTTCATAAGGATTTGGGTAATACTTCTCACTATTAACTAGTTGCTTATTTAGCGTGCCTATTATTAACACATTGGCTGTTTATTAGTACTTATAAAGCACATTTTCTGCATGACCATATTCTACATCCCTAATCCTACCCAATACCTAAACTTAACAACTACTTTACTAACTATTAATATGCAGCAAATTAGGAGTTTATTGAGGCAAAAGTCATAGTCGATGGTTGGTTAATGCCAAGAATTGGACCTTAAAATAAAGTGTGACCGGATTTCGCTGGTTCTATAAAATTAAGCAGCATTGTGAATATTGAATATCCTGTGCAACAGATTTATATAGTGTTAAATCACTTTTTTATTCTGTAAAAGAAGAGTAAAATTGGTTTCACATAAACTGATTTATTTTTAATTAAATTAAAACTAATTCATTAACTTAATTAAAAACAGTTCATTTAGATGTTACCACAGGAAGTATATTTAGGTTTATTTATTTAATAATGATTTAACAAGATGACTAATGAGAATTAAAACTATTATTTTTTAAATATTTTCATCTGCTTTTTGAAATGGGAATGCTCAGAGTTTGTCTTAATTCAGATGGTAGAAGATTTTAGATATTTAAATAGTGTATTGTTATGAATTATCTTCTTTTTTTTTTACTTCAATATACAATATATTATATACAATAATGATATTCAATATACTGTACATACATATATTTTTGCCTAAAGGTGAAAATATTGAAATGTTTTTAGCTGTATTACCCAGCTATAATAGCACTTTGTTTCCAAAAGTTGGAGTCTATGTGGATTTCATGTCCCTTCCGTTCTCCTCTTTATCAAAAGAATATTCTTTTGGTCAGTGGACTGAGACATGCACAGACAGATGGACTCCCATGAGGCGTATCCCACAATGCATCACCTGCTTCGACTACTGCCTCACCCTCAGGATGTTCTCCAACTAAATACAGTTTGTCTGAATAACTCTGTACTTTGTTTTTAATGGTCTAGCTGTTTTTTTTGTTTGTCTTGCAGTGAAGTTGAACCCTGTTTGGGTCACCGTTTGATGGTTCATTTGGTAGACCAGAAGTAGACAGCTGTCGAGAGGGCTTAATTTTACACAGTGTCTGTTTTTCTAGCCTGTTTTGTTGATTTTGTCTGGAAAAAGTAGGTTGCAAGTGAAGCATCCAACAAATTAGTGTAGTAGCACTTATTTGTCACATTGTTATTCTGTCCATATTGGCAAATCCCCTCTGAGATGATGTGCACCACCCACATGAACAGGATAAATTAGTGACTCACTGAATCTCATGTGTCATATTTGGCGAGTTGTGTTCATTGTTTCATATGCTGTTTTATTATGTAAAATAAATTTCCATATTACTGTTTCCATTGCAAAAAAGGGAGGAATAAAGAATGTTTTGAATCTGTCACACAGGATTTGAATAAGATGGCACCCTTAATAACAATCAGTGATGGACGAAGTACACAAATCAAGTACTTGAGTAAAAGTACAGATCCATATAATAAAATATTACTCCAGTAAAAGTAAAAGTACTCAGTTTTCAATTTTACTCGAGTGAAAGTACAAAAGTACTTGTTTTTTTATGTACTTAAGTAAAAAGTAACGATAGATGAATGTTTATTTTGCAGTTTTATATAGGCTACTTTTATCATTTAATTTTATATTAGCATATATTTTTTTATAATCCTACTGCTCAAAATACCTGGGATTTTCCCAAAATAACCAATAAGGAAATAATGAATATAATAA
>NW_015558621.1:1577606-1583216 GCF_001515605.1 Sinocyclocheilus anshuiensis | reverse complement strand
TATTATAAGGAGTAACGATAAGTTTTATGAAATGTAGTGAAGTAAAAAGTACGATCTTATGCTTTGGAATATAGTGAAGTAAAAGTTACTCAAAATAAAACTACTCCAGTAAAGTACAGATACTTGAAAAATGTACTTAAGTACAGTAAAGAAGTAAAACTACTTCGTTACTGTCCACCACTGATAACAATAGTCCTACATCTATTTGGCTTTATATAGTGCAGTAATTAACTTTTTATATTTATCGCCACAAAACTGGTCCAGTCGAATTTCGTTCCACAACCTTCAGGTGATGTCACCTTACAAAGGCACCATTAGATCATTACTTGACTGATCCCTCTAGAATAACTTTAGTGTCTTGCAGGAATTGAGTCTTAACCACTACACCAAATATCCTGCTGAATCAATTTAACTGGCCTTTCCCCATTGTGACTGTTTTTCAAGCAAACCTGCAGGCTAAATAAGCAGCCATTTAATCCTGGTTCGACAGTGCAGCCTCCTACACAGTGACTGTCCATGCCCATTACATCATGTCTTGGGAGAATTGCACACGTAATGGACAGAAGTGAGGAAAGAAAACGGAAAAGAATTCAGTTTCTTTTTATTTCTTTTTCTGGCTTGAGTGTGTTACCCAATGGGTCAATAAGAGGTCAGAACTGTCCATCACTTACTCTATACGCCTGTTGTTTTAAACGTGTTGTGGCAGAATTTGCTGTATTAAGTGTTAAGTGTGGAAATGCTTAGGGAGGAATGGCCACACATATGCACAATCACACAACAAGTTTAAATGTCATATATCTCACTCAATTAATAGTTGGAGACTGTCACACATGCACAGATGGCATCCTGCAAAACTCACTGGAAGTCAGCGAGAAAGCAGCTCCACAATAAGTAGGATGGTACTACTCGAGATTATGTGTGTAAGGCTCTTTTTGGCCAGGCCTGTTCTTTCACAAAACATTTTCCTGTTTGCAAACCTATTACATGGTTTCAAAAGCGCTTTTATGTCCCGTCCTGACAGACTTTGGTTTCTGTAACATTCTTTAGAATTTCTGCTTTTGTGTTCTACGTGTAAAATAGAGTCATACAGGTTTGGAACGACATGTAAATGATGGTGGTGTTTTGAGTTTCACATTCAGTACCAAGCTGTACAGTCCCACAAAAGGTTGTTTTCAACATCAGCTCTCCTGCACCTGGTTAAACCTAATCCAACTGTTAATCTGGTCTTCATTCTGGGTTTGTCCCCATCTCTCTTAGCAACTCACGCTCTGGTATGCCTATCTGTAGGGACTCACAAACTTTTACATTTTCAGCTCAGCAGAGCTGTTGGATTTCAATGGTCACGAACAGGAACTGTGAGGACACATGGCCTTTGAACTGCGTCCATGTACAACAAAAATGTTTGGGTTGGACCTTTCGACAAGAGGCTATTTAACTTGAGTGTTTTTGTAGCTACACCCAGAGAAGAACTTGATCAGTCTTCACCCAGAAAGAAGATTGAAAAACAAAAGGAGAATTTTTTGAAGAATCATTATGCATAAAAGATATTGCAACTGTAACATGTCTCATACACACACAGACATTTTTTTTTTATTACTATATAAATTTTCTTATTATATATATTTCCTTTTGTATTCCTACATTTTCCGGGGTTTTTCCTATTCCTTTAATAGACCATCCGGTTGGTTTTCTCCCTTTCTCCGCAGGTGGTCAGCTGGTATTCATAGCTACACCTATAGTATATAATTATTTCAGTCCTGCCACTTCCATCTGTATGTTCTGTAAGAAGTTCACTGGATTTGTTTGAACTGGACAGATTACAGGGCAGCACCAAAGCCGGTTTTAGTGGTCTTTTTATGAGATCTTGACTCCAGAACATCTGTTCTGAAAGGCCTAATATTACAAAATAATAACACACCCAGTATTCCCAGAGATAGACCCAATGGACTTGAACACTAGAGGAAGCAGCTGGTTGTAGGAACACTTCCTTCACTGAAACTCTATAATTTCCTTACACACTCTCTCTGTGTCTCCATTTCTGTTTCTCTGCTTCTTGCTTACTTTCATGTTTACATTCATTTGTAACACATGGAAAGGGTAGTGGTGGAAACACATAGTCACAGTTTGATATGCCTGCTTTTTTTCAGACAGAACTTGGCATAACATATGTATGCTAAGCTCTTTTGCTTTCTCTCTCTATATTGCCCTACAAAATATTACCATTTAGTTTTCACATCCTCAAAGTTTAAGCTGCAACAAAGCATATTCTTGGCCAGTTTATCACCGTATAAACCAAAATAACCTCCACTGCACTCAAAATAACTGTTGCTCGGGAGCCATGTGCTGTCAGATGCTTGAGATAATTCTTAAGACTGTTTCATGTGAGAGTGATTCACCTCAGAGTGCCGTTCTCTGTAGGTCTGTTATTGAGCCATCACTCTCAGTGCCACACCACTATCATTATAGGGAGGGGGGCAGTATGGAAAATAGCAGGGTGTGTATCCGCCTGAGCTTCTGGAATACACATTACGAAACTGGTGATTCCATCCACGATGTCCGTAAGCAGTACACATTAATGCACATGTAGACACCAGGGCTGTCAATTTAATTAAAATGTAATTTAGTTAATTATATAAAACATAATATGATAAAGTAATCTACTGATCTGTATGTAAGTTACATAACAAGGTTAGCTAAAAATTAGCACAGTCTAAATTCTGTTCATTTATGGTCTAAAATGTAGTTCCTTTAAGTGTTATAACGAATTAACTCCACATGTTGTTGCTTTAAAAAAGGAGGAAAATACATTTGGAAAAGTAGGATAATGGCATACATATCTAATAACAATTTTGTAACCATATTGATATTGATGTTTAAAAAAAAAATACAAAATATCAATATGGGGAGAATAGTAACCCTTTATTTTAAGGAGGACCAATTCTCACTATTAACCAGTTGCTTATTAGAATATTATTAGCACTTGTGTTTATTAGTACCTATAAAGCACATATTAATGCCTTATTCTGCATTACCATATTTTAGATCCCTTAATCCAATCCCATGCCTAAACGTAGCAACTACCTAGCTAACTATTAATAAGCAGCAAATTAGGCATTTATTAAGGGGAAAAGTCCTAGTTAATAGTGAATATTTAATAGTGAATGTTTCCTAATCTAAAGTGTTACTAAAAAAACAATTGAGAAATTTTTCATTTGGAGATTTTCTTAGCAACTATTGATTATTAATTGTGAATTATTTGATTATTTATTTAGTTTAGAAATTAATTGGTTTAAAAATGTATTCAACTGACAGCTGTAGTGCAGAAGCACAGGAATACAATATTTGTAACTATTTTTACCTTTCGATGATCATTTATAGAACCATCTGCTGCTTGTTACTACTGCACTTTTTTTCTTTTTTAAACAAATGATTGGGAGATAATTGAGCATAACAAATGAAACATCTGAGACTTTCTGTTATTGTTCGGAAATTGTGAACAAAGTTACCATGGTCATCGCAGGCAAATTGGGAAATAAGCAACTGTTCAGAATTAGTCACATGGCGTCATGTTTTGTGGACGATTTTTTCCACCAGCTTGGTTTAAAACCTGCAGTAATATGATCCTCAACATGTTTTTGACGATTTTAGTTTTGAGCCCTTTTTTAGCTGTTCACACTTCTGCATTTCATTATGTGATACATATGTCATGTTTTTCATTAAAGTCCAACTCCAGAGTTGCCGGGAACATGGCTATTTTAATAGATGTTCACATGCCCTTAATTAGAGATACTCCGGGGGTAATTGAATGCCCAAATGACACCTATGGCCTATTAGAATACATTAATGTGTTGTGATTAGCATTCACAATGCTCCCTGGAGGCATTTGAGGAGAGATCATTTTGAAGCAGGAGGTCTGGATCACACATTTCAAAGATGCTACTGAAAAGTAGTCTTGATTAAAGTGTCAAAAATGCACCGCTTACTTGTATAAAACCTCTTTGAAGCCCAATAACCACTGATTTTTTTAAAAGTGGGTATAATGTTTATAATCTCCTGACACTGTATAATTATATTCGAGATCAAGTTTTTAGATGATGGTTTGAACTAGGGTGGTTCAGAGTGGTTTCCTCAGTTCCAGATGGTTTACTCGGTGTGATAATGAAGCATGTTAGTTTTGAGCATGAGTGATTTGTTTATTTGGCAGGGGGAAGGGTTTGATGTTGGTAGTAGCTCATGAAAAGCATCTAAATGGTTTGAATGTGTAGCTGGCAGCTGAAACGCCCGATAATGTTGTAGTGGCTTTGATTCATGGTGGCGTCTGGCGTGTCGCTCCTCAATTTGGACAAATTTAGCACATTCGTGCACCCATTAATCTACTATAAACATGCCCTGCAACTTATACTCATATGCAAGCATTTTTCATTCAGTGTAGTGAAGTGTAATTTATAATTAAAATAGCAATATGGGAACTATCATGTTAAGCAGGTCTAGTAGAAGAGGGTACAAATGCGAACACCTAGCAGAGCAGAAGGGAGAATGGTCCGTGTACTTGGCGGCCAACGGATTTTCCTTTTGAAATTAGAAAACCAAAATTGGGAATCGAGTGTTCACTCGTTTTTTGTTTTAATATTAAAAGTAGAAAAATTAGAAAACAGCTCCTTTTTCGTTTTTTCATTTTTTTCCAAGAAACGAAAAACAAGAATTCAGCTTAATTTTTCGTTTTTCGTTCAGGGGTAGAAAAAAATATAAACAGCTTGAATATTCGATTTCTACATGTGGGCGGAAATTAAACACCCCTTTCTGCTGATTGGTCAGCCGAAGATCTTCCGCAGTTCTGCGAGGCAGAATAATAGTCCTCCGCTGCTGCAGTTGTACGGATTCTTGATGTGTTTATTGCAACTACATTTAATCTTTTTCTCATCAAATAACCAGACAAATGAATAGCTTGATACAATCCATTCCGGGACGGAGTCTAGACAGCGCTTTTTTCTGTGTAGATATAAATTCTATGATTTGCATCAGCTGGACATGCATGATATGACCAGGGCCGCATTAACCATTGTGCTAGGCGGGGCTGAAGCCCCGGGGCCCGGACAAGGAGGGGGCCCGTGATTGGCTGTGGAGTAGATTGACTGGTCATCGGTAGTGCCGATTGCCAAAGCCCCGCCCCTCACTTATTAGCGCTATTATTCAGTGGAGTTTTTCCATATATTCCATGCATTACCTTTAGAGATTAAAACGTCACGTTTGAATTTGGTTTACCAATCAAATGCATTCATTCTATATTTTTACTTTTGAATGACCCGTGCACCACGTATCAATCAGGTGATCGCTGCAATGCCCCCATTCACCTCTCTTCACTTCGTTCTGGCATTATCTGGAAATGGTCAATCTTCAATAAGTAAAAATGTAAACTCTTCTAAAACGAAAGTGAGAGAGGGGCTATTCTAAAAAAAAAACGAGGAGAGAGGGGAAAACATGAGTTAGTCAGTAAAATCCCCAGCTATCAGGTTATTTTACTTAAGCTGATGATGGAGGGGAAGTTGTTGAACAGCAAGTGAACCGGGCACATGGAGCAGATAAAATCACAGCGTCATCGTCCCCACAGAT
>NW_015558621.1:1573450-1577223 GCF_001515605.1 Sinocyclocheilus anshuiensis | reverse complement strand
GGTGATAATGAAGCATGTTAGTTTTGAGCATGAGTGATTTGTTTATTTGGCAGGGGGAAGGGTTTGATGTTGGTAGTAGCTCATGAAAAGCATCTAAATGGTTTGAATGTGTAGCTGGCAGCTGAAACGCCCGATAATGTTGTAGTGGCTTTGATTCATGGTGGCGTCTGGCGTGTCGCTCCTCAATTTGGACAAATTTAGCACATTCGTGCACCCATTAATCTACTATAAACATGCCCTGCAACTTATACTCATATGCAAGCATTTTTCATTCAGTGTAGTGAAGTGTAATTTATAATTAAAATAGCAATATGGGAACAAGCAGGTCTAGCAGGTCTAGTAGAAGAGGGTACAAATGCGAACACCTAGCAGAGCAGAAGGGAGAATGGTCGGCGGCCAACGCGGCCAACGGATTTTCCTTTTGAAATTAGAAAACCAAAATTGGGAATCGAGTGTTCACTCGTTTTTTGTTTTAATATTAAAAGTAGAAAAATTAGAAAACAGCTCCTTTTTCGTTTTTTCATTTTTTTCCAAGAAACGAAAAACAAGAATTCAGCTTAATTTTTCGTTTTTCGTTCAGGGGTAGAAAAAAATATAAACAGCTTGAATATTCGATTTCTACATGTGGGCGGAAATTAAACACCCCTTTCTGCTGATTGGTCAGCCGAAGATCTTCCGCAGTTCTGCGAGGCAGAATAATAGTCCTCCGCTGCTGCAGTTGTACGGATTCTTGATGTGTTTATTGCAACTACATTTAATCTTTTTCTCATCAAATAACCAGACAAATGAATAGCTTGATACAATCCATTCCGGGACGGAGTCTAGACAGCGCTTTTTTCTGTGTAGATATAAATTCTATGATTTGCATCAGCTGGACATGCATGATATGACCAGGGCCGCATTAACCATTGTGCTAGGCGGGGCTGAAGCCCCGGGGCCCGGACAAGGAGGGGGCCCGTGATTGGCTGTGGAGTAGATTGACTGGTCATCGGTAGTGCCGATTGCCAAAGCCCCGCCCCTCACTTATTAGCGCTATTATTCAGTGGAGTTTTTCCATATATTCCATGCATTACCTTTAGAGATTAAAACGTCACGTTTGAATTTGGTTTACCAATCAAATGCATTCATTCTATATTTTTACTTTTGAATGACCCGTGCACCACGTATCAATCAGGTGATCGCTGCAATGCCCCCATTCACCTCTCTTCACTTCGTTCTGGCATTATCTGGAAATGGTCAATCTTCAATAAGTAAAAATGTAAACTCTTCTAAAACGAAAGTGAGAGAGGGGCTATTCTAAAAAAAAAACGAGGAGAGAGGGGAAAACATGAGTTAGTCAGTAAAATCCCCAGCTATCAGGTTATTTTACTAAAGCAGATGATGGAGTGGAAGTTGTTGGAACAGCAAGTGGACTGGGCACATGGAGCAGATAAAATCACAGCGTCATCGTCCCCACAGATGTTAGGTTAGTTTGATTAACAAGTTAACAACTTGATGGATGTATATTGCTTTTTTGTGTTTGAACAAAGTATATTCACTTATGGGTTGAGAGATAACCCGGTATATCAGTCGTTTTGAGCGGCATGATGTAGGTTAAGCTTTGCATTTAAAAGCATTTTAAGCATTGTGGTTTAAAAACAAATGTAACTGTTCAGGGACATTAAGCAGTGGGGCAGAATTCAATTTGGCAAATGCGCGCATTGCTCCTGCTCGTACAGCGCCAGTCTAAACTTTAGTTATTTTTCGCGCCTTGTGCTTAAACGTTCAAATGCACAGTTATGTGTCAAAATGTCTCCTCGTCAACACAGTAATTTCTGTCTTAAATGAACGTTAATAGTTAAATATAAAGCATGTGTAGTAGTAGACTATAAAGTTTCTGGTCCTCATTGACTCCAATAGTGTATTTTGTTTTTCATACTATGGAAGTAATGGGGGCCCAGCAACTGTTGGGTTACCAGTATTGTACCAAATACTGAACAGTACCAAACATATACTTTTATATATACTTTTTAAGTATATACCAAATATATACTTTTACGTTCAACAGCAGAAGGAAACTCATACAGGTTTAGAACAACATCAGACCTTTAATTTTTGGGTGAGCTATTCCTCTAAAGCAGCCTAATTTAGATGCTGTTAAAAATTTCTGTCAATAATGTTAATCAAACATTAGAAAGAAAATCACTCACTGTCCTTGACCAAATCACTTTTGTAAAATAAATAAGAATGACTGTATATTGAATTTATACAATGAAGACTATTCAGTTTATTTGTACATTTATTTTATACAATATGATTTCTTATTCAGTGCTTTAAGTGTTTCAGGTAGGTCTATTTTTTGTAATTTGTGGCTGTTTACTTGTCTTAAGTATAAGCTTGTTTTTACTTAGGCTAGCATTTTTTATTTGTATTTATTTATTTTTATATTGAAATTGGTAACAAGAATTATTAAATTTCAATGCATCAAAATTTTGATAGGATAAAAATCCTATTTAAAGCTATATATATATATATATATATACACACAATATATATCATATTTGTAATAGTGGGCCCTGGAGTCAGTCATAGCCCCGTGGCCCAGTAAGGTCTTAATGCGGCCCTGGATATGACGGCTGTCATAGCCTACCCTTGTTTACTTTTAGGAAACATCACAGTACTGAGTCTGCCCTTTTAAGAGTGTTAAATGATATCTTGCTATCAGTTGATACTGGTAACTCTGTAGTACTTTTGCTTTTAGACTTAAGTGCAGCATTTGACACTGTAGACCGCAGTATTCTCATTTCCCATCTTGAACACTGTGTGGGTATTAATGGTTCTGTCCTAAAATGGTTCAAATCTTATTTGAAAAATAGAACTTTCTCAGTTTGTGTGGATGGGTGCTCATTGTCTAAATCAGTGTTGACTTGTGGAGTTCCTCAAGGTTCGATCCTTGAAATAGAACTTTCTCAGTTTGTGTAGATGGGTGCTCATCCTCTAAATCAGTGTTGACTTGTGGAGTTCCTCAAGGTTCTATCCTTGCTCCAATTTTATTTTCTTTGTATATGCTCCCGTTGGGTTCCATTTTTAATAAGCACAAAGTGTCGTTTCATTGTTATGCTGATGACACGCAAATTTATGTGCCTTTTAAAAAAACGACAACCAGAGTTTGAGTGCTTTAATTGCTTGTCTGTCTGATATTAAGGCTTGGATGTCCCCCCACCTACAATCCCTGCCGGTACGAGACTCGAACCCACAACCTTTGGGTTATGAGTCCGACTCTCTAACCATTAGGCCACGACTTCCCCTTGTGCTTTATAAATAAAATAAATGAAATAAATGAATTACCCTGGTCGCCCAGTAAGTTTGTTTATTTAATTAATTAATTACTTTTAAATAAAATATTTTAAACACTAATACAATAATGAAAGAATAATGCATTGACTTAACAGGCCTATTATAACGTTCAAGAACTTGCAATCGGAGAACAACAGAGATAAAATACATACTCTTTTGAGTTTTATAATGTAGTCTTTTTTTTTTTTTAATTGATTATAATTGAGACCTCAAAAGGATATGCGTTTGTGCCAGCCGTGAGCTACATGCGCACTCGAACACAGGACTGTAACGCAAGATTTTCATAAATGTAACTTGCCATTTCGGGTTGATTTTCAACAAACCCCACAGAATACATTAAGAACGCTTGGAATATACGCCACGAGATTAAAGGTGGGGTAAGCGATTTCTGGTAGCCAATGTTGACATTTGAAATCACCAAAACAAACACGCCCCTA
>NW_015558621.1:1566977-1573418 GCF_001515605.1 Sinocyclocheilus anshuiensis | reverse complement strand
ACCCCGCACATACGTACGCAACCCAGGCAACGATTAGTTCTGTGAAACAAAGCAAAACCAATGTTACACCGTGTCAACACAGGACGCGAGTGGTGCGGCATGACAAAATACTATGGAACTCATTATAATCAATGATGCTGTCTACACCATAGATATATATACATATCTATGGTCTACACTAGATGCGGCGCGGCACGGCACGACGACAAATCCCAGACAGAAAACTGCTGCTGCGTTCTATTTATGACATACTGACACAAATTTAAAATGATTTTCAACGGTCGCTTTGTCGCGTCCAGTGTACTAGACAGACTTTAGCTGTTGCGGCGCAGACATTGTGTTACTCACCTATCGAGAAGAAACAAAGCAACTTCGGTGTCCGATTGCAGGCCTTCTGCTCCTTGAGTTCTCTCCAGTGCTGGAAAGCTGATCCGATATTTACACGGGTCCTATTTCTTGCCTTATTGCCTTAAGTCTTCTTTTGTTCCGCAGACGTTTTCCTCTTTTGGTTTTTATCCACCATCTCTATCTTTCTGTCGCTCGGCTAATGTCCGTCCTGTGCACTGAACGCTCTCTCCTCCACATCATGAGTAGACATGCCCCTTACTGATGATTGGCTACAAGTTTGTTTTGCTACTCGGCCCGAATCAGTTTTCTAAAGCGTTTTTTCATCCGCTTAAAAAAGTAAAAGTCACCATCTCTGCCATTCTCTGCCAAGTGAGAGCAGGACATTTTGTGTGTCTGTGTGTGTGTGTGTGTGTTTCGAAAAAGGAAGGTAATAAGCCTTTAGAATAACAAAGTGAGTTACCCCTATAGTTCACACAGTTCCAATAAATTGCGATGGGTTAAATAAACTCAGTAAATTAAACAGCAGACGAACGCGACTACAGTCAAGCGCAGACCAGTATTGGTATTGAGGTGTACAGCAAATATGCAGTCATAACTTTGTTTTTGCTGAGTTTATTTAATTAATATTGAGTAGGCTTATTATGTTCACTTGGATTTTTTCCTCAGCAGGGGAAATAATACTGTCATTCATAGTCGTATGGTAAAAAAGTATATTTTTATTTGTGTACGTTCAAAATTACAACAAAATGTCATGCCTTTGAAAAATAAAGTGAACAGCAAAATGGGCTGCTTTAGCACGTCTCGGTCTCATTGAGCATCTTTCTGGCGCATGCCACAAACATGAACCTATACACAGCAAATAGCTTACTTGACGCACCTATTAGAAGTCTACATTTAGATTATTTGACGTTAAATGCATCATATAAGTCACTTTAGAATAAATCACAGCATGTATCAAAAACGTGACTTTACAGTCTGTCAAATACGGAAGCTATAGCAATTTTTTTCCCGCGGACCCTCTGGCACTTTGAGAACCGCTGGTCTACACAGAAGAAAGTGCTGTCTAGACTCTGCCCCGGTACGAGTTGTGTCGAGCTATTCATTAATCTGGTTGTTTGATGAAAAAAGATGAAATGTAGATGCAATAAACACATCAAGAATCCGTACAACTGCAGCAGCAGAGGACTATTATTCTGCCTCGCGGAACTGCGGAAGATCTTCGGCTGACCAATCAGCAGAAAGGGGCATTTAATTCCTGCCCACAAGTAGAAATTGAATATTCAAGCTGTTTATAAATTTTTCTACCCCTGAACGAAAAATAAAAAATTAAGCTGCATTAGGGCTGCCCGATAAATCGCATGCGATATTTAACGCGCATCTTATCAGTAAAGCCGGTTCTGTAATCAGCGGTAAATCTCTGGGGTCGTTTTTCAACCCGCGGACATGAAAAACAACCCACGGCAACAGTGTTAAAGCAGCCCAATTCCGCGGGAAAACCGCGGACTTGGCAACACTGGAAGAGGATAGCTTTCGTTTAGCGCATCAAGAACCGGTTGACCGGGTACTCGGTACCACCGGTACTTAAGAAAACCTGGTACCATAACGTTTTAATTTTTTTAGCACCGACTTGGTACCGAAATACCGGGTCTTTTGACAACACTAGTGCAGCCCTAAGCTGCATTCTTGTTTTCCGTTTCTTGGGGAAAAAAAGAAAGAAAAAAAAGAAAGAAAAAGGAGCTGTTTTCTAATTTTTCTACTTTCAATATTAAATAAAAAAACCGAGTGAACGCTCGATTCCCGATTTTGATTTTCTAATTTCAAAAGGAAAATCCATTGGCCGCCAAGTACACGGACCGAGAATCATAATTGACTATCAGTGATGGAGGTTTTCTTATTCACTTGTCAGATTTAAAGTGCCTGGAAAAATAAACTGTATAATCGCCAATTAGGCCTATGCTATTCACTGGTCATTTTCCAAAAAGATTTTTTATTACAGAATGTACTTTAGCAATCAACCAGTCACATTCAGGTATTCCGGTATAAAGCTGTGAGCTTTAGAAATTTGGTAATTTTAAATGTAACTTTCTATAACTTTCTTCTGCAGAACATAAAAGAAGATTTTTTTTGTAGAATTTTGGCAACCAAACAAGTTTTGGTTTCCGTTAGACCACTGAGACTTTTCACAAAATATCTTCTATAAAGTTCACAGATGAAAGAAAGTCATACAGGTTTGGAAGGAAATGAAGGCGAGTAGCCTAAATGATGAAAATTTTTTGGGCAAACTATCCATTTGCCATAAACAGTGTTTTCTCAGGCAATAATAGATCGTCCTTTTGATAGTTTTGTCCTTTTGAATTTTCCTGCATTCTTTTAAGTGGATAAAGAAAAAGAGACTCTTTCAAGAACAAAACTGATTGATTTCTGCAGAGAGTATTGATGATGGTCTAATTAGAGTTTTGACACAAACATTTGCGCTCATTAGGGAAAGCAATATAATCACAAAATGATTGCAGCTTCAGACATAAAAAAGGACTACCAAATTAAGTCAAGTGTGATCTTGCCAGCATTTATGCACATTAAATGTTTGCAGGCTATTTTGCATGAATGGTTGACTCAAAAAATGACATTTCTATCATTATTTACTTTTCTTTCTTTGTTTTCATTATTTTTTATTAACTTGCATTTAGGGCTGCACGATTAATCGCGTGCGATATTTAACGTGCATCTTGTCAGAAAGCCGGTTCTGTAATCAGCGGTAAATCTCCATCACCTGCGTGCTTTCACATTGAGCAGCATTAACTACACAGAGCCGTTGTTCACTGATGAGCAGCGCAAAAAACTCGTCAGTGAACAACGGCTCTGTGTAGTTAATGCTGCTCAATGTGAAAGCCCGCAGGTGATGGAGATTTACCGCTGATTACAGAACCGGCTTTACTGATAAGATGCGCGTTAAATATCGCATGCGATTAATCGTGCAGCCCTACTTGCATTATAAGCGTGGAAAAAAGTGACCAAGTACATAATTTCAAAATTTCTCCTTTTGTGTTTCACAAAAGACAAAGTCATATAGTTTTAAAACAAGAATCTGGCAGTAAGTTTTGGGAGTTCATTTTTAGTCCATCTCCTATCCTGAAAAGTCTGTCTTGCAGAGATTTACTAAAAATGAGCTCCTAAAACTTGCTGCCAGATTCTGGAAGATACATTCTTCAAACGGTTGTACAAGAGGATGTAGTGCTGGTCCTTCAAGAGTCACTCTCAACTTATCTGTCCATAAAGCCTATAAAAAATTGGTCTTCATGTATTTCACAACACTTCAGCATGTTATTCTTATTAAGTGAGGGTCATTTTTAGGATTTTTTACCCAAGCAAAATCTCTGATAACCTGACCTTGTAGACTCCAGGTAGGTTGCAGTTCTAGAAAATGGTGATGCTGGAGAATAAATGGTTCCTGATGGTTTTACACCTAATTCTTCACATTAATTCTTAATTCGTTTGCAGTTAACGTGTATTTTCTTCTCCACCTGTTTTTTTCTGACCCTGCTGACCCAATGAGCATTTTGCTGTCCACTGGTTTTGTCTTAACTTTGGAATTTCTGTATTGCAGTTTTGAATATTTCTCATGGGGATTTAATAATTTGATTTAATTTAATTTTTTATTTAATTTAAGAGTTAAATCTCTTTTTTTGGCTCATTTTATCTGTAAAAGAAAACATGTCTAATAATTCTGCACAACTGAATATGAAGAGTTTTTCACTTCCAGCCTTCATTGACAATTATATATCACTTATAAATGATTAAATGCAAAATAAATAGTAGTTATTATTGATGTGGTTTGGAATTTGCTTGGAAAAAAATATGATCAGAATATCAACGTACCTAATAATTATGCACACACTGTGTTCTCTCAGAGCTTCAGATATCTGCTTTTTCTCTGGGCTGTTGATTATTTTATACAGTATGTTGCTCAATATCCACTGATCTCAGACAAGTGGTCAAACTAGTTAGAGATTCTGAAGTGTAGACATGAATGTAAGAGAGGAAAATTGTCAAAAGTGATGTATATATACTATTGCTTTTAATCACTGTATATGTCGCTTTCACTTAAAAGAGTGAGCAATTGTGTATAAGCCTGATTAAAGATGATCTCCAGTAATTATGAGGGAGCTGATTCTACTGTCCTTGAGGCATGGCTAATTGAATGAACACTTATCTGATTTTTTTCCCCTTCTTTTTTCCTGGTTTCACTGCACTCAATAGCCTGTGGGCCTGCTGACCCATGAGAAACCGTGCTAATCAAGTAGTGTAAGACATTATGTGAATAATATTGTGAAGAACAAAACGAATGTGCAAACATTTCAGTTCTGTTTTGTATTTGTACTACATTTATTGGAAAGCAAATTTCCAAGAAAATATGCATGTAGCGATCTTCCATTTGCACATGTGCGTAGCCTTCCTTCTTTCTCTCCAATAGAATATAAGTCTTTGTACCATTAGGTTTATCTAGAGGGAATGAAGTGAAATAAAAGCAGTCCAGGGTGGCCACACAGCAATGAACCGACACCTCTACTGGCTTATGGAGTAATTGTGTGCTGGGAAACCGTAGGACTACCTAATACAGCCGCACACTTTTACTCAAGCGAATCTTATGCTTGCAGTACCCAAATCAATTTTACCCCATGCGATGGACATGATTTATTTCCACTAGTCTGAGCTCCTCGCTGTATTGACAATCTTTAGGTTTCATTATTGTTCTGTGAGGAATATATTAAAATTTCAGAATGTCAGTTTTGATCACATGCATATGGAAAAAGGAGTTTTCATTTTGACTGAACTGTACATTTAAATGTGTTAAATGCACACTTCAAAATGTAATCAAAGCCTGTCACTACAGTTTGCTCAGACCACCTTGACCAAACAAAGTACCCAGTGTTATATTCTCTTTGGAAGTTTTATTCACTGTCGCAGCTTTGCAAAAACACAAAGACGCCCTGAAGTTGTCAGTTGCTAGAAGAAAGTAATGGGGCGTAATAGACACCTCACCTCGCTATATCAGTGTTATGAAGAGAAAAGAGAGACGGCTGTCTCCTTTAAGTGTTTTTGGCAGCTTAACTGATTGTAATGAAACATAACAGCCTGCCATAATAACTGTCACTATTACATAGTGGGCCTCTGAAGGGAATAAAAACAAAAAAAAGGCTCAGACTGAAACTCCAATCTGTGCTGTACTCTATACTTGCGTGGATGACATAATTCCCATCTCAGGTTGTCTTTGCAAGGAAAAGAAGTCAAACTTTGACACAATAATAGCTTAGTAATGCAAGCTTGTTGTACTATGTCTTTAAGCTAATACTTCTTAAGGGAATTGTAGAAAACTGTTATAGCTGGATGTGATGATGTCAGTGAATGAATATCTTGAACAGGATAACAGACAATTTTAATGCAACCACTGACTGTGCTTTCATATAGGCAATCTGGTAATAAATAAATAAATAAATAAGCATTGTAACATCTAAAATAATTGTACAATGTAAATAGCTATTTTAAAGTATTTTAGCATTTCATAGTCAAACCAAAAATTATTCAGACACCAAATATAATTTTGGATATTTTTTTTACTAGTGGGTGCAGGACACTATATTCATTATAGTTCATTTATGTAAGTGAGGATAGAAAAATAAAGTAAACTGTGACAAATTATACCCAAAAATTCTTCATACAGTGGACTACCAGTAAAACTGATATAAAATTTGGGACCAAAAATTTGATTTGGCACTTTGACCTGACCATGTTTTGTTACATACCTTTCTATCAAAGTTATCTGACATTATCAAGATTAATTTGTTCTGACACAGTTTAACTCTTGAGTTCTTGTCATATTTTATTACCATTTTCTAAACTATAGTGAGTGAACTGTGATAATGCGAGAAATGTTGAAGGTGTCTGAATAAACTTTGGTTTGACTCTATATATGTCATTAAATATTATTATTTATTATTTTATTATTTCAGTATTTTTTGCATTAGCAAAAAAAAAAGATATTATGTATGATATATATAGATTTTTTTTTTTTTAAGAAAATTAGATTTCTAATTT
>NW_015558621.1:1561220-1566937 GCF_001515605.1 Sinocyclocheilus anshuiensis | reverse complement strand
ATATATATATATATATTAGGGCTGTGCGATATTGAAGAAAAATGCTATATGCGATAACTCGATAATAATGCGATATTCGATATGCGATACGATAATGCTTAAAGTGCCACATGCGCAGATGAAACCGTTTTTCTCAGCTGTTGCTGAGTCAGTTCTGTGAACTTCTATAACTATCTTGTGTCATATCACTGAAAAAAATGCTACTAAATTTTTTTAAGGTAAGTGGTCGCAAACAATTTATTTTAGCTACATTTAATTAAAAAAATATGTTGAAAGTTAGTCAAATAAATTTGTTTATTTAAATGTAGCTAAAATAAATTGATTGCAACCACTTACCTTAAAAAAATTAGTAAATTCAATGAATAATTTTTTTTTTCAGTGCATTTGGATTACACAGTTTTAACAAACTAATAAACGTAATGTAATGCAAATTTGTCAGCCATTCATAAATTAAACAGCAAAGAAATATGTACAATTTCTGTTATAGTACTAATAAACTGAATGTGTTTTAAATACACAGTAAACAGGTGTACATATTTATCATCAATCACATACATTAAAAACTAATTGAATATTGCTTGTTCCACAGCTAGACATATTTTAGCCATGTTCATATAAAACTGCTTGGAAGTTACTCTTTGAATTCAATATGCACTGATTCTTATTTAAGCTACAAAAGTTATTTAGGTAAGAGAAGTGAGTGATTTTCTCTTTGTCTTTTGCCCCAAATATTGCAAGCTGAAATGCAAAATTTACTTTTATCTGAAAAGAGGACTTTGGACCTCTGAGCAACAGTCCAGTTCTTTTTCTCCTTAGCCCAGGTAAGAGCCAAGTTTCAGAAGTGGCTTGGTAGCCCTTTTCCTGAAGACGTCTGAGTGTGGTGACTCTTGATGCACTGACTCCAGCTTCAGTCCACTCCTTGTGAAGGTCTCCAAAGTGTTTGAATCGACTTTGCTTGACAGTATTCTCAAGCTTGTGGTCATCCTTGTTGCTTGTGCACCTTTTCCTAGCCAATTTCTTCCTTCCAGTCAACTTTGCATTTAATATGCTTTGATACAGCACTCTGTGAACAGCACCCCTTTCAGTAATGACCTTCTGTGACTTACCCTCTTTGTGGAGGGTGTCAATGATTGTCTTCTGGACCTTTGCCAAGTCAGCAGTCTTCCCCATTATTGTGGTTTCAAAGAACAAGAAATACCCGGCATTTATACTGTAGGGATGGTCATTTAATGAAACTCAAATGTAAATATTCTAATATTTTGAGATACTGGGTTTTTAACTTTTTTTTTTTTAATCATCAAAAGTAAAACAAAAAAACTTTTGAAATGTTTTACTTTACATGTAATGAATCTAGAATATATGAAAGTTTCACTTTTTGAAATGTTACAAAAAAAAAAAAATTTCACGATATTCTAATTTTTGTAGATGCACCTGTATATATATATAAAATTAGAAATCTAAATTTAATGAAGAAGTGTAAATATATATTTATGATTGTAAATATATGAGAAATGAGCATGTAATCTTTTCCCTTCTGAAAAGACTAGCGTGGCTGGTCACCAACATTTGGTGTGTTTTTTTCGTTTTTTTCTTTTGGTCATTGTTCCTCTGGTGCCCTGCTGGCTTTTTAACTAGCGTAAGCAGTTATATTCTGCTTGTGAACATCTTGGCAGGCTTGGCTAACATGAAAATTGATGATTATATTTTCAGCAGGATTATTGGAAAGAAAAAACAATAACCCCACAGAGAACAGGTTCATTCAGATGTTCACTGTACTCCTAATCATCTCACGCTCGTAGCTTACATTCTATAGGTGTATCGTCTTCCGGACTGATTCTGAACCCTTGAATACTGACAAGCGGCCACTGAAGATGGAGTGTGCATTGCTGATGTCTCTCTGTTGAGCTGAGGAAATCCCCAATCCCAGCAACAGCACTGCTTTCCTCTCCATCCTGCTGTTGTTGCTTGTGTAGAAGAGGTATTGGAAAGCCTCTAGTCTTTTGGGTGAATTTGTGTGTGGTAAACAAGTCAGCAAGTAAATGTAACTTTGAATACTAAATAAATGCTGCTTTCATAAATACAGCTTTTTAGGAATAGCAAGTGACTGCAGCATTTTAAGTCTAGAAGTCTGGATGATTACATGTTTTGTTTTGAACAACAGTGATGACTTGGTAATAATTTGATGTAAACATATAGCTTGTGCAGATGGGGTGTCACAGTGACTCCTTCAAAAATTGCAGTTTTGGCATCTTTCTTGGCATGTGTCTGAGCTCCTGAGGAGCCCTGCCCTTGTAGTGCTGTTCATGCTCCATACCTCTGCCCAGTGACTTTGAGCCTGCTGGGCAATAGACCGCTGTGCCTGGCATCAAATATGGCCGAGATGTGACTTCCAGGAATTTGCAACAATTTCTGCTTACTGCACATTCTGCACATTGTAAATCAGAGACATCTATCTGTCATTCTGTCATTCTGTCATTCTATCTATCTATCTATCTATCTATCTATCTATCTATCCTGCAGCTCTTTTGGTCCAACATTTTATCTGTATGCTTATCCGTCTTCTTTCTATCATTCTATCAATTGCTCTGTTGTTCTACCTGTCTGCCTGTGTATGCCCATCTTTCCAACTTTCCATCAATCTGCCTACAGTATATGTGTTAATTCCTGAAAAGCAGCAATAAACGATTCTCAGTATCAGCTTAGAGAGTTTAAACGGCAAAGGGCATTTGAAATAGACAGCCCTTGTTTGGAGAATCTCAGTAAATATGCTTTGTTGCAGGCATTTAAATTGTAATCCAGTCAGAATTACTGTTGTGTGGAGTTTAAAGAAATTAGATGCACACAGTTGTAATGATTATTTTGAGAAACCCAACCATTAGACCTGTGCACTTAGTGAAGATAAATCTGCTTTTAAACAAATCCACTCAGTGATTGGGTTTCTACAATGCTTTTCAAACTGTGCCAAAGTCAGTTAATAATGGATAATGCCTAACTCAAAGTTAAATGAACTCTCCAAAGACCAGCATCTTATTTGCTGATAAAAATATTAAATGTGCACAAACACACACACATTCACACAACTATGTATGTTCTGTTTAGTGTTTGCACAGTTCTCCCTGACACTGGCCATAAAAAGGATGGTCTTTGTCCATGTTTATACAGGGAGATTTGTGTCAGATTCGCCCAGCCAAGGGATGTAAAAGAACAACCATTTGGCAAATAAACAAAACCTCGCTCACAGTGTCTCTCTCTCAACCACATGTTGTCTTAACACTGCCAAGTGCAGTTTACCTGATGCTTAGAGAGGAGTTGAAATGACCTCAGCTATGTGTTTGTGTCTGTACTTGTGAGCATAATGTGGGGGATGCCAACAGACATTTCCTTTAGGCAGTTCGGACGAGGTTTTGATGCTGTATATGAAAGGGCATGGATAAAGAAAACCCTGCAATGCTCACATAGTTTGCTCTGGAACACTGTGAACACAGACAGGTGGAGTGAATAAACTATATAAAATAAAGTATTGATCATTCTACTTAGGAAGCAATTTCAGTTTGAAATACTATTGGCATAACATGTTTAACGTTTCAGTCATATTAGGTCTGGTATTAATGCTGAACACGTCTTAAAACTGAGAGATGCAGGTCAACTTATAATTAAGCTAGATTGATCAAGCTGTAGTCTCATTTGGTCTATTAGTGCCAGGGCCATTTTGACGCTATAGGCGAAATCCCTATTATCAGCCCCCACTCCCACTCCCACTCCCACTCATAAAACAAGATAATTTAAGATTACATACAAAATAAAATAAAACTGATTATGTAAACACTCAAATCTTAAATAACAACATTGATACATTTCCAAATTATATTTGTGTATATATATATATATATATATATATATATATATATAATTTCTTTTCAGACATCAGTTTCTTGTCGTCACATTCAAATTGGTTGTCATAGTAATGACACTAATTTGTGGAGATTCAGTGCATTGAGTTCCACAAATCTGAATGCATTATTTGTATTGTTGTTCATAGATGTTATATATATATATATATATATATATATATATATAATTTCTTTTCAGACATCAGTTTCTTGTCGTCACATTCAAATTGGTTGTCATAGTAATGACACTATTATTTGTGGAGATTCAGCACATTGTGAGTCCACAAATCTGAACGCATTATTTGTAAATGGACTTTTTGGAAAAACATTTTAAAAAATTTGCACAATTTATTATCTGCAATACCATTATAGCCACTGGATGCCTGTATAGCTCTATGTAACAATCCCTAGTTGCTAAGAAATTGCCATCACTAAGTATGGTAATTTTATTACATTTGGATTTGGGTACATGTTTAGATATTATCAGTGGATAATTTTTGTCTTTCTCTGTTTTTTTGTTCAATTGTTTTGTTGTTGTTGTATCAATTATTGCATTATTATTTCAGTCAAACCTATAAAACCCTTTGTTACGCCAAACTACATATAAAAGCCTGATCAATGGCATAAAAGTAATCAGAATTCAGCTACTTATTCCTTTGTTACTCTTTGAAGCATGAACTTCCCCTTTAAATAACATGACACACTGCCCTCTATGCTCCCATTGGGTGCTGTTGGAAGCGAATTAATTGATTCAGCATTTCAACACTTCCGTAAGGATGCGTTAAATTCAACAAAGTGGTTTAATAGAGGATATATTTATCTTGTGAAGTAGTGAATTTTACTACACCAATATTTTTTAATTGGCTGTTAAAGTTTTATATGGGAATATTAAACGACACACTGAAACTTTAACAATGCATTGGCGCAAAAACGCACACCTTTTGGACAATTTCACAACATGATTTCTCGACTGCCAAAAATATTGCCTAAAAAAATACTGATTTTGTGCACTTTTTACTGTACCAATATTTTAAATTGGCCTTTGAACTTAGCTTTATTGCATGGCAAAAAAAAAAAAGCCTTACCTTGCCATAGCACTGACGGAACCCATTGATCTAATGGCATTGTTGAGCGCTCCAAATGCAAACTTTGCATGCTACAATTAGAGGCAGGAATTGACACTGCTCTGATCCAATGGCATACAGGCATCGTCAAATTGACAGTACTCTAGCCCAATGATGTTGGGGGATCCTATGGAGGCGGCAATCATATTTCAGGGTGGCCGTGCCACTCTTTATCACAACCCTGCTAAAATAGTACATGCGCTCATTGGCGCCCCCTCCAGGTGGTGGCGCCCTAGGCGACCGCCTAGCTTGCCTATGCCTAGAAACGGTACTGATTAGTGCAATTACTTTGTGTGCAAGAATCACCTGCTCATATCCAGCATCTGCAAACAGACAAATAAGAGAGGTGCCAGTGCACGTGAAAGGTGATGTGGTGTCACATTTAAATAAATGAAATATTGATGCCATCAGTCAATTCAAATTCACCATCAGGGATCTTGGGAACACATTAGAGTGTTGCTAATAAGATCATTTCCATTTAATGCCGTCACTCAAAAGAACAAGGGCAGTCCTTGATCCCTTGTGATTGGATATTAGACGGGGATAACAAGTAGGGCTGAACGATTTTGGAAAATAATCTAATTGCGATTTTTTTTACCAATATTGCGATTGCGATTTAATATGCAATTATTTTTTAGCTCTTTATGCTCTGTATTATTCAACAAAGATAAGCTATAAATCATTGTATAGTATGACCAACACA
>NW_015558621.1:1555691-1561150 GCF_001515605.1 Sinocyclocheilus anshuiensis | reverse complement strand
ATATGTAAACATGTGCACTGCACTTTTTAAACACTGTCTGTTAACTTTAGACCAGTGGTTTTCAAACTTTTTTGGTCGCGCCCCCCTTTAAACCTATGCAAAAAATCTGATTTGTGGGTTTCATGCTGTCCGCTAAGGCATAGGACCAGGCTTTCCACCTCACCAACGACATTAAACACCGTGTCTACACCGGAAGCGAGTGGCAAAATACAGTAGAAACCATTATAATCAGTGACGCTGTGTCTGGAAGACAAAACCCGACATTAAACTGATGCCTTGTTCTATTTATGACCTACTGACACAAAGTTAAAATGATTTGCAACGGTCGCTTTGTCGCGTCCAGTGTAGAGCTGTTGCGGCGCGACGCGTCAACTGTAGCGTCTGGTATAGACACAGTGAGTGAAGCCGAGAGCAAGATATGCCTCGTCATATTTTCTGCATTTAGCTTTTAAATGACCAGCACCTGCCTGGGTCTGTGCGACTTCATCTATGGCTTTTCTCTTCCCTTTCACAAACCAATCCATCTCCCATTCTAAGTTACGTCCTTTGGCTGTTTACCGTTTTATTTCTTTTCTTTTTCTGCTGATGGCCCGCGCTCGACTTGAAGCAGCGCTGCTTAGACCGATGGGTATGTCATCAAAGTACTGCGAGAGCTATAAGAGCGCCGCGCGGACGTCTCCTTATGCTTTCTCTCGCCGTACTTTGATGTCACACACCGATCTGATCTTCAAGTCAAAGACACGTCTTTACTCTCGCGTGTCACGTGACCGAGTGTAATCGCAGCCTCTGCGATTGAAAAATCGCGTTATTTCATATCGCGATATTATCGCAAATGCAATTAATCGTTCAGCCCTAATAACAAGGGTAGTTAATGTGCAACAATTTGAGCGTATTCTTTGCAAATAGGGTATATTATTAACGGTATAAGACAGGTGACAGGTATGTACAATTTTGGTGATGGTATCGGAATATTTAATCTAGCCTTGACAGGGACTTACAAACTTTTCTAAACAAACTCACAAACGTTTTGTTTTCTTAAAAAGGGATTATGCCACCCATCATAACCTTTTGGTGCAATTTCTTTCAGCCGCCTGCACTCCAGTGCCATGGTTACCACCCCATGTCTTGATCTTTGCCAAGGGTCTTTACTTTGCAAATTGCAACACATTTTAGTGTTAACAACTCTTATGGAGGACAAAGAGACAGTATGTGACGGAGGAACAAGAGCATATTTTATGCAAGAGTCGAGTGCAAAGTGCATCGTGACCCTGAAACAGCATTAAACTGCAGCTCCATGCTGATTACCTCCCTTCCTCACTGTCTCAAACACGCAAGCAACAATAAATCACCCCCCTCAGCAGCCAAGCTTGCTCAGAGTCGCCTGGGCTCTGTCTCTACAGCAGTATTAGCCCAATGGTAATTGAAGCACTTCTACTGAATTCACTACATTAAACTTTCTGGGTTTTTGGCCTCCCAACTGTTTGGCAGCGGCTTATCGAGTGAAGCTGTTGGCTTGTTAGCACTATTAGCAAGAAGATGATTTCTAGTTAGCCAAGTGGACATGTTTGCAACTTTTCTAATTACTTGAAAATTACTCTGGCTTTGATGTGAAAGGTAGCAGACAGGGAAAAATCAATTTCATGCTTTAAAGAGACCCCAAAAATCCTGAATTTTATTTGTAACATTGAGGTAACAATAATGCATAATTACAATTCAAATTTAATGTAAGCAAGTGGAATTAAAATGCCTTTTGTAACTAGAAAAGCAAAGTTTCTCAAGGTTTTAGTTGGAAACTTTTGTTAGTTTATGTATTTCATTTTATTTAATAAATTAACTTAAATGGATCAGGTTGGAATAACACTTCATTTCCAGGAGTTTGCTCCTCAGATTCCAAAACATGAATTGAACTGAAGCCAGTTCTGATTTTTGTCCAATTTCGGTGGCCTCTAAAAGTACCTAAAGCAGTGGTCTCAAACTCAATTCCTGGAGGGCCACAGCTCTGCAGAGTTTAGCTCCAACCAGCTCCAAATCACACCTGCTTAGAAGTTTCTAGTGATCCTGAAGACCTTGATTAGCTGGATCAGGTGTGTTTGATTAGGGTTGGAGCTAAACTGTGCAGAGCTGTGGCCCTCCAGGAATTGAGTTTGAGACCAGTGACCTAAAGGAAGTACAATGACTGTTTTGATATTGTGGTATTTGGAGTCGTTATTAGGTCACTTATGACATTTTTATTGTGTAATTAATAATCTGTACTGGAAAATCCTCCTGTTTCTTACATTTAATCAAGGATACCAAGAATCAAGCCTGAAATCTTTGTATTAACAGCGAGGATTGTTGACCATGAGGCATCCATCACGTCTGACTGGACGTTTTCTATAGTAAATCAGCTCAGGTAAAAGTATAATTCACACCTGGAATTCTGAGTATATTCAAATTGAGCGTATGGACGTGTTTTTATGAATTTACATTACCATAATTTATACAAAGCGAGGTGCTTGAAAAATAAGTGATGTATTCATATAGACAGCACAAGATACATGTTTTGCTCAAGATGCTTTTTTGCCCCTTTGTACATCAAATCAGTCGTTACATGTAGCAGCTGTCAGAGTTACTCATGGTTTTTCGGTGCACAGCACAGGTTATTTTTAATGAACATATGAGATTACCAGCTGTGAAAATCAGAGAGCCATCAACACTTCAGTGCGTGTCACAGTGTTATTTTAAGGGGTCTAGTTTTCATGTCTGTAATCACAGCACAGTTTCACCCAAGGCATGGTGTCGAATCCATTAGCGTCGGTTAAAACTGCTAGGTGTGGACAGCGTTGAATGGTGTTTGTGTGTCTTGTGTTGAATTTCACACTGGTGGCAATGGTGAGCAAACCTTCCGAACACAAAGCTAGAGTTACAGCCGCTGTGAAAAAGACACAAAACAGTGTTTTTCTTACCCACTGCTTCACCATGTCTCTTGCTCTCTCAGTTAGTGTCACCTTTTCTTCACAGTGACCCACAGCATCGATGTCTGGCACATTATTCCTGTTGAATGATGTACATGTGGCCTACAGATCCTCACTCATCACACACGCACACTCTGCAGCTGTTTCCAGACCAATCAGTAACCCTGTCATTATTAATGAGAGAAAATGATGGCATCAATTTTTAAACAGTATTACTTGCAAGATGTCCACAATGTCCTCTTCTGTACGTGTGTGTCTGTGTGTTTGTTTAAAGGCGCCTCCTTAATTAAATTAATAGAAAAATGTATAAAATGTAATTTATAACTTCTAAATAAGCAATGGGTTCAGTAGCATGTTAGTGTTTGCTCTCAAGTTAAGTTAGTTCACCTTAATTTTTATAGTGCTTTATACAATCGAAATTGTTTCAAACCAGCTTCACAGTATTAAACATGGAAGTAACAGAATCAGTGATGCAAACTTTAAATATAAGGTGAATCCAAATTTTTTAAATCCATTCTTTAAGTCTGAATCCAACTTCAGCTATAAAATAGCTCTACAGAAGACAATAGTGTCGTTATTCAGCTTCAACTCTGTCTTCATCCGATAGTGTCATTGCTGTCAAATAGATAAAATTACTGAATATTCATTTTTTAAAACCCCAATTAACATGCCAAAGGCAACATTAGCAATGCAGTACTTTTAATACTTAAAAAATAAATATTTGTTTAAAAAAAGTCAATTCCATTTCCAAATGATGAGAATGAATGAATGAATGAATGAATAAATAATGTAAAATAAAATGCATCTGCATTTCCAAATACTTTTTAAAGGCTGTTCAATCTTATTAAAGGTGGCATACTGTAATTGCAATGCAATAATTATATTAATTTATGTTTATAAAATACTACTGACAAAATGCAGAATGTATATCTTGAACTACACATTGTTATATGACCAACCAGTCAGAAGTAAACTTATTTAGGTCTTGGTTGTTTGTCAGCTGTGTTTGATTCACAAATCAGAATCGATTCATCGAGTCGTTTCTTTGTGAATCGGACTGTACAGGCAATACAGTCTCAGATTCAGTTGCGAAGTTGCTGCACTGCTGAATAAGTAGTCAATTGCTGTATTTTATTATTTTTCCTTAATTTTGTTTTATTATAGTAGAACTGGTTCTGCCTAAGAACCGATTCTTGTTTCCGAAATCTGGAGTGACAAGCCTCGCTGATGCACATTGTGTGTATTGAATTAGTTCAGAGTGTGCTGTCAGGTGTCTTGTGATGTGAGCGTTTGTGTTTCTTGATGATGCCATGAGCATGTGCTCTATAAATCACAGCATCTCTCACACACACATTTAGAGATTAAAAGGCCTCAAGGGCTCCGGGCACACTCTCGCACACACACGTTCACATGCAGAGACCAAAAGGCAATTTTCACCAGCATCGTAGTGAGACCCACTTCATTAAAATGGGATAGAGAATGGCGGGCCAGTGCCTTCAGAACAAGAGGAGCGAGAAGGTGAAGGAAAAGGAGAAGAGAGAGCAGGATCTTATTTCCCAGCCTCCTCTTTCTTTACCCCCTTCCCCTGCCATCCTTACCGTTCTGTCAAGAATAGCAGGGGAAAAGGAAGCTATCTCATTACTTGACATTCCTAGGGCTATGCGCTTTGGCTTCTAGGTTGGAACTTTAGAGCTTGAATTAGCACATGCTCGCTGCGTGGCTGGTTTAATTGCGTAGCTTGTGTGGCAACAGAGGAAATGTGCCGTATTGTCAGAACAAACGCGCAGGCCATGTGGTTGCTGTCACCGTCTGCTGCACTTTGCTGCATTGCTGCTTTTGTTGTGCTGTGTCTAATGAACTCATTTGGGGCATGCACTTCATGTAGACCTTCACAAACTGCTGTAGTGCTTGACCTGACTGTGCTATGCGCCATTTAAGGGTTTCTAATTCTGTTGACAGTGGGACTGTGAGATTATTCTCCCACAACAGAGAACTGTGTTTGAAGTAAGTATAATGAGCTCTCAATATCTGAAGTAGAAATGTAAATAGGGAGGTTATGTAATAGTGTGTTTGTTTTGTTTTTTCAATAAATAATTCACCCAAAAATTTAAATGTATTATTTTCCCACCATAATAATGTTTCAAAGCCATATGGTGTTAAAGTCTTTGATTATAAAAAGATTCATATGCCCACCAAGGCTGCATTTATTTGATCAAAAATAAAATAGAAAACAGTAATGTTTTGAAATCTTATTACAAACGTGTGTTTGTGTGTGTATGTATGTATATGTATATATATATATATATATATGTGTGTGTGTGTGTGTGCGTATGTAACATTCACGATTAAACATGTTTTTATATTATTTTTTTCTAAATGCTTTATTGTACCGTTACAATATATATTGTGAAATGAGAATATTATTCGCGTTCTCGCTTTTAAAAAATATTTTAAAAATTAAATTACAAAAATTAAATGATTTAAAAAAAACAAACACACAACTGT
>NW_015558621.1:1548825-1555556 GCF_001515605.1 Sinocyclocheilus anshuiensis | reverse complement strand
GCCACGACCCGATCACCTATATGAAGGCATTCATGCCGCTCGCCCTCGCCAGCTCCCTGGATAGGGAGACCCTGGTGACGCTGTTCCGACTCGGGATCACATACCATCGCCCCGCGGAACTCCCAGACACCACCAACCTCGACTGGAAGGAGGCGGTCATCCGGTGTCTGGATCCCAATCCGGAACCCCTCTGCCGGCCGTTCCACAGTCAAGCCCGCCGGCCACTCCAAAGTCCAGCCTGCCGGCCGCTCCGAAGTCAAGCCCGCCGGCCGCGGCATTCCCAAGCCTGCTGGCCATTCCTCTGTCAAGCCCGCCGGCGGTGGCTCACTCAAGCCCATCGACCACGCCTTTCACCCCGAACCTAAAGGGGAATCGAAGGAGGAGAAGGTGGTCGGCTCCAGCCCCAGAGCTCGCTCCAGTGTGGGCTCCAGCCCCTGAATCCAGCCCAAAGAGGGCTCCTGTTCCCGAGTTTAGCCCACGGAGGGCTGCTGTTCCCGAGTTTAGCCCAGAGAGGGTTCCAGTCCCCGAGTTTAGCCCAGAGAGGGCTCCAGTCCCCGAGTTTAGCCCAGTGAGGGCTCCAGTGCCCGAGTTTAGCCCAGATAAAGATCCAGTCTCTGAGTTTAGCCCAGAGAGGGCTCCTGTCCCCGAGTTTAGCCCACAGAGGGCTCCAGTCCCCGAGTCTAGCCCAGAGAGGGCTCCAGTCCCCGAGTTTAGCCCAGAGAGGGCTCCAGTCCCCGAGTTTAGCCCAGAGAGGGCTCCAGTGCCCGAGTTTAGCCCAGAGGAGGTTCCAGTCCTCGTGTCTAGCACAGAAAGGGCTCCAGTTCCCGTGTCCAGCCCAAGGAGGGCTCCAGTCCCCAAGTCAAGCCCAGGGAGGGCCACTGTTCCCAAGTTAGGCCTACGGAGGGCCTCTAAAGATGATATTCTCCCCAAGGATATTTTGGGGGGGCGGCCATGGCATCCTGAGTTCCCAGCTGTAGTGGCCAGGCCGAGTGGCGAGGCCAAAGCCACGGAGGCCGTCCAGCCATGGCCTTCGCCATGGCCTTCTGAGTTCCCTGCTCCGCCGTGGCCTCCTGAACTGTCTGCTCCGCCATGGCCTTCTGAGCTGCCTGCTCCGCCATGGCCTCCTGAACTGTATGCTCCACCATGGCCTCCTGAACTGCCTGCTCCGCCATGGCTTCCTAGTAAGCCTGCTCCGCCATGGCGCCCCGAGCTCCCTGTTCCGCCTTGGCCTCCTGAACTGCCTGCTCCGCCATGGCCTCCTAGTCTGCCTGCTCCGCCATGGCCTCCTAGTCTGCCTGCTCCGTCATGGCCTCCTAGTCTGCCTGCTCCGCCATGGCTTCCTAGTCTGCCTGCTCCGCCATGGCGCCCTGAACTGCCTGCTCCGCCATGGCGCCCCGAGCTCCCTGCTCCGCCTTGGCCCCTGAGCTCCCTGTGCCGCCATGGCGCCCCGAACTGCCTGATCTGCCATGGGTCCCGGAACTGGCGCCGCCCTGGAGGCCTTCCGTCCTGGAACCCTGCTCCTAGAGGCCCCCAGAGCGCCCACTCCCCCCTCCCCGTTGGATGTTGTACGGTGCGGGACGGAGGAATGTCAGACTCTGTTCCTTGTTTTGTATATGTCTACCTTTGCTACGTGTGTTTTCCTGGTTCCCTGGATATAATTAAAGTCTATATGTTTGAATTCAACTCTGCGACTCCTCGTTCCATGTTCCTCACAGTAGCGAACCATGACAAGCACTGGCTGTTGTCAGACTCCTTGTGCAAACAAAAATATCACTGGATTATTACAATTAATGGCAAAATGAATGTTTGGAAATGTAAACTGATATTTCCTACTGACACACTACAACAAAAGATAGAAATAACTGACTTAAAACCATTTTTTAGCTGGTGAAAATACTAGTGTTCTAATAATTTTGGCCACTACTGTATATGTATGTACCTATATATAATATCAAGTAAGACCAACTTTTGAGATTTTGTCTCATTTTTTTAAAGCAAAATCATTCCTTTGCTGTATAACTTGCTGTATAACTGAGGCAACATAATATATGTTTACAAAGTGCATGTAGTAGCCACTCTCATGCACAAGCTTTGTAGAATGAACCTTCATGAGTGATGATTCACTCTTAATACACTACTCATCCTTTGGACTGTTACAAACTAGGTTACAGAGACGAGAGAAAGGTGACCGCTTCCTCAGTATTATAGTGACACGGGACAGTCAGGAACCGGCCCTGTAGTTTTCTTGACAAAGTAATTTGATTTGTTTATTGTCTAATGCTGTTACGGCTTGATAATTAATTTATCACAGGTTTTAAGTGAAACTCTCTGTCTTTCGCTGATCTGTGCACCGCTGGATTAGAGGACATTACCTGTGCAGTGAAACAAGGAGAATTAAATAACACTCAGTGTCGTGTTCAGATTGGAAATGGAAAAAATAACCCTCTTTGAAGGCTGTTATTGAATTTCATCAGAGAAAGATAAGCCCCAACATTTCCCCTGTCTGTTTCCCCTCGCTACACATTCAGTGCTGACTCTGTCCAAACCATATTACTGTACGGTTGTATAGCATATCCCTCTGTGTTGCTGCTTTTACTAATGCACACCCACATTTGATGGAGTGAAATCATTACTCTGTATAGGATATTCAGTTCCTTGTTGTACCCTATGCACGTTAACATATTTTTATGAATTTTGTAGCTTAGAAATTGGGCTATATGAGGCATTTTCTCTGAATAATCTCTTTAATAATCATCGGTTATGATAGCTGTTAATGAAAACTGTTTAGTAAACTTGCCTCTTTGTTTTTGGTGCTGCATTCATGTATAAGTTGCATGGCAGTTGCATGCATGAATAGGCACAGTTATCAGAGATGAAAGTAAACATTGTGCCTGAAAATCCGATTCTCTCCAAGGATTCAGAGAAATGGCAGTCCAGATTTATTCAGTCAGTGCCATGGGAATGACACGCACCGGACATCTGCTCTGGTGCGGCAATCCGCCACAGATAATCCAATTAAAATGGCAGTTTATTAAAATGGGAAAACACAAGAAGGGATACTTTTCTTTGCTGCTGGAGGAATATAGAGTTACAGAGGGATGAGTGTATTGATTAATGATGGAGCTTTCCAATGGGTTCCAAGAGAGAACACGGATCACATGAAGGGACAATATTGCATGGTTGCATTGCACGCTGAATGGTGTGCATAAAAAGGAGCAAATTTACTGTAAAATTGTTAAAAGAGTAATATTATGCAGTCAACAGGTAATCCATACAGTAATTGTTTTGCACTGTGTGGAGTATATTTTGATTCATAAACCTGTGTACCAGTGGAATGATTTATTATGAAGAATTATACTTCATAATCCTGGCTTAGATATGTGTTTATCATTTTTTTTCTTTAGTGTCTCTAATTTATGCCAGAGTAATCTGTGTCTATTGGAGAGGCAGATTTTACACAAACAAATGTATATCTTTATTTAAAAAGCACCTGTCATTTTACTATAGGTTTGCTCAATTAAAGTATATAACTGGCTGATGAATTTCCATAAATCATATCTGATATATATCCACATTCCCTGTGGGAACTTCTGCCCGGGATCATTTGCATGCATATTGTCTCACACGTTTTGTTTTTCTCCACCTCCTCTACTCAAGACCTTTTCTACAATCTTTTTGCAGTTGAGATGACTGTAGCCTATGTGACAGCTAGCTGAAATAATTTCATCTCAGAATCAAACCGCTGAGGTATATGATCAAATCGTATTGCATCAGTCAGTATCTGATGTTATTGAAAGAGCATGTAAAGACTAATGTGTCTAAATTAACTTTTAGTAGACAATATTTTAGCATCTAAAATGTATGTTTGGTCTTTTAGAAAACGGACTATATATATAATATATTAATTTTTTTTTTTTACTTTTTTTCTTTTTGTGTATATAGTCTTTGCTGTCTTCGGAAGAAGGCAGAGGGCTGTAGTATATCCCTTATCACCATAACATGATGACTAGTGCCATTTCTCACCTGCTGTTCACTGACATTGATCCTGCTTCCTCTAATGGCACATATCTGCTCTAAAGCAGAGAGCTTTGAGAAATGTTTTTATTTCCCTAGAGATAAAGGTCAGGGACAAAAGACATACACAAATCCCAGTTAAAATCAGTTAGAATTCACACTTTTAACACTGCCTGTGAAATCTTGAAGATTTGAGTAAATGGGTTGCTAAAATACCATTTTACTGAAGCAAAAGGTTCTGTCGAAGGTAAGATTTTGTATCCCAAAGGGTTGTATTATGTTTTTTTTCTTTCAACTAATCAAAAGTCTTTTTGCAATTGGAATATATGAGCTTAACATTGGTTGGACCTTTAGGAGACAGTGACCAAATGTTATGCAAGTGTTTTCAGATCCAGAGAAAAACCAGAGAAAAACGTAACAGGAATATGGTAATCACTAGGCTACTATGGTACTTTGATCAAAATGCCACTAATTTCATCACTTTACCATAACATTTATTTGCTTGTTTATTGTCATTTAAATCAAGTAACAGCAGACAAGAGTTTTAAAATGCTGAACCCATCTAGACAGAAAATATTAAAAAGTATGTGTGAATGTAATGGAACATAAATCTCTTGGATGCAAACTATAGTTCTAGCAAATGCTTGACTCAACAAATTAAGGAGTTTCAGAGAGCATCTATAGCTGTTGGCCACGTTTCTAGCTGATAACAGGAGCAGCTGTCTTCCAGGATCTCTGTGAGCCAGAATAAGTTTGTAAGAGGCACCTGTACAGTTCCAGCGCTGTCTATTCTTGCAACCTCCTGTTGTATCTTCGGGGAGAGAATGAGACACTTGCCATGTCAACACCTTTGGAGGTCAGTGTGGCCTTGTCTGTTGCTTCTACTCATCTGTCACTGTTCTGGGGCTCATCCACTGACCTCTGTGGCCCACATGCATGGACAGTGACACAGCCAGGTCAGATTTTACTTTTGAGCTTAAAGGGATAGTTCAACCAGAAATTAACGTCATCTTTTTCTCACCAGCATGTAATTCCAAGCCTGTATGACTTTCTTTTTAATGTTAAAGTTAAAGAAAAAAAAACAGTTTTCTTATCAACATTCTTCAAAATATATTTTATGTTCCACATAATAAAGAAAGTCATACAGGTTTGGAATGACATGAGGGTGAATAAATTGAGACAGAATTTTCATTTTTGCATGAAGTATCCTTTTAAATGACTGCTTTTATTTAGGAGATGCCACATGCTAGGAGTGCTTTGGAGATTTTTTTTATTAGAAATTATTGTAGTATTGTATTAAAATGAGAAGTAGTCTAATATTACTGTAGTAATAGTCTCATATTACTGTAAGCAGAAATGATTCACTGCTGTATAGCAATACAATGAATGTATTTTTTTTTTCATGCAGAATAGTGTACACTTACAAGAAAGTACTCCCCATTTAAGAAAAAAAATCTCTTATGTCTCGATTGTTTCTCCTAGATAGCAGCGCTATCTACTGCAAGTGAAATTAGATCAAATTGAAGTTTTTTGCTTATTGCAAGTCTCCTGCTTACAGATTTTCTAGAAAATCATGCCTTTTTAAAAGAGATCTCATTAGTCTCTCAAAAGGTTTTTAGATACAAGTGTCAGTATGACCTCAAACGTTTCTCATTAAATTCAAGGCTAAATTATCTCAGCTATACCACAACTGCTAAAATATAAAGCACTAAAGACTTACTGTAGGTTTACAATTGTCTTACTTGTGTCTGTTTAAATGTTCTAAGGAATTTTTGGAGACAGATTTGAGACAAAGTAGATACTTGATGAAACTATTTGTAAGAACTACATTAAGCCTCCTGAACTATAAAAGAGCAATAAGATCTTTCATTGATATAGTGATCATTTCATTGTAAAATCACAGTACTTACAATATTCATGTAGGTTTTTCAAATGCTGATTTTTTTTTTCTTTTTTTTTTTTGTGTACCCCCATTTCAGTGAGACATCCAATCACAGTCTTGCACACATTTTGGGTTCTGTGTGTAAACAACTATCCCCAAACTCAGTCTCCCTGCATTTTACATATAGCCACCGTTAGATGCAGAGAGAGGGTGGGGGAAATGAAGAATGTAAAGCTGACCTGTGAGAGAGCAGGCGTCTGGTGCAGAGACGTTGAGGAGGAGGAGGTGGAGGAGGACCCCTCCCATCTCACCACGAGTGGGTGGATTTCTCTGTTTATCTTTAAGATCTGGCAGTGACAAAAAAGACTGAAAACTGTCTTTTTTCCTTTTTCTTGTATTTCATAAGAGGCTCTCTTATGGCATTCTTATGAAATCATTCCCTTGTGTAGATATCCAGAGTTTAATGTGTGAATTGCTGGATGGCTTGATATAGCCCAGTGGAGCATTTCTCCCATGGTGCTTTGCTGTTGCTTGTACATGTCTGACTTTGAGGACCGTCATCTATTAATATTATGGAACACTAAAAAAACAGATATTCCACATTTGATAAATCAAAGCCTCCTGTCTGATAAAACCGTGCTCAATTACCTAGTTATATTTTACCAGTAATTTTTTTTTTCTGAATAAATATTTAAATAAAATTTAATTAGATAAACTTCCAGCAGCCATAGATCATTAAATATGTATATATATATATATATATATATATAAAAAACATATCTCCAGTGAATTACTTCAAGACAAAACTGTTTTTCTGCTCCAAAAATACGCTATG
>NW_015558621.1:1540901-1548810 GCF_001515605.1 Sinocyclocheilus anshuiensis | reverse complement strand
ATATATATATATATATATAGGTGCAATTTCGTGAGATCGTCATAACCCATGCGGTAAAAAATATATATTTTTAAATATATATTCCTAAAATATGTTTTGAGATGTATTTACATAAATATATTTCTGCCAATATATATTTTTGGCAATTTTTTCCATTTAAAATATATTAAAACATAAATATATTTTACATCTTGTCCATATATTTCAAACCAAGAAAATACATTCACATAAGTCACATTTGAATAAAAAACTCGGCTTGAAAAAACAACAACATTACAATATAATATAACAATGAAACTTTATTAAATCATTATTTCTTTAGTTCTAGTTTTCTTTAGTAGGCTGTTACATTTGCATTAGTCTAAATTTAAGCTACTGTAAGATTAGAAATGTATTTTCCTTCCCCCCAAAACATTTTGAAATACATTTTGGTATATGGTTGAATATATAAAAAATATATATATATTTCAAAAATGTATTTATTTGAGCTTTACTTTTTGCAACATATATTTAGCATATGTTTACAATATATTTTGGCCAGAAAAAAAAAATTGTATGAGAATGCTGAATAGGAATACAGTGATAAATGTGCAAAGATTATTATTAATATATTGTATTATATTATATTATTATATTACTTGGGGGAGGGTGAAATGACACTATGATTACCATTATAGATTAAAAAAAGGTGCTGACCTCTATTCTACAGTAACATTGCCAGTTTACTTACCACATAGTAAACATTAGTGCATTGTTGGCATTAATATAGAGCTTAATCAAATGGCATACTTTATTACTGCTGGAGATGATTTAGTTACTGATATCATTACCAGCTCTCAGTGGCCTGGTCCTAAAGGCTTAATTTGATCTTGGCTTTTACAACACACCATTAAAGATTAAAAGGCAGAAAGAGCATTAGTTGAGCACTGGCTGTTAGAAAATGTGTGTAGCTGGATCAGATTTCCCTAAGGTTGAGATACCCTTCCTCAAGAACACAGAAAGGCTCGCTTGTACATCTGCTGCATGTACACACTTTCTCACACTTTAATTAAAAACACTGTCTGACATCATCGGCGCACAGCCAATGTGCAAGCTGTTTGCACGCAGATCGTCTACAGAACATTATTATACTTTTGCTACATATGGGACAATATTCTGTGCTGGAAAAACTCACATCTTTAGAGGTCACATGTGCAGTGACCTAGAGGTCATTTAGAGGGGCCACATTCCTGTTTCTGTTGATGTTTATGGAGAATCATTTTATCATGTGGAATCATCATATGGAGAGTCAAGCTACAGTTTATATATAGCTGATTATGCTGTGCTGATGCTGATTTGTGTCATCGTCATATTGTAATGTCTGTTTTGATTGGTCAGGGATCAATTGTTCCAGCTTTTGTGATTGTGCAAGGTTTCATTGCCTCCTTACAACCCATTCCAGCCCAGTGCTGCTCATTTGCATTTGGACTTTTTGAGTGAACGTGAGTTCTGCCACAGGCCTAATTGCAAAAGTTGTTTTGGAAGTCAAGACATAAAGATTCAAGATTTAAGAGTTTGTAAATGCAAACTTGCGGTTGTAAATCAATTTAAGTACAAAACTAAATATGTATTCAAGTAAGTTTGTCTTTTTTTTTTTTTACTATATCAGAATAAAATAACTATTTATTTTTTATGTTATTTCACCATTTTGTATTTAATCAATTTAAATTCTATTTGACTGTTCTATGATTCTGACTGTTTTTTTTTTTTGTTTCTGACTAGATTTGTTATACTATTTTGACTTTTGTATTTAATATTTTTGACTATTTATTATTGTATGTAATTGAATATTTTTGGATACTAGACTATTTTGTATTTAATAAATCAGACTACTTTTATTATTTGTTATTTTATATTTTTAAACTCATTTTATTATACTGTATTGAATATTTTAAACTCTTTGTATTTAATATTTTGACTAGATTTATTACACTATGTGGACCTATATTTATACTGTATTTGGCTATATTGTGATCATTTGTGTGCAACTTCAGAACACACACTGTAAAAAAAAAAAAGAAGGTAAAAACAGGGCACAATGTACTGTTTTAATATGAAGGAATTTTATTTTATTTCCTGTATGTTGATTTTTCCAGTTCATTGCATTGTTTTAGGGTTAATGGAAATATCCGAAAACTATCAATACATTTTCATTTACATTTACATTTTTTTTTTTTTTTGCAGTGCAGGTTTGGAATTATTTTCTGCAAATGAAAGTAATACCATTCAAATTTTCACTTTATAAGTTTACACATTGGCCTGTCAGTATCGTACATGCTCTCAGATTAAGATCTACAAGTTCTTGCAACACTTTTACCTCGATAAAAAACTTGTTTGTGCTTGGCTGTGTATGCATATTTCTATGTGCATGTGTCAGCGGACACGTTTAGATACACCAAACTCTCGTTCTGCAGTTTGGCGGCCCGACGACCCATAAATCTGTCACTCATGGAGATGAGCATGTGATAGTTTGAGATGTTAGAAACCAAGTGAAATGACCTACTGTGAGTTCAGTACTTACATCACAACTGCAGTTCATGATATCAATCTTTTCAAATGTTCTGAGCACCTTCCCCTCTCTCGTTCCTGCGTTTCTTCCATCTTTCTCTCACTCATAAGGTTCTCTTGACATTTGCAAAGGTTGAAAGACAAAGTAGCTTTGTGTCCTGATAAGGGCGAGGACTCCTCAGCCTGAATGTGAATGTTCTCTTGTGAGATCAGTACGGAGCTGGGTGTATTTGACAGGCAGGGTGATGGGTCAAGTTTTGGAGGATCACAGAATAGCAGAAAAAGGCAAATGTCATAGAAGGAGGTTAGTTGTCACAGTAGGGTAGAACAGGGGAAATCTCCCTTAAGGAAAACTGTATTGTTTCTTTTCCCAAATAAACTATTTTTCCATGATAATGGATATAAAAAGGCATGTTTTTCATTGAATATTTATTTATGTTGCATTTATGTGCATTATGTTGCTATTTATTTGATAAAAAATACAGTAAAATAGTAATAGTGTGAAATATTATCACAATTTAAAATAACTTTTTTTATATATATATTTATTTGAAAATGTAAATTATTCCTGTGATGGCAAAGCTGAATTTTCAGCATCATTACTCCAGTCTGCAGTGTCACATGATCCCTCAGAAATCATTCTAATATGCTGAATTGCTTGAACATTATAAATGCATTTACTGTCACTTTTGATCAGTTTAATGCATCCCTTGCATTAAAAAAATATTTTTAAAAAACTTACTTTTAAACAATAATGTGTAGACTCAGTTTGAGTAGATTTGGTAAATAAAAAATGCAAATATTTAACACTTTTTTTTATTAGCTTCTGAACTGGTGTTAACAGGTTCTGAGGTGACCCTCAGATCATCATCAGCCTTGAAAAGTGTATCCTATAATATCAGCCTGGTGCAGGTATTGCTACAAAATTGATACTATTATTCGCTATTAACTAAGAATAGTTAGATAGGTATGGGGTATAGGATTAAGAGATCTAAATGGTCATGCAGAATAAGGCATTAATATGTACCTAATAAATACATGTGCTAGTAATATGCATGCTAATAATCAACTAGTTAATCGTGAGAATTTGTCCTTAAAATAAAGTGTTACCACAAAAATTCTTATGTTTATACAGAATACTGTGCATAATAAAAGACATGAGCCAAGAGCATGTTAATTGCTTTTGTTGTACTGTAGAAGCTTTCTTCCAGTTTTGTGTGGAAATCTGCTGACACAGGCTGTGATATTATGAACACCTGCTGGTGAGAGGAAGTTTACAACCCTACAAAATCCTTCATGATAATAAACACCAACACAAATGAAAAAAAAAAAATAAACGTTTTGGTTTATTGGAAATTTTCTCTGCTTGTCTTCTTGCCTCTGTAGCCCTGTAATAATATGTTACTGACTCTCAGCATTAAGATGATGAATATTGTTCTTACTCTTGGATTATCATCCAATAAGAAAGTGACTGGTGAGCTAATAATAGTCTGCACCGAGCGTTGGTTTACCCATGAGCAGGTTGCCTAGGAAACGTTACATAATTGGAGCATGGAAGATGCCCCCAGCTGATTGGGTGATGGAGACAAGGTGATAGATCTTCCTCAATGTGTTCTCTCCTCCATGTTCCATCGATCCGCCTGGAGAGGAAATTACCCCATGACACCACATATAGTGGCTAGTGGTTTGATAGGTTTCTTCCTTTCATGTCTTTAACAATATGCCACTCAAAAGAAAAAAGGAAGTACCAATTTCTGTGCATTGCTGTAATGATTGATCAGTTTACACTATGTTTCTTCATAGGTGCTGATTTGGGCGGACTGTTGGACCTTGAGACTCTGTATCAGGGTGTTGAACGCAGTATTAACCAGAGCCGACGAGCCCGCAGACAGCTGCCGGAACGAATCTACAACATTGAGGTTTTGCTGGGAGTGGACGACTCCGTGGTGCAGTTTCACGGGCAGCAGAAAGTGGAGAAGTACCTTCTCACTCTTATGAACATCGTAAGTGTGCTCGAGCCACACCTGGCACAGCGTGCCTGTTGTGTTTGGGTTACCCTTGAGAAAAATCAAAGAACGATAGAAACTACTCTGTCAACAGCGCAGCAGTTCTACAGGCATAAGACAGCATTGTAATAAACAACTGAGATGAAGCTGGCTTGTGGTGAAGCATTAGAGACACGGTGTTGACACCAGAGGTCCTAGTGTTTATAGCATTTATATTCAATCCTGCAGTGTTTTGGAAACATTTTAAGTAGGGCTATCTATCTATCTATCTATCTATCTGTCTTTCGTTCTGTTTGTTATTCTGTTGCTCTGTTTAGCTAGCCTATAAACCATCAAACATCAAGTCTTTTAAAACGTTTTTCCCCGAAAATATTTTGATGTTTGACTGTGTCGGTCCAACATTAAAGGTTTGTTTTAATATTTTGAACTACATTTTTTTTTTTAGTAGTTGAATTGATTTCTGGTTCACTTTTGGTACTTTCAAGCATTCAGATTCAAGAACTGAATTGTAATTTAAAATGCATTCTCAATTAAATTCCAACTCGCATAAAATGTGGTTAATCAACTACAACAGAGCACTGTTGTATAAATCTACTGCTGTCCAAAATTATTGTTTTTCCTTAAAAAAAGGATCAAAACTTACTGTTAATCACAATTCAGCTGATTAATATCCCTAGCTTTAAGTGTTGTTAAGCTCCACTTGTGAGTATTTAGGAACGTTTTTTTGATATTGAAGTATTTGAAAATATAGAAAATATTAAAATATTAGTGTCAAAGATTTCTGTACTGTTAGCTCTCACTAGTGACGTTTGTCTCTAGAGGAGATGTCTGGCTTAGTTTATGCGATTTGTCTGTATTTTTTATTTTTTTTTATTTTTTTTGTGAGAAAAAAAGGATGTCAAGTTCAGGTAAATCTGGATGCAGTAAATCAGTGGCTTTGTGTCATGTGGTCCAGGGTGATGGTAAGCCGGGGGGAAAATATGCTTCAGGACAAAACAGCTCCCATCTGCGCCTTGCTATGTGTCCTTTAATTTCCACAAATTAAACCTACGCAGTGACAAAGAGCAAGAGAGAGAGATCAGCTAGCCAACAGATATTATATCATCAGTAATAGTCAATGATGTGAGGTAAAATCAGACACATATTAGATCAGTTCTGCAGTCATTTTTCTACATCATGGATCACTCCATCTAAGATGAAATGTGATGGGATGAAAAAGGCCTGAGAAAAATGTATTATAACCTCACCATTTGTCTCTATATTGCATATTTTCTCTAGTTATCACGAGTCCCCGAACAATTTCTGCAGCTGTGCCACTGCCATCTCCTTTTCCTCTCCTCTCGTTCTCATCCTAGGGGGTGTTTCAAATGCTGCATTCTGAATAAATGACAGGAAAACAGATAAACAGAAATATATAAATAACATTGCGTCTCCTTTCTCTCCCACGTGTTGAGTTCTTGCTGCTTTCTTCTTGAAAGTTTACTTTGCTCCTTTTTGGAAGGCATGTCTCTCTCGCTCTCCGGGAGTCAAGGAGAGAAAAGAGAGAGACATAAAGCAGGTTTTTGCCCTTTTTTCCTCCAACTATTTTCCCTGAATTCTCCTCTTTTAGTGTTTGTTGCACATAAGGGTTGTGTGTGATGATGTGTTATGCGTAGCGCCTGAGTTTGTTGTTGGTTTTGTGTGTGATGAGTGTGTGTGTGTGTGTGTGTGTGTGCATAAATGTCACTGCTGCTCTGTTGCTGTGTTTGCTCAGAGTGAAAAGTCTTTCATTCATGTTCGCCTGGTCAGTGGCTGGTCTCTCTCAATGATCCAGCAGGAGAAGAGAGTGGGAGCCGTCTGTCTGTCTGCCTGAAAAGGGATCCATCTATGGGACTGTACGTGGGTGGCAGGGTTGAGCGCCATTCATAATTGAATTTAGAATGACTTTTAAATTCCTGAATGTGAATCGGATTGGAACTGAAGTAACAAAACAAATACATAATTCAAATTCAAATTTAAATATAAGGATTAAAATGGAATGAGGTTTCAGAATGAATTATCCATAAACATGTCAACATAGTTCATTATGTTCACATAGAAATGTTAAATGATATTAGTAATTAATGTTTGAAATGCCACCTACAGTATAGGAATGCATATTTAATGTAGATTGTTTACATGTATTATTTAAAAAAAAGACCCTATCAGTTCAAATTGCGGCTCATGAATGGGATAGGAGATTCTGAATTCACACTGTTACAGCCCCCTTCAGAAATGCCGTTTGAATTTTCTATCCTCATCTGAATAATGGGTTTGTTCAAAGCAGTGTCAAAATTTAAATTTTATATGAGCAGTATTTGCCCACTGAAATTGATTTTAAGGGCACTTTGTACCTTTTATGAAGGCGTATTTTTTTAACCATATAAAAAAGACATAGAATATAATTGCAACATATAAACACACACACACACACACACACACTCATATATATAAATGAATCAACCCATTGGCTGGGTTAAATATTATTTTCAAATAGTTTAAATTGATTACTACTTCATATGAAGAGTTTAGATGCAAAAGCTTCTAAGTGCCATTTGAAATTTTCTTCTAAAATGAGCATTTTTCTCAGGCTCCTATGTTTATGTTCAGTTATTTCACTTAAATGGCAATGGAAAGAACCTATTCATTGCCATTAAAGTGAAATTACTGAACCTGCACAAAGAAGCCTGATAAAAATTCAAATTTTTCTAAATTTCAAATGGCACTTAGAGGCTTTTGCATCTGAACTCTTCAACAACTAGTGCACATGCTTTATCTTTAACTATTAACGTTAATTTAAGACACAAATAACTGTGTTGACGAGGTCGGAGACAGGCATTTTGACACATAACTATGTGTGCTCGAATGTTTAAACACAAGGCATGAAAAATAACTCCAGTCAGGCGCTGTACGATCATGTGCGCTCCGCGCATATTAGAAACCGTCTTAACGCGCGCATTTGGCAAAATGAATTCTGCCCCACTGCTTAATGTCCCTGAACAGTTAAATTAGTTTTAAACCATAATGCTTAAAATAAGTTTAAATGAAAAGCTTACATCATGACGCGCAAAATGAATGTCTCAACCCATAAGTGAATATACTAGCCCTATAGAGTTTGTTCAAACACAAAAAGCACTATACATCTATCAAGTTAATAATCAAACTAACCTAAAATCTGTGGGGATGATGACGCTGTGTTTTTATCTGCTCCATGTGTCCGGTCCATTTGCGGTTCCACAACTCCCAATCTATCATCAGCTTTAGTAAAATAAACTAGCTGTGGATTTTAGTAACTAACTCATGTTTTCCCCTCTCTCCTCATTTTTTTCTCTCACTAT
>NW_015558621.1:1538471-1540747 GCF_001515605.1 Sinocyclocheilus anshuiensis | reverse complement strand
ATGACCGTTTCTAGATTACACCAGAATGAAGTGAAGAGAGGTAAATGCAGACATTAGGCGCAACGATCACCTGATAGATAGACTACGTGCACAGTTCGTTCAAAAGTAAAATAAATAATAAATGCATTTGATTGGTAAAACGAATGGAAATGCATGGAATTTACGGAAAACTCCACTAGCGCTAAACGCTAAAAAGTGAGGGGCGTGGTGGGCCTTTGGTGATCGGCGCTTGAAGAGGAGTGGACCAACATTCCACAGGCCACAATCAACAACCTGATCAACTCTATGCGAAACAGATGTGTTGCACTGCGTGAGGCAAATGGTGGTCACACCAGATACTGACTGGTTTTCGGACCCCCCGGACCCCCCCAATACAGTAAAACGGCACATTTTAGAGTGGCCTTTTATTGTGGCCAGCCTAAGGCACACCTGTGCAATAATCATGCTGTCTAATCAGCATCTTGATATGCCACACCTGTAAGGTGAATGGATTATCTCGATTTCCAGACAGATTTTTAGACAGATTTGTGAACTGTAAGGTGAATGGATTATCTCGATTTCCAGACAGATTTTTAGACAGATTTGTGAACAATATTTGAGAGAAATAGGCCTTTTGTGTACATAGAAAAAGTCTTAGATCTTTGAGTTCAGCTCATGAAAAATGGGGGCAAAAACAAGTGTTGCGTTTATAATTTTGTTCAGTGTATATATATATATATTTATTTATATATATATTTATTTATTTATTTATATTTTATACAAGAAAATGCCTGTCTAGTCTGTATTTTCAGGTGATTTAAGTTTTTTCATAAAACAAATCTAATAATGCTACACATTCAGTGATGCTTGTATATTGAGGCATTTTAAATATATAGCTGTTAATTTATTTTCACATTATGTGGCATTTTTGTCACGGTTCATATCTAATTCTGGTCTGTTCGATATGTTAATCTCTTTGTGGAGTTGTTGTATTTGTGAATGGGATTTTGGTTTGTTCTGGAGAACTGGTCCAGTGACTCACTCTGCCCTCAATTTATAGAACCGAGTGAAACAATTCTTTAAAGTGCACTAAAATTGATTGGCTTTACTTCATAGGTCCATGGGAAATGATGAGGAATCGATGCGTCAGAAAGGGATCAAAAGATCTGGAGGCCTCTTGACTTACGCCCACCCTTCCAATCCACCAATCAGCCATCCTTCACCTTTATTTCGCCCCTTTAAGACTGGCTCTTTCAGATTTAGTGTTGCAGTCGAGATAATGGACCGGTATTTAATGCGGAAGCTCTTTGTGGGAGAGTTTGTTGTTGTTGATTCTCCTTTCTAGTATTCAGTCTTGGAAAGTCTCACAACATGCTGATCTAAGATTGCCTTTAGCTCAAGACCGTAAGTACCACATCAGATCCAGGAACACAGCATCACAGCCCCTCGACGGTGCCCACGGGCTCTTAATGCTTGTACTCAGACTCATTTCACGTTTTTGCATGGGTGACCAGCGCAGCCAGCCTGTGTAATGGAGCTGAGACCTTTGTGTGTAGCATTAATTGTGTGAATTAAAAGTCGACAATATTAATTGCTTCCCTCTATATAGTCGCTCCTCAGGAGTAAACAAGATGTGTGGGCGGGCGGACCGTTATGTAATCAGCTCTTCATAGACACGTTGTTCTGGCCCTCAAATGTCAGACAGGTAATAATGGTCCAAAATGTCAAGTTAAAATGGCAGAGATTCAGTAATGAGTCTGAGCAAATACTGTCCACCAGTGCGTACCTTCATATCTCTGAGCATTCCTGTACATTACAGAAGAATGAAGGGGAGATCGGCCAGCCAAGAGCCTGATGGGATTTCTATACTCGTTCACTTTCCTCTCCCAGACTGAAACATGATGATGATGATTCAGCATAATATGTATGTGGGATGCAAGGTAAAAATCAGCATTGTATAGGGAACGAAATGCTTGCCCGGGGGTGTTTTGTCCAAAATTGTTTGGGCTGGCAAACTAATTTTTGACTGTAGATCAAAGCATTAGTATTATACTATTTTTTTAATTACTTTAATCTCTCTTTCTACCTCCACTTTTTAAAGAAGTAGTTGAAAGAAAGAGTTTACTTCTTAGTAAAGAAGCAAATCAGTGTTGGCGCAAATAGCCTCGCGGGCAGTGTGCCGACATATAGCGCCGTTGTGCTTCGGCGTCCTGATTCCTCTCTCTCCCACTTCGCTTCCTGTGTCATATACTGTACTATCCTAATAAAAAGGCAAAAACGACAAAAATAAATAAATA
>NW_015558621.1:1492912-1538333 GCF_001515605.1 Sinocyclocheilus anshuiensis | reverse complement strand
TATATATATATATATATATATATATAAGATAAGAATTAAATCAGTGTTGTAACAAAATGCTTTGTGCAGGAATGGTTTGTCAATTTGTATAGACTGGCAAGAGGTCATTTATGTAGTTCATTTTGAGGCATTTAATTATTGCAGCTTACCCTTACCTCATTTATATACGCATTATACACAGATCTAACTAGTTCCCACCTCCACTCAATCACGCCAGCTTGGACCTTCTCTGCTTTCACTCAGTTAACTTAAGTAGCAACATAATAGCAAGTGGAAATGTTGGAAAAGTAGTTACCGAAGAGTGAATCCGTGAGTGATTTTTTTTCAAATTCTGATTAGATTATAGCCTAGAAAGCTCATAAAGAGTGCTCTTCTTATAATTGCTATTACTATTAAAAGCTGTTGCTCATTGTAGTTTGTTGCGATCTCATAAAGTTACATTAAAATCAATGAACCTCTATACACTGCACAATGAATCTCTTATTTACATCGCGTCTACACTTTGTCTATTATATTGAGAGTAGAACTCAGCACTGGCGTTTTGAGCAGTGAGTGGATTCTGTCTAACCTAAACACCTCTGATTGGCTCTTGTGAAATTAATGAAATCAACAGATATGTCTGTGATAGGCTACATTGCCTATCACAGACATATCTGTTGTGCTGCAAAAACACATTGTAAATAGAAACCTATGACCAGTGGAGATAACAATAAAAGCCCCTCCCCACAAGTTGTTGGGATTGGTTACATGTTTGTGAAGGTAGGAAACGAGCGCTTTCAAACAGCGGTCAAACAGTCTTCGGTACATTGCCGTTTTAAGGAGAAAAGCTCAGCAGTGGTATTGATTGACTGATGAATTTGCACATGGTTTATCCTTAAGCATATTTAAAGCAGCAGGCAGACAATGTTAAAAACTTGATTTTCACCACAGGGGGTCTTTAACAGGTTAATGTTAAAACACCAAAATGCCTGATTAAAGGGGTGGTTGACTGTTTTTTTTATAGGCTTGATTGTTTAAAAGACAATATCTCCGTTTGCATTGAACTTTCAGCTTCGTAACTTTGCAGATATTGTTTATGATCAAACAGCAACATTACACACTAACTAACATTAAAAAAGTGAAATCGCAATCAACCACCCCTTTAAGGAAACACTTTGGAACCTAAATTTTCTTTTTACAGTTTGGCAGGGACAGATGATAAACAGGGCTTATAAGATAAAAGTTGGCCACTTTTAAATGGTTTCTTTTCATGGCTCTTTCACACATTTGATTTGGGAATGTTTTCATTTCATGTGCTAATATGCTAATATTTCTCAATGTCAACCCATTTTTTTCCCTCCTCACTCGATCAATGGCCACACACGCACACATACTGTAGACTTTTTTCTCTTCCCTCTTTCCCTCCTCTAACCCTATCTTCCTATCTGCACCCTCTGCTATTTTCTCCACTCTCCCCTCCTTCCTCTAAAGCAGTGAAGCCACAATGCTAGCCCCTGCTGCATTATTAATGGGATATTAATGATTTTCTGACTTGCCGACCTCTAGGTCTCCATTAGTTACCTGTAGGCTGATGAAACCCAGTGCTCCTGAACAAGGCCAGCAACCAGGGCAGTACTAATGAGACCTACACTCCCACGATCATTAACATAGAGAGCGAGGGGTGGGAGGGGGCTATAGGGTTTTTGTTTTGTAGGAGGTTGAGGAAGAACCCTATTGGTGTTGCTGAAGATTTGTGACTCCAATTAATATTAGAATATCCATCCAGCGTTGCTTGTGATAAGCTTTTCTATTAATGTGTGCATGTAGGGGTGGGCGGTATACAACAGCATGTTAGTTGGCATCATGTTAAAATTTTCAAAAATTTTGAGAATATTCTTTAATACACCTTTTACGAGGTCATTTACTCTTATAATTATGAATATATTATCAATAATTCAAAATATCAATATTTTAATCTTGTAAACATCTTGATTTACAAAACTGACTTTTATATAAAAACAAAACTATTATGAGATTATAATATAATTATAATTATTTTCATAACATTTAAAAATGTTTTAATGTGTAACTAAAATTCTGTCATACATTATTGTTTTTGCTAGAAACACTCCTCAGAAATATTTTATTGCACATCCATGTTGTAATGTTTTAGTCAGTCAGATTGTCATTTTCTTCCTTCATTTAACATTAATAATAAAAAAAAATATTTCAAATTCAAAATTTTGAAAATTCAAAAATAATTGAAAATGTTTTTAAATTGTATTTTAAGTGACATTTTTGTTTTGTTTTGTTTTCGCACATGAGATGCAAGTTTGCAGAGTAAATAGTTTTCTGCTTGGTGCTGGAGGTTTTTATATTGCTTCCCAAATATTGTATAGCTTGACACAGATCATGACATTAGTAATGCCAATGCCATTGGTTCAGCCAATGCATGTACTGCTGAAATTTGTAATTTGGATGTACTATAAATTGCTTTTTTGGATTAAAAACATTGGTCACACTTTAGTTTAGGGACCAATTCTCACTATTAACGATTAACTACGACTTTTGCCCCAATAAACTCCTAATTTGCTGCTTAATAATAGTTAGTAAGGTAGTTGTTAAGTTTAGGTATGGGATAGGATTACGGGATCTTAAATACGCAGAATAAGGCATTAATATGTGCTTTATAAGTACCAATAAACAGCCAATATGTTAGTAATATGCCTGCTAATAAGCAACTAGTTCATTGTGAAAATTGGACCTTAAAATAAAGTGTTTTGGTGTTACCAAAACATCTACCGCAATTCGTAAATGTACATACAGAATTTCTACCCATTTATACCCTTCTTACAGTACAATACATACTATACTGTCCAGCCCCAGCACATACTGTATTAATATGAGAGAAATAAACTTTTACTGCCAGCCGTGTCTTTTTTTTTTCTTTGAAGTGAAGCCTGGAAACAAGGCAGTAGTCATATCCCATCATGCACTGCTTCTCCTAATGCAGAGTCCTGAGGTGTTTCACAGTGTGTGTTCCATATGAAAGTCGTGCCTCAGTTTAACGATCATTAACGTTCAGAACACTGGAGTCATGGTCACCTGGAAGTCATCTGTGCTTTTACCAGTCATCTGTATTAACGCGGTTACTAAGGCAACCGAGCCTAAGAGCTGCACTCTTTAGAATTTCTTAAGAAATCTTGGCGGGTGCTACGGGAAAGGCCTATACACACTAGTTTGAAAGATAAGCTTTTGGCAGCTACAGACACATATACTGATTTAAAACTGAAAGGGAGGGAATAATGAATTCAGTAAAGTTGTGAATTGTAAAAACAAAGTCTGCAGAACAGACAGCGCAACCAAAAAATATTCCGACTGTCAAAAGGAATGACAGCAAGCAGAGAGGGAATGCCAGGAATACAGACACGCAGAAAGAGAGAGAAACACGGCCCCACCCCACTCTGAAGTTTGCCGGTTGCGCAGCAACCAGTGAATTGTACAAAAATAAAAGAGCAGGTGAGAAAGATCGGTTTCAGAAAGTGCATTGTATAATCCTTTCCCATCGCTTTCCTTCTTCCTTGCCGCCCCCTTTTAAGCCCTTTCTTCTTGTCTGTCTTCGTCTCTTATTCTCGCTTCCCCTCCCGCAGTCTGTCCATCAGAAATCTCATTATTGTTTGCTGTGTATACATCTCGGTGTCTCATTAGCAGGCTTCGAGAGCGGCAGAGGACACCATGTCTTAACTTCTGTACCAATTTGTCTGCCTCTGTCTCCCTCTCTGTCTGGGAACAGCGTTTCCCACAGTGCATGAGGCCCATCCTTCTGCAAGCTGAATAAGTAAAGATGGCTGAGGTGTGGGGTGAGAAGTCAAACTGCAGAATCATGGGAAATGAAAAAGGCTCTCTTAAACATTATTGGGTGCAGCTTTGCAGGTTGTCTATGTGTTGCTATGTGTGTGTGTTATGCTTTGCTGTCTCTGCGGAATGGCCCCAAAAATTTGGTAAAACCCTACTAAAAATAACCTAGCCTTAGATGGTTTGCTGGTCTTAGCTGGCTTAAGATGGTCTAGCTGGAGTTCAACTGAAAAGCTGAAACATTATATTGCAACTTTAGTAAATGATAGCATAAGTACAACAGCTTCATAGTAAGCTATATAGTAATTTATTCCTGCGAAAAAGCTGAATTTTTACCAGTCATTACTTCAGTCTTCAGTGCCACATGATCCTTCAGAAATCATGTTAATATGCTGATTTGCTTCACAGGAAAAAAAATGAATTAATAATAATTCTTACGGACCCTAAACTTTTGAAGATACAATTAGAAAAGGTTTTGGGGTTAGTATTCATAATTAATATATTATTTATAATTTATCCCATTTAATCCCAAATTTTTCCCAGACATGAAAATATCCAAATGATGTGTCATTAGTAACCCTTTGAAATAATAAATAATATTTTTTTGATTTTGGAAAAGTGTATGAACAATTGTGTTTTATGGTCAGTCACAATTGTGACCGGTGGAATAATGTGTGTACTGAATTAACACATTTCTGCAGTCATAAAAAATATCATATATCTCAGCCCAGCTATTTTAAACTGTTTGATCACATTCTAGGGTTACTATTATGCATAAAAAATCCTTATACAACATTGATAGGAATACTGAGATAAAAGACAAAAAAATACATCCATCAACATATTTCAAAATTGTTACTTTTTTGTAACATACAGTACATCATAAAATTTTTATATTAGTGCTACCAGTATTACAACATCAATATTGTAACTTATTTCTTACATTAGAATTTTTAATTTAGTGCAGTATTTTGTCATTGCAACATTTTAGTGCAATTGTCACTAACAACTGCAATTGGATTTATATTGTATACCTAAGTTCACTGTTATCCCACTATTGTGACCATCAAGATGTTTACTCATTCTATGACCACGCTCAACAAAACTAAATATATGTCATTGCATATATTAATACTAGACACCTCAAAGAAAATGTGTACCAAATATCTTCTCCTTTCGTTATCTCCTTTCGTTTTGGAGCTTTGATGCAGCCATCATCTTCTCAAGGTGCAAACAGGAAATAAAGTGCTCTGGTCATCTGACAATTTGCACCAACCATGTGCTAAGAATTTGCACTAACCACATCAGTCAGTAAGGTTTTTAGAGCTTTACAAATGAAAAACTTTTTTTATGGTCACTGTTGTGACCGGTGGGAGTAAATGGGTTAAAGTTGCTGTGCCATTTTGCACAACAAAACATAATGCTGAAACATGTCTAAAAGGCAGACTGGAACATTGAATCTGTAGAAGATGTCCCCAGTGTGAAGTCTTGGATATCACTTAGTCATAATCCGCACTTTTGACCTCTGTCAAATAGCATTAAATTTACTTGAATGGAATGTATTCTAAAATGAGGCTTTTTGCTCTTACGATATCTGCCTGTCTCAATATTAAGATCTTAATGTTGCATCTAACACTGCTTTTCTCTCTTCACAGGTGAACGAGATCTATCATGACCATTCTCTCGGGGCACGAATAAACGTGGTGCTAGTTCGGATTGTTTTGGTCGATGCCAGAAAAGTAAGAAGCATTAATCTACTGACAACATTATTTTTTATTACACATTTCTGTATGATCATTATGTTACTTATAATTCATCATTGCATCTTTTGTGCAATTTGCTCAGCCTATGAAACAACTTAACTTTTTCGACTGACGTCACAAAACCCTGTCATTAATTTTTTTCTTAAATATCTTATATATTGCTCAGAAATAAGCATATTTGTGGCAAACAGCCTTGCATGATGAATTTAATCCAGTCATATATCTAGTTATGTTGGTGAGCTTGGGTATTTCATGTTGTATAGTTTATAATGGTTTATAGTCATATCAAATGTGAACTGTCATTTCTTTTGTTAAATACGTCACAGACAAATATTTGTAAACGATTTGTAGGCTAGCTTCCAAAAAAGTTGTAAACATTTGTGACTGTTTCAACATTTTTGAGGAGTCCCACACATTACAGTGTGGCTTAACCAGTGTTTTGAGTTAAGGATTGGGCTATCTGTTTTTTATTTGTCTTCATTTTTTGTTCAATGGAAGATGGATGGTGTGATTGGAAAACGTGTTTGGTGCTGCTAGTAACGCAGAAATTATCGTAGAAATCTTCGTAGTTGAGGTTTCATCTAAGACTTCATGTTCAGACTTTAGTTTTCACAGTGAGTGAGCACTGATGTAACCTAAAAAATATTTTTTTCTCTTTATGCAAACCCCCAAATGATCAATTTCGTCTGTAGCCGTTTAGCACTTTGCAGTTCTGTATCATGACAGTTTGACATAACGCATCAGTGGCAAACATCTATAAGATACACACTCCGTTCCTCCCTCTCTTCCACCCTCTGTCTCACACTCACACCTACATAAACACATAAACACACCGCTAGCTTAGCTTACATGCACATTTTTTCCCCACCCGCTTTTGCTGGGTGCTCACCATGGCCTAGGGCCTGTTATTCCACCGGACTGAGCAAACAGGAACTAAAAGCATAGAGTTCCCATGGGAGTCTTTTCAAAGTCGCACGCCTTCACAGTTCAACACCAAAGCACACAGAGTGCTGATGTTATGCAATTGCCTTCCCAATACCCCCCACCCCAACACATAAACGCACACACCAGCACCTCCCCTATGGGACCAAGCAAAGGATTCTGGGAAGAAGAATCAAGAATGCAAGATAAACGATCAATGATGACCCTGCCTCATTCATTAACACAGCTCCACAAAATGCTGTTCTTCCTGTAACTGGAGATCAGGGAGAGGCTGATCTCAGATCAGGTATCCAGCCTCAGATGTGGTTGACCTGATAGTGACCACAGTTCTAGGTTCAGCTTTCATCTGACACAGTTACTCACAAAGAAAGTCCCATATCTCTTTAAAGGTGGGGTATGTATTTTTTCAAAAACGCTTAAGAAAACTGAGTCGGGCCTAGTACCAAAACAAACTTGTAGCCAATCAGCAGTAAGGGGTGTGTCTACTCATGATGCGGAGGAGAGAGCACTCAGTGCAGTGGACATTAGCCGAGCCGAGCGACGAGCCGATGACAGAAAGATATAACATTAGATGGCAGATAAAAAACAAAAGAGGAAAACGTCTGCGGAACAATAGAAGGCTTACGATAAGACAAGAAGTAGGACCCGTGTAAATATCGGATCAGCTTTCCAGCGCTGGAGAGAACTCAAGGAGCGGAAGGCCTGCTATCGGACGCCGAGGTTGCTTTGTTTCTTCTTGATAGGTGAGTAACACCGTGTCTACACCGGACGTGTTCCGCCGCAACAGCTAAAGTCTGTACACCGGACGCAACAAAAGGGACCGTTGAAAATCATTTGAAATTTGTGTCAACACGTCATAAATAGAACACAGCAGCAGTTTTCTGTTGGGGATTTGTCGTGCTGTGCCGCGCCGCATCCAGTGTAGACAGCATCACTGATTATAATGAGTGCTATAGTATTTTGTCGCGCCGCGCCGCTCGCGTCCGGTGTAGACACGGTGTAACATTGGTTTTGCTTTATTTCACAGAACTAATCGTTGCCTGGGCTGTGTACGTATGTGTGGGGCGGAGCTATCAAAATAGGGGCGAGACCCTTTTGGGTTAGGGGCGTGTTTGTTTTGGTGATTTGAAATATCAATATTGGCTACCAGAAATCACTTACCCCACCTTTAATATCTCACATAGACAGAAATGAGGATAGTATTAATTAATTGATTCTTTTTATAAGTGAATCATTGATTCATTCCTATTAATAATTTAATCCTTATTGTTAATCACTGAAACAATGAGTGAGTGAGTGAGTGAGTCATTGAAAGATTCATTCAAACTATTAGTTCACAACACAGATTCATTCAAGAAGTAACTGTCAAGTCAGTGAATTATTTCCTTAACCGATTTGTTAAGACTCTACTTATGACTGAAGTATTAAATCATTCACATGAATCACGTGAGGCAATTTGTAAGCAATTCAATCAATAATTTCTGAGTGGGTCATTGAGTCATTTTTCCTATGGCATCCTATGTGTATATGACTTTCTTCTTTCAGACGAATCCAATCTTGAGTTACATAAAAAATTGTCATTGCTCTTCCAAGCTCTATAATGGCAGTGGGCGAGTGTTTTTTCAACAGTCCAAAAGACGACAAATAAAGAGCATCCATCCATAATAAAACGTGCCTCACACGGCTCTGTTTACACTTTTCTTTCTAGCCGTTCCGGATGTCGTAGGATGTAGGCGTAGTGCACGCGCCGGTGATTAGTGACGAATGCAGAAGCTCGTTGGAGAGAGAGTTAAACAAAACACTGGTCATGAATTAGAAGCATAAAACGAGGATTTGTAAAGAAAAATTTCAGAGGATTTCGATTACTTTGCTAAAGTAAGGAAACTTTGCTTCCTTTGCTCCTGTAAACAAACTCAAGAGACTAGCATATCTCACAGGCGGGTGCGCAATGCATACGTCCTACGTCATCTGCCCGGAACGGCTTGCACGTACAACAGTTAGAGGAAGTGAGAGAAAAGTGATTATAATGTTTTAAATATGGATATTTTTCTTACAAAAACTCATCGATACGCTACAGGAGGCCTTTATTCACCCCCTGGAGCCGTGTGAGGCACGTTTTTATTATGGATGGATGCACGTCATTGGACTTCTTTTGGACTGTTTAAAAAACAACACCCACCCACTGCCATTATAAAGCTTGGAAGAGCAAGGACAATTTTTAATATAACTGATTGGATTCATCTGAAAGAAGAAAGTCATATACACCTAGGATGACCTTGAGCGTGAGTAAAACATGGGCTAATTTTCTTTTTTGGGTGAACTAACCCTTTAAGCCTTTCAATTAATCAGATCTTTCAACATTGTTTGTTTGAGCTACCTGACACAGCAACATTTACTCAACCGATGGCCTGATTTAGTGCCACTAGTGGCTCAGAAATGACACACTTCACCTTTAAATGAGAAAATCTAGAGACAAACTAAAGTGAGTTTTGAAAGAGCAATTTTCCTCTGGGATCATCTGAATAATATGATGTCTAGAAAAAAACCTCTTAATCAATAGTGAAGTTAACACCTACTCCATTTATTCAATCAGGTTCAGGAAGAAAGGATCTTTTCTCCAGGAGTGCTATCTGGATGCGTAACCCATGAGGAAGATATTTTTAAGCCACTTAAACATGACAATCCATCACCTTTCTATCTCTGCGATGGAGCTTACCATTACCACAAATGTCAGTTCACCCAACGTGAGGAATAGCTCACAACGCTATGGTGCCCTCAAATTTGGCTCTTCTTACTGAGCCATTATACCACCCCCAGCCATTATGATAAATGGTGATTTTTTCCTCTGTGACAGCTAGTGTGTGGGGTTACATGGTGATTACGTGCGGTTTCAGGTGAGATGGAGAGACGGAGGTCCACGGCGGGTCAGGCAGATGGCGTTTCCTGCGCTGATTTGTGGTGATTGTCCCTCTGGCCTTGTCTTTCCAGGATTAAGTTCTTAAAATGCAAACTGTCCCACATGAACTCATCAGGCGGTTGGCACACAGGTCTCTCTCTCTCTGTTTATCTGTCAGTTCTCTTTTCATCTCTGTCCCTGTGCTCGTACAACCTTTGGTTTCCTTTCCATTCTGTCTTTTTCCTTCCGTCTGTTGCTGGTCACGCTTCGTCTGCGTCTCGCTGTGGCTTAAAATGTTGTTTAACTCCATTCAGGGATGTAGTGGCCATAGGGAGGACCGGGACATTCCCAGTGGCTCGATTGACCTGTGGGCTGGCTGTCGAAACCATATTTAGATCAAAAGTAAATATACAATGATTTTAAATGGCAAAAACCATGCTGAAATCATATGGCAGGCTGGCCACTTCCCAGTGGTAGAGTCTGGCATAGACGACATACTCTAGACACAAAATAAAAGCAATTGAATGCATCCCTATTATCTGTTTATTTTTTATTTTATTTCAGCTTTATTCAAATTAACAAAAATATTTAAAAAAAAATAGTTTTAGTTAACTATTATAACCCTGGTTTCCGTCCAAGTTAAATATTTAATTAAAAATCAGAATATTTCAAAAACATTCATGAATACACCAGCATTTCCATTCTTTGTGTTCAAGAGAACAAAACTGTCACTGCCAGGGGGTTGACGCAAACATGTTTTCTTCTGCGAGTGAGTTATTCAGTCACATGACTTGAGGCAAAGTCACATGTCCTTTTGATTTTCCATTATAGTTTATGTCTTACTCAATAACAAATTATCTACCTTCATATTGGCACATTGATCTTTCCACCCAGCTTTTTTATGCAATGTACCATACTCTATTTTTAAAAATTATTCAGAAATTTGTTTTAAAACAAAATAATGAGCACACAATCCTAGGATGTTTGTCCTCCGTTTATACAAGTACAATTCCAGAATGTGTCTGACTGAATATGCATAATTTTTATAATAAACACATTCTTACAGGATTATCAGGTCAGTAATTACTACATACCCACAGTGCTTTAAATGTAAATGTACTAATAGCTAATAAAGCTAGTTCATACAAACGCATTACTTCATTAAAACAAAACACACACACACACACACACACACACACACACACAGAGAGAACTCGATTCATGGCTTCCATAACTCAAACGCTGTATGGTTAAGGTGGGAAATGTCCTGGGATGTTAAAACCATCATCCGCATGTAGTACTTAGAGATACTTCCGATTAAATAGAGGCACATTGATGCAGTTGTTCCATTTTAGTAAATTCATCACAATTTTGTTAACCCTTATCTCAACCTCACCCCTCATTCAGTGTGAAAACCTTTCCATGTTTTTTTTTCTTATTCACACTCACTCTAGATCACTCTAGATCACCCACCTATTTCAAAAGCACTGCCACAGATATACATCTTTCTCCATCTGTATCTTTTTCTCTCCACCTCTCCCTCCCTCTTTTTCTCGCTCTTACACAAATGCCTGGTTGTTCCACACCCACTCCTCTCCCCTGCCGCCTCAGCCCCAATCAGCATGTAGCCTCGCCCGTCTTGCCAGCAGGTTGTCCATCATTCCCAATTACTGTGGCAACCGTTGCTGCCGGCAGCGGCACGCACCGATCAACCGAGTGACCCCGCACACCTCCAACAAGGTTCCAACATCACAGTCTCTTCCACACATCTGTTCCGCTCTTCCCCTCACCTAGCACCGAAAAGATAAAGATACCCTGACATGACACACCCAGCATCAGTCCACAGAGCGTGTGTGCATGTGTGCATCTTCGGTGAATCACAGAGAAGATAAAGATGCCGAGACGTTCTTTTAATGAGCACGCTTTCACGTCTGTCATGTATTCCATTAACAAGAACAAGAGGAAGTCTCTTGTGTACAGAATTCTGAGAAAACACCCTTCGTGACATTATCAACAACCATCTCAGTGATGGAATGAAGATAAATCATAGTAACTAGTTTACATTAGTCTGCTGTCTGTGCACAAACCTACTGCGTAAAAATCCTCAGTCACAAATAAATGAAGTGTAATGAGAGAATAAAGCGCTAGATGCACTTGTTCTGAGAGTGATGCTGAGTTGAGTTATTTCCCACCACCCTCTTTCTTCCCATGGTGCACAGCTATGCATTGGAATGGTGAAGCCTCCCTCTACTGGTTGGTGAAGACATTGCAGCGTAGTTCTCAGAGTTCATGACCTTGATGCATAAAATGCACAAGAGTGAGGCACAGGGAAAGAGAGGCAGTTTCAGGACACGCATCTGGAAAGGATCTCCTACTTCCATGGCTCTCGTGGCCACGTCATCAAAGCACAGCCACACATTCCTGTCTGGTTGTTTCTTTGCACACATTTACCTCACTGCACAGATTATGGAAGAAAAGCGGTGCAATGTTTACGTCTGTGTTCACACGAGTGTGAAATGTAGCAATAATAACAGCATCACAGCTGCCATTGTTAATAATGTAAACTTTTTTTTCTGTTGTTGTTATTATATAAACATTTCATGTCAACGTGTTCAGTTTCACTATACAACTTATTTTGATTGGATTGTTCAGTACTTTCAACATCAAAGGACGTTAATGAATACTAGATGATACTAGCTGATTGATTAACAATAGTGCCGAGCTTTTGAAGTTTGTGTTGATGTAATTGTTTAGGAGTCTGTCCTCTGATTAAAGGAATGGTCTAGGTTCAACATCTGTGATTTGACTACAGAAAAAAGTTTCGAGTCATCCCTCAGTATTAAAACAAACAACAATTGTTCAGTGTTCAGTAATGTACTAATAATGGATGTCTAAGGGTACATCATATTAAATTTACCAGCTTTACTAGTATTAAATGGTCAAGATGTTTGATATAACTAAAAAGACAATGTTAGTATACAGTACTGCAATTTACCTCTCATTTTAACTCGTGTAATTTTAAGTCTTGTGGTTATACACTGCCATTCAAAAGTTTGAAGTCAGTATTTTAAATAAATTAATGGTTTTATTCACATTAAATTGATCAAAAGTGACTGTTACAACTAATGATGCTACAGAAGATTTCTACTTAAAATAAATGCTGTTCTTTAAACCTTTCTATTAATCAGAGAATCCTAGAAAACAAATCACAGTTTAAACAACACTGATAATGAGAAGAACTACTGATAGTAAGTTTGCTGAAAAATAGCTTTGAAATCACACATAAATACAATTTTAACATATATTAAAACAATTTAAAATAGTTCTTTTTAAATTGTAATGTTTTACAATATCATTAGTTTTACTGTAATTTACTGTAATTGGAGCCTCAGTGAGCATAAGAGATTTCTTTAAGAACCATTAAAAAATCTTGCCGACCCCAAACTTTTGAAAGGTAGTATGCATACTTACATTGGACTGGCAGTAACAATCATCAGTACTTTCAAAAGTTAATCACCCTCATGTCAGTTCAAACCCTTATGAAATTCTTAAAACTAATAAAATGCTTTGGAATTCTAGTTGTTTTTTTCCCCCCATGATTTCAAGAAGTTTCCAAAGCATCATAAAAGTCATCCATTCAATCCATGTGCTGTATTCCAGGTCTTCTGAAGTCATAAAACAAAAGCAAAAGAAAAATTTTTTATAATAGATTCTTTCAGAAATTTATAAAATGTTAAATAGTAAACTAGTCCATTATTAGTTGTACTGAACCCATAACTTAATTTAGAATTTTTGTAATTGATTCACACCTTGATCAAATGTAGCTTTGAGTGTAACATCCTTCTCATGTATGCTTTCAGTCCACGAGCCTCATTGAGCTGGGTAATCCTTCTCAGAGTCTGGAGAATGTGTGTCGCTGGGCTTTCGAACAGCAGAAGAAGGACACTAACGATAAAGAATACCATGATCACGCCATCTTTCTCACTCGTCAAGAGTTTGGACCAACAGGGATGCAGGGTAAAATCAACACACATGCACACTAACACAGGTAATCCAGAGATTGAAACATGCTGCTAACAAGAGCAGATGATCTTTCAAACATGAACACATGCGTTCAGTTTGAAAAATATGTATCTGTTAGGACATGCCACAATGATCTTGAAATGACCTTGACTTCAGGCCTCAGACCAGTGGAAGATAAGTGTAAGAAATAACATGTGATGAAGATGTGAGGAGGACAAACTCAGTCAGGTGTTCTTATGTGTTGCTAGGTTACGCTCCTGTCACAGGCATGTGTCATCCCGTACGGAGCTGCACTCTCAACCATGAGGACGGTTTCTCATCAGCTTTTGTCGTGGCGCATGAAACCGGCCACGTGTGAGTATCTGCTACAGTATGTCAAAAGATACCTCATATATTTTCATTTATACCGCAGTTCGTTCAGGTCCTTGAGTTATGTTCCATGAATCTGATTGGTTGAGCATCATTCGAACGGCTGATTGTCTTGTTATAAGTAAATCAGTGAATCATTTTAAATTGTTTGCAACCAATTTATTCAACATGGATTCATTGAGTAAACAAGTGATTGGCTGCATCTGAAATTGCATACTTCCTACTGTAGGTGCAGAGCAGTATGTGAAAAGAGTAGTATGTTCAGATTCCCAGTATTGATAACATAGTACCCAGATGACGTACTACTTTTGGCAAGATTTTGAAGTGTGCATCAGAAGGTACCTTCTTAGAGATTATGCGATTTTAGACGCAGCCACTATGAGTGAATCGTTGAGTAATTTTCTCAATAGATTTGTTCAAAAACAAATTCATTCAGGAACAGAACAAGTGACAGCCTATATGATTGAATCATTGAATTATTCACACAAGCAAGTTATTCAAAACTCTCAAATTCTCATAATTCCACATAAGTCTAAAAATACCAAAATAAGGGGCAAGTTGTTCTCAAAAAAGTAAATTGTATATATGCGTGTGCGTTATAGGTTGGGAATGGAGCATGATGGGCAGGGGAATCGTTGTGGAGATGAGGTGCAGATGGGGAGCATCATGGCTCCACTGGTGCAGGCGGCTTTCCACCGCTTCCACTGGTCCCGCTGTAGTCAACAGGAACTGGGCCGCTACCTGCAGTGAGTGCTAGACAGACATACACAGACAATCTTGACTAGTACGACTGTGGATTATTTACCATCTCATTCTGCCTCTGAAGTTCGTATGATTGTCTCCGTGACGACCCGTTCGAGCACAAATGGGAGGAGCTTCCACACCTGCCCGGGCTGCATTACTCCATGCACGAACAGTGTCGCTTTGACTTCGGGGCCGGATACATGATGTGCACAGCGGTGAGTCTTGAATTCACTGCTGCACAGGCTTTTTCATTCAAGTAATGCATTATTATTACGAGATTGTAAAATCACTACGAGCATGTATAAGATTGTCTCCGTGACGACCCGTTCGAGCACAAATGGGAGGAGCTTCCACACCTGCCCGGGCTGCATTACTCCATGCACGAACAGTGTCGCTTTGACTTCGGGGCCGGATACATGATGTGCACAGCGGTGAGTCTTGAATTCACTGCTGCACAGGCTTTTTCATTCAAGTAATGCATTATTATTACGAGATTGTAAAATCACTCCGAGCATGTATAATTCTACAAGCATTCTTCCTTGACAACCATCAGCTTGCCATAACAATCACCATTTGTGGTCATTGGGTTCACCGTAGGTTGCTGTGACCCAGTATGATGTGTTATACATGCCAATAATGCATTATGAATGTGTATTTTGTGTTAAGTGACTGAGTTTTGATATCTGTACATGCCAAATGGAAAAGGCTTAATGGAACAGAATAGTGCACCAAAAATGTTCAGTCTGTCACTATTTTACTCGTGCTCATGTTGGTTCAAACCAGTATGACTTTCTTTCTTCTGTGGAGCACAAAAGAAGGAGCTTTCAAGCTTTATAAAGGAGACAAAAGCACCATTTAAGTATCATAAAAGTGGTCCCTATGACTCATGCACTTTATTCCAAGTCTTCTGAAGTAATGTAAGTTATACAGTTACCACTCACCGCTCTAGCTCTTTTTGGCATGTTCTTCAGAGAAGCAGCATAAATTCATTAACAAATTCTTCTTTTGAGTCAGATCTTTTCAAATATTTTTTTAATAATTTTGCAAGTTGAAAAGCAATTAAAACATTCTGTGTGTTCCACAGAAAAAAAAAGTCATACGGGGCGGGCTAACATGAGGGTGAGTGAATAATGAAACCATTTTCATTTTTGGGTGAACAAATCTTTTAGTGAACAAGAGATGAACAAGGGGCCGGATTCATAAAACATTCTAAAGAAAAAAATGTCTTCTTAACTGCCATTTTCATTTTATTTTTTAACTTAAGAAAAAAGTTTTCTTAATATTTTGCATTCTCAAAAATTCTTCGTAAGAACACTATCTTATTTCTTAAGATTGTTCTTAAGACAAAACTTTCAAGAACTCAAAAGAATTTTCTTAAAAATCATCATAAATAACTTCTTAAAGTTAGGATAGCCTCAAACTTGTCTTAAATTCCAAATAGTTAGAATGATTTAATGAATTTATCGGGATATTTCAAATTATTTGATATATTTAGGCATTACAACACTAGCTACATAATTTACATAGTAGGACTAGTAATAAGAATAGCTACAAGACTAGCTACATTAGACTAGCCACAACAACACTAGCTACATATTATACAGTACATAGTAGCGCTAATAATAAGGGTGTGCACAAGTTTTCTGAAGTGATCAGTGATGACTGATAATGTAAACAATTCTACAAAAATGAGTAGAAATGAGTAGAACGAGTAGAAAACCCATACACAGGACGCGTTTAATGTAGCAGAGCGGACAAACATACTGGAAGCGTTCACTCAGAAGAGAACGCAAAAACAGCACAAAAATGAATGAAACGGATTGCTGCAGCTTGATACATTCTCTTTAAAAGTAACTGTTCAAAAACATGGCGCATTAAAAATGTGAAGCACTCATGATTTTTAGAGTAATCTGAAGGAAGCGCAAGAAGGCAATCCTTGAAGTGAGTCTTCAGTCAAGTATTCAGATAAAGACTGTCATTTTCTTCTTAAGAAAAAAGGATGTTTTTAAGAATATATTTGCAAACTTCTTAAGAATCTTTCAGTTGCACTTAGGAGTATTCGATAACACTTGTTGTCCTTGTTACGCATGTTACATGTACTTACTATTATAATAGCAATAAATTATGCATTATTACATGCAAGAAACCCTAAGCCAAACCCTAATGCCAACCTTAACCATATAGTAAGTACATGTAGTTAAATAATATTACTCAGTACTTAAATACTGTATATAATTACACTGTAACAAGGACACCTTAAAATAAAGTGTAACCAAGTATTCTTACAAACTTCATGGAATTCATCTTAAGGAATCTTACAATTTTATTTTGTGAATCCTGCCCCAGGTTTTAAAACTACTCCACAGCACATCACCTGGTTTTATTTTATATAGATGTTGATATAAAATAAATTCCAGATTGACAATAAAAAAAAAAAAAAACATTTGATGAACACCAAATTTCAAAATGATGTCACTCATCTATCGGAAAGAAAATGCGTGGCTATAATTATACTGTTTGTAATTCACTTTTGGGAATAAAATTGATCAGTTAATCAAAACCAGATGTCATGAGTTTGATATCCCTTGATAAACTGGATAAAAATGATTTGAAGAATAATTTTTGCTCACAAAATGAGATTCCAGCTGAACAGCACTGCTTGGACTGTACTTCACTGTCTTGTTAAACCATTCCCTTAGCTGCAAAAGGTGGGGCCATCAGGAGCCCAGGTAAGGTGTTCTCCTCAGTCGCAACGTGGCATCTTTCGTTTGAACTTGATTCAATTCAGATGGTCTTATTGTTAATCATTACATGTTATCGGTTGGTGTTCAGCTCATTGTCATTTTGCAGACACATATGCAGCAGGCTACTAAACCCACAGTTGTTTCTGAAATAATTGGCTTTCACAAGAATTAAAAGGAGTGCTTGAGTTCAATACAAACTTAAGAATTTAAATAATTTGGGCTCGTACTTCAGTTTCTAAAAATAAATGTAAAAAAAATGTGTGTACAGAAATGCACATATACATGCACATGAATACTCAACGAAAGAGCAAATTCCACACATAGGAATTGCATTAGGAAAATGCACAACTGGAGGTTCATCCACCCAGAACAGTAGTCCCACCGCTTAATGGTTGATTTAGACACCTTTGCAGCTTAAGTAGCACATTTTTGTATGGAAGAATTGATATAAGTGCTTTAGCAAGAACATTTCTGCTTCTAAACCCTGTGGAATGCCTTGCTACTAGTGTAAACTCTGTTTTTGTTCTGTTTTTCGAACTGAAGGATAAAATTATTCTCTGGAGTAATTGAAAGCATGCCACAGATTCTCTCAATACTGTAGATCTCAAACCTCTTTTAAACATTCTTTTAATGTCAAGTTAACCAGGTCATTGCAGTCTGGTGACTTTTCAGAGAGTTTTCTACATTCATTAGAAAAAAATATATCAATGAATAGATTGCTGACTTGAACAAGTTTAACCGTACAGTTCTCAGAAGCATCTACAAATCTCTACAGGTGCTAAATAATCATCTAGCTTTTGGCCTAGCAATCTTTTCGCTATTTAGCTTGGCAAACTCCAAACAATATTCAAACTGAGACAACAGTAGCAGCCAGCTGGCTACTGCTGAAAACTGTGAGCCATTATTTTGCACTTGGTGTCTTGATGTGTTTAAAATGCTTGTTGGGTTTAGGATCTTGCTAAATGTAGTGTCATCATTAGTACCACAGCCAGAGATTCTGGTCTTGTCTACTACGCCTCTAGGAGGAAGGAAAACAAAGAGAGATTTTGCTTAACGTTTGACCTTAATTGAGACCATATCCCATCACTGGCCAGCATTCTGTTGTCTAACTGTGCTGTTGGTCACAGGCTGTATCATAACTTAAAGAGTTTTCGTCATTGCTTTGATTTGCCTGCATGAGATTGCTTTGTTACATAAATGTAACCTGCCCATGAATGAAAATGTATCATACTATTTCATCATGCCTGAACAACTGTTATAATATTATATTTTATATTATATGAAGTAACTTTTTTTTCAATTATTAGAAATTTACAGGGCTGTTTTAATAGTGGTGTTTGTACATCATTTTGTCTTTGTAATGAACAGTTTACTAGATTTACCCCATCAGATGTCCTTCAGTTTGATCCTACCCTGACCAGCTGTGTCTTGTCGTCAGATTTCTCTCATTCATTGTGTGAGTTTGAGAATGATTTTTCTTCTCTCTGTTCCTGTTTCTCAGTATCGCCCCTTTGACCCCTGTAAGCAGCTTTGGTGTGCTCACCCAGACAACCCTTTTTTCTGCAAGACCAAAAAAGGTCCGCCCATTGATGGCACTAAATGCGGTGATGGGAAGGTACCACTCAGCCTTTCATACAGATCCATCCTGAGACTCACTTGCTTCCTCTGTGTTTATGTGTTGCTCTCTTCCTCTCTCAGCACTGTTTTAAAGGCCACTGTATGCAGTTGACTCCAGACATCATAAAACGGGACGGAAGCTGGGGGATGTGGAGTGAGTTTGGCGCCTGCTCTCACCTCTGTGGAAGGGGACTACAGTTTCGCACACGAGCTTGTGACAATCCGCGGTGTGTATCTATCTATCTGTTGGTCTGTCTGTTTTTCATATATAGCTAATTTTTTTTCTTCCGTTAACCTCCTCCAGTCCGGCTAATGGTGGACGTATTTGCTCCGGCCCAAGTTATCAGTTCCAGATTTGTAATACGCATGAGTGTGAGGACCCGTACCACGACTACAGAGCCGAGCAATGTAGCATGATGGACAACAAGTTTGAGTACCAGAATACCTGGCACCACTGGCTGCCTTATGAACACCCCGACCGTAAGTAATACGGCAGATTTCATGACCACACAGAGTTGAAAACAACTTTTCCTCTGCAAAAAAGACACCTTGAAAACAGTTGGTCTAGATCAGTGATGGGCAAAATTGGCCCTTCCAGGCCACTTTCCTGCAGAGATTTGGTCCAACCCTGATAAAACTCACCTGCCTGTAGCTTTCTAGTAGTCTTGAAGACAATGATTAGCTGGTTCAGGTGTGTTTGATTAGAGTTGGAGCTAAACTCTGAAGGAAAGTGACCTGGAAGGGCCAAGTTTGCCCACCCCTGGTCTAGATGAAATGTTTTTTTTATAATGTAAATAATTTTTAAATAAGATCTTAAATATTTTTATTTGTAACGTTTATTTAAATGAATATAATGTAGTTTGAGTTTTAAATATATATTTTAATTCTATTATTTAAATTATTTACATTTTATTTAAAGCTTACTTTAGATTGTTTCCCACTCCTGTCCTGCACAATCTAGCTCAGTTTGTCAGCCAGGCCTGTAAGCAGACTGATGTAATCCATCTCTCCGCACAGCTGTTTTCACTTACAGAGTGGGTACACATTAAAATATGATTTCATTCAAACCCCCCTCTTTTTTCCACATGTACTTCTACACTATTCATGACATCACTTAGAACATAAAATCCCTCCAGAGTTATTAGCACTGTGGACATCTGCCTTAGTCTTACGATCAACACAGGCACATCCAAAGTAATTCTCATATAAAGAGCCTTTTTGAGCCTTTTTTTTTTACTGTCATGTCAATTACGACTGAACTGCAGAATACTTCAGAAAAGAATGTTTGTGGTTCACAAAATGGGCTTGGATACCTTAGATCAGATGAGAATCATTTTTACATCATGTTTTTTACATTTTACTCTCTGGAGAAATGTACTCTGTTGGTCTCGATTTGATTTGTGTGGGTTTGCTTTTTTGGTGTGGAATAAAGTACTTGTTTTACTTGTACTTTTTCCACAGAATGAAATTAAATGTTTTTAAATAACTGGGACATTCAACAGGCATCACAGTGTTCGTAGATAATTTTGGTCTTTATGAAAAATTGAACTGGACTTATTAGAATGTACTTCTGGAACAGAAGCGTCCAGTTTTTGTATTAGCTGGGAAACTGTTTGGGATGATATAATGTACAATGCTTTTATAGACCATGTAAAGACTATCAAGAGACCTTTTTTTGTATAAACCATGGAATAATGTTATCTAACTATCCTCTGTTGGACAAAGATGTATTAGATGTGGAATATTTTTGGAAATTTAAATGGTATATGATCAACATTTATTTTATTTTACTTAATTTTTTTCTTAGAATTAGAGTTTGTATATTTTTCTTTGAATTCAAGATCATTTAAATCCTTATAAATGTGCATTTGATCTCAGTCCATCACTCAGGGATCTCTCTTGTCTTGTTTTTCATAGCTAAGCAACGCTGCAAACTGTACTGTCAATCCAAAGAAACACGAGCTGTAGTCAACATGCAGACTCCGGTGGAACCTGGAACACGCTGTTCCTACAAAGATCCCTACAGTGTGTGTGTGGCCGGAGACTGTGAGGTGAAAAGCTGTGTGTACCGTTTGTAAAGGTTTGTGTTTAGTGGCCTGTTGCTCATGATGTCTCTCTCCCTTCAGAAAGTGGGCTGTGATAATGTGGTTGGATCAGCTCTACAGGAAGATAAGTGTGGCGTCTGCGGGGGAGATGGAACCAAGTGCAAGACTCACAAGTTTAACTTCACCTTTGTAGAAAAGAAAGGTACATTTCCGCAGCACACATGTAGGCTTTGTTCCAAAACCTAGTGGAGGCAGCATTTTAAGGCATCACAGGCCCAGTCCAGACACAATGGCTCTTCCAAACATAGGCATAATTATAAGCCTAATAAGATACCTTCTTTCAGACAAATTCTTTGCAAAGAAAATCCCATAACACAGTGCAACTTGCAAGATCAGTGAAAAAATTACATAAAGCAAATGTTGGTTTCAAATACTATTAATTTAATACTGAAATGTAGTGATGGATGCTTTCGAAACACTGCTTTGTGAAGCTTGTATCAAACTGCCATGAGTCATGTGATTTCAGGAAACAAAGCTTTATGTCATATCTGTTTCAATGTTTACATTTTTTAAATGTATAAAAACACATATTTATAACAAAAGCAAGATTTGTATTTACTAGTCTAATACTGGCCTGATTATCCAAGCTCTCCATATAACAAAAACAAAACAAGGTCTACAATTTAATAAAATAACACATATAGACAGTTCATGTTTAATAGTATTAGAAATGTCCGAAAAGCTTTGTTTCTTTAATCACATTTTTATGTTTATTAAAGTATTGAAGTAAAGTAATAGTGATTTGCAAATGTTTTGGTGTAGGTGTCATTAAAGTGCTGGAAGTTCCCAGAGGGGCGAGACATCTCTTCATCCAGGAACTTAATGGGACTACTCACATTTTAGGTAAAGCCTGATCATTTCCTGTAGTTTTGATTCATCAGATCATTTCCTGTCTGTTTGATTGCACTGAATTTTCAGCAGCCATTACTTCAGTCTTCAGTGTCACATGATTCTTCAGAAATCATTCCAATATGCTGATTTGGTGCTCATGAAACATTTCTTGTTTGATGGGGGTTGTTGACAACAGTTGTGCTGCTTAATATTTATTCAGTAGGCTATTTTTTGTAGCATCATAAATGTCTTAACTGCCAGTTTTGATCAATTTAATGCATTTTGCTGAATAAAGGTGTTAAATTCTTTAAAAACAATGAACTAGAACTTTCTAACATTAACTAGATTAATAAATAATAAACAATAATATGCAATGCTAGCTTTCTATACCATCTTTATATGTCATCTTCCAAGCGCTAATCAGAAGTCGTGATATCGATTTTCATTTCATGTTGATGAAGACCAAAATATATGAAGCCAAGTATTCATATATGAAGTATGGTGAATTGGGATTATTTGAATGTACACATACTAATGATCTGTCCAGCATGCTTATTAATGTTATTAATGAAAGTTGAATTATCTGTAGCCTACTAGTTTTTGCAGAAATAACCGACTAATTCTTAACACGAATGAACACACTAATATAGTTGATTTTTCTTTCTTTCTCTCGCATTCTCTTTGTCTCCTGGGCTTTCTCCTTCCCAATCCCTCTCCCACATGCGACAGGGAGCGCTTCCGACTTCAACAAGCACGGCAACTTCCTGATACAGTGGTTGTCGCGTCACGACCCCAAATACCCCGTGCAGAGGATGTCAAGTAAAGCGTCTCTCTCCAGCCACGTTGTGGCGCTGCGCTGTCTCACCTCTCTCAGCTGGACCTTCCCTCTGTCTCTCTGCCTGGCTTTACAAGGCAAACTCCCCTGACTGCCTCCCTCTTCCGAGGCTTGCACGCTTCTTTTTCCTGGGTGGTGGTCCTCTTTTATGGGGCGTTCCGATAGGGGGAGGTTTCTCTGTTTCTCTCTCTCTCGCTCTATCTCTCTCTCTCCTTTGTGGAGCTCTGTGTTGTGAACGCTGGCCAGTAAGAAATTGTTGACAAAACAAAACATGTAAAAAATTCGGGGGATGTTCGTTAAAGGAGGGGCTTTGTGATTGGACGGGCAGCTTGCGGAGCTAATGATTGCGCTGAGCTTTCCGCAGGGGCGACGCGTTTGTTTGAATCACTGCCCTCTGCAAGCTGTTTCCATATGGCTCACGCTCTCAAGGCGGACGCCGTTTTACAGAGGCGCCGCCTGAGCTGCAGGTGTGAAGGGGAAAAAATAAACATGAAAAGTGGCTAAACGATCAAAAAAAGAAAAACAAATGACAAAAAAAACCTAAGCTTTATTGTGAATGTGAACTTGTCACAATGAGGAAATCTTTGCTAAGTGCTCATTCCACATCCTAGTTCATTCTGGAAAACTGTTGGAACAAAAACAAACACGTTAAGATGTTAACATGGGACGTACTGTTGAACCGCCATCGTACATGTTGGTGGCCGATGGTAAACATGAGGTGGAACTTGCTAAACAGGGTCGCTTTATTACACATGTTCGAATGCCATAACCACCTCATCCTCCATCCTCTCTTCGACTGTTAACAAATTCAATAAATGCAGCTTATTTGTGCTTGCAGACTTTAAACAAACATATAAATATATTTGTATTTATATATGAATATAAATCTATATGGGTACCAATAATATGAAATATTAATAATTTGTTTTACCATGAATAAGCTGTAGCTTATTAGCCTAACATTTTGACTGCTATTGATCGCTTTAATTCTTGACTGTTATGTGTATTTTTTTATTGATTTTACATAAATACAGAACTATAGCTATTTAATAACAGAAGTTAAGTGTTTCGGGGAAAGGGGAAGACCTATATTATGCAGGACTCGCTCAGCCAGTTGCCTCTCCATTTTATTTATTAATTTTTTTTCAAGAGAAGTGGTTTCATTTTATCGGATTCATCCTGAACGAGAGAGATTCATGCACATTAAATATCTCCGTGGTGATGAGTGACATGCGTTTTCGTCATGCCTTCGTATGTGCGAGGGTTTCCGACATGCGTCTGCCAGCATGCATTTTTAACGACAGTTACCAGTGGCCATACAAAAGACGACACATAAATATACCTCATGAACTTTCATCCACATCCGAGCGCACTCTTTTCGGGATGGGGGGGGAGTACATAGAGCGTAAGAACAATGCCTTACACTACGTTTGAATGTATCGGCATTTATCTGTGAAAGTGATGGCTTAGCGCACAGAAACCAGAGGCAGCTTCAAACAAAACCTGAAATAGAGCCGACCGATCAACCAATCATCACACATCTGAAAACAGTGGCTAACTCATTGGATACGGAGAGCGTTTTAGTGGAAACCTACACTCGGCATCTCTTTATCACTTCAGACGTGTCATTGTATTGTGAAACACATTTCTGTTGTGACTATGTAGCGAGCTATCCGAATTTTCATGCTCAAAGTCCTGGAGAGGAGAAAACACTAGGAAAAGCCAGACCTTGCAGTGAGATACTGTAAATAAACATTGGTGTTTACTGTATTTAATAACATTTATGACTGTTATTTCCTTACTTATAAGAAAAAAATGCTAATATTATATACTATGAGTAACTGTCATGTTACTTCACTGGCCTAACTGCGTCTTGGCTGGCTGTTGTGGGGAAAAATGTCTGGGGAACATTCAGATGGACTTACGTGCACTGCGTCTATATGCACTTTGATTTATCAGGGAAACTTTATTAATGTTTTGTAAATGTTTAATATATGACACTTGTATGTGCCATGCCAGTTTTTACATCATCATGGAAATCCTGTATTTTATTTAACCAATGACCTATTTATTTATTTACCTGTTCATCTGAATTACCAATGGATCAATTGTTCTCAAAGTAATGAAGTGTTTAACCAAAGTTACTGTGAACCTGTACCTTTCAATACAGTTGATTATTTATTTTTCTGAAGAAGACAACTCTATCTGTATGTTTAAATGGGGGTGGGAGTGCATTTCATAGTTTCAGTTTCTGTCATGATCAACTGCAAAAGTAGGAATAAAAAAAGTGTTATAAAAATGGAGAGCAAAAAAAATCAAATGGCTTTTTCCTGCCTGTGTTGTCGCTCTGCTTTCTGTCTGTTTCTCTTTCACCATCTGTGGTAGAATTGCAGGTTATTTTGCAGAGCTGTTTTATTATTGTTTCAGTTTTGCTACAGTAATAAGGATTACTGTAATCCTTATTTACCCTGTGAATCAGGGTAAAGCAAAAACACTGATATTTGCCATGTATTCACATAATAATGGGTTTTTGTTGTGCAATGAACAATTTTTTACATTTTAACAAATTTTCTGTTAAAGTTGTGTAAAACAGTTGTTTTTACAATTTTGTGAAGGTCTCCTAAGCTGTGATTAATTTGTTTTTGATTTTTTTGTATATATCTGCATCATATTGATATATGCAGATATATACCCTACTCTCAGCTGTTAGCCACTGAAAATCCCTTTGACAATCACCAATTTTTGGAGGATCTTGCAAAATGTTTTAGCTAAAGATTATATAAATAAATATAATCCATATTCAGAAGGACACAAATAACCACATTTATAGTCCATAAATAACCACATTCACAAGGAAGATTATTATTATTAATTATTGTTCTTATTAAAAGAAAACTGCATGTTAACCAACTCATCCTAACATGTTTAGTCCTCTAGTATGCATCTATATGCCTGTCTTTGCAGACTTGCTTAATGGTCAGTTCATAACTCTGTTTCTTCCTTTGCTTCAACTAATGCTTCTCTCTAATTTATATTTTTTTCCATTTCTGCTTAGTTCTTACTCAAACTTGTGAAAAGCATGAAAAGCTTAGAAGACACGTTTCTAGTTAGCTGCACATATCCTCATTAAACTCCTCGTCATAGATTGTAAAAAATGTAATGTGATTGTTACCTTAAGAAGCTTTTTCTACTTGATCTGACCTTTAAATTTAGTTTTGATCATGTAAACAAATGTATTTAGCTTGTTGCGATGTTAAATCATATATCTGATTTCAATGTACATACATATGTCTTATCAGGTCCCTCTCTTGTGTTGCAGAACGTTGTCATGGTGACCGTTCTGCATTCTGTCGCATGGAGGTGCTGCAGCAGTATTGCTCTCTGCTGGGCTTCCAGCGCATGTGCTGCAAGTCCTGCAAGGTTGGCAATATCACAAAGACCACTGTGACCACAAGTAAGCCACCATCCAAAACGAAAATCACCACCAACGGACGATCCACCACAACCCAAAGTCCCACACGCACAGAGTCCACCACCGTGTGGACCTCCACAGCAGCCTTTTTGCCGACCACAGAAGGGAAAAGTGCCACATCTGTGAGCACACCTTGGTTATATACTATTTTAGCAATGTCGCCCTTTTATCCATATACTACAACTCCTATCTATAAGCCCGCTACTCCAGAACAGAGCACATCCTTTGCCATTACTACACCAAGTAGGATCACATCTGCACCTGCGGACGTGACCGAATTACCTGTTAGCACTGTTTCTGCAGCTACAAGGATCACATCTGCACCTGCAGATGTGGCAAACAGCACCGAATTACCTGTTAGCACTGTTTCTGCAGCAACAAGGATCACATCTGCACCTGCAGGTGTGGAAGACAACACCAAATTACCTGTTAGCACTGTTTCTGCAGCAACAAGGATCACATCTGCACCTGCAGGTGTGGAAGACAACACCAAATTACCTGTTAGCACTGTTTCTGCAGCAACAAGGATCACATCTGCACCTGCAGGTGTGGAAGACAACACCAAATTACCTGTTAGCACTGTTTCTGCAGCAACAAGGATCACATCTGCACCTGGAAATGACGTGACCGAATTACCTGTTAGCAATGTTTCTGCAGCTACAAGGATCACATATGCACCTGCAGATGTGGCAAACAGCACCGAATTACCTGTTAGCACTGTTTTCCCAGTAATTTTCAGTGATCTGAATAATGGCACCACCATCCAGTTTAAAGAGTTTGATGGGAGTAGTGGTGCACCAGATGTAGACAGCAGTGCGATATTGCAGTCAACAACAGTGAATGGTGTGAATGAAAAGGAATTGACAACCTCGGTCAATATGGATGTCAGCATCCCAGTGACATCTATATCAGAGGTGCTAACAACCACTGAAGAACCTGCTCCCCTGGTACCAACTGCTGTATCTACAACTTCCAGTACACCGCTGTCCAGTACAACAGCATCTGGAACAGAGAAGACAAGCGGATGGCCAAATAAAGTGGAAGAAGTGAGTGAGAGCAATGCTATTGATATACCGTATCGAATAATCCCATTGGACAATGAATTTCCTGTGAATAACATCATCCCCAGGAGAGGACGTGTGTTTCTGCGTGAGAAAACACGGAATAAGCGCATCCAGGAACTGCTTGAGGAGAAGCGAAACTTTTTGAGACGGATGAAAAGAGCCCAGGGGATTTGAACCCTGTCCAGTTTCTCTTATAGAGATACAGCTGCCAAATGCAACTTCTGAATCTAGACTTTATTTTGGTGCTTGGGTCAAGAACTGGAAAATGGCCAAAATATTGCTGTGAACTGATGCTTTCCCCTCTTTTAATGAAATGGCAAACTGATCTTTGTGGAACAAAACCACTAGCAAGTGTTTGCATAGTTGCTTTGAACCTCAACAATGTCCCTTTAGGAGGTTTCACTGGAGGATCTTCTAATTCAAAGTGATTTATCATTTTAAAGGATTAGTTCAGCCAAAAATGGAAATTCTGTCATCATTTATTCAAGCTCATGTCTTTCCAAACCTGTACGAGTTTCTTCCTGCCATGGAACACAAAAACAGAGATTTAGCCTTTTTTTTTTTTTTCATTTTCCGTATTACATAAGTGAATGGTAGTGAGGAGCTATGAAGCTCCAAAGATGACAATAAAGCATCATACAAATCATCTTTCAAAGTCTTCTGAAGCCATGTGGTATTGTGCCAAAAAAACAAGTTGTTTTTCACAGACAGCATCATAAAGAAATCATAAATCTTTAATATCATTCACATTCCAAGAAATTCAAACACGGTTCATTAAGATTTTTATGGTTCTGTTTTATCTATTTGGGAAGCTTGACTGCTTCTTGTTCCCATCCCCTTTCATTGAATGGAAAAAAGCATCATGAAAAATAAAAGGAAGTCAACAAGAGGGTGAGTGAATGATGATAGAAATTTCATGTTTGGGTGATCTAAAAATCATAGAAAGAGAGTTAGGCAAATATGCTCAATGACAGATACAGACGATAGGCACATACTGTATTATGGGTAAATTAGCAACAAAAAAAAAATCAGTTGGCACCAGTTTGATATGTACGTTGTCTACAGTGTTTCAGCTGCACATTTTATCATAAAAATGTCTAATAATGTTACAGAGTTAAAAATGTGGAACCTGTGGTGGTGATGTGAATATAGTAAAAAATGAGCCCAGAGAAGTGAATCAGAGTTAAGTGTGAACATAGCCAGACATGACATGCAGAAGACATTGATATTCTTACATGTACCTATATCACAGTCACACTAATTAATCATTTGATAAGAACAATTCAGGGATGCACCGTATTACATACATGCAGATGTTAATTTTGTGCTTGTGAATTATATTTCTTTTCACCAGTATGCAAGCTTGTGCTGAAACTTTATCAGATCGGGTCAAGATGATATCTATTTTTATTTGTAAGATTTTGACTTCTTATAAGAATACTTTACACCCCTACCCAAAGATGTCAAAGACTCCATCATTATGTAAAAAGCAGAAGAAAATGTCAAAAACAGAAATAAATTGTATATGTCGCAAAAAAATGTTTCACAGTTTTACATTCCTCTTATACATTTTCTTGTGCTTTTACAGACCTTTTAATATTTAAATGCTAACGCTATATATACCAATTAATTATTGTTCTTTGCATAGTTCATTTTTAAAAAGTTGAATATGGAACTGCATGTTGAATAATTCTGCTCTTTGGACAAACTTTTACAACTGTTTAATTAAGTAAATTACCCATACAAATTCTTTTTAAAAAGACTTGGAAAAAATGCTCGTACTCTTCTCATTATTTTACATCTTGGCCTGAAGGTTTCTCAGAGAAAGAACTGGGCCAATTAGAACAGAAGGAATTAGAGCTGTACCTCTGCTGGAGCTCCTCACCTCACTTCATCCTCTTCATTAGCTTTCATCCTCACTGCAGGTGAAAGTGTGGATGGACCAGTCACCATAAGTCTCACATCCCTTCCTTACAGACTCAGGGGCTAATAACAGAGGAACAGAACCCATATTAAAGAAGAATCACAAATAAAATCTCACTTGTTTGCCCTTGGTAAGGACAAGAGATGAAGATCATCTGAAAATGTTTGCTTACTGAGAAAAATACACCATTAACATCACCAGTGTTTGTCAGAGAGTTACAGAAGAACTCAAAACTTTGCCAAGGTAGGTCTACCAACATCTACAAAATTCATATATTTCAGGATGAATATTTCTCATTTAATTTTAGATATATTCTTCGTACAGTGGTGTGAAAAAGTGTTGGCCCCCTTCCGTTATCACAAACGCTTGATTGCAGTTGTTGCTGCTAAGGGTGGCCCAACCAGTTATTAGGTTTGGGGGGCAAACACTTTTTCACACAGGGCCATGTAGTTTTGGATTTTGTTTTCCCTTAATAATAAAAACCTTTATTTAAAAACTGCATGTTGTGTTCACTTGTGTTATCTTTTACTAATATTTAAATTTGTTTGATGATCTGAAACATTAAAGTGTGACAAACATGCAAAAAAATAAGAAATCAGGATGGGGGCCAACACTTTTTCACACCACTGTATATGTCCATGATTGTCTCATTTGTGTCTGTTCTATATCTTTTTAGGAATTATAGAAGAAATATTGATGAAATTCCTGACCTATGAAAATCAAAGTTGATGAAACTGAGGTATTTATTCACCCCCGGAGCCGTGTGAGGCACTTTTTATTATGGATGGATGCGCTTTATTGGATTTCTTTTGAACTGTTGAAAAATAACACCCATTTACTGCTATTATAAAGGTTGGAAGAGCCAGGACATGTTTTAATATAACTCCAATTGGATTCGTCTGAAAGAAGAAAGTCATACAGTATACACCTAAGATGCCTTGAGGGTGAGTAAATCATGGGGTAATTTTCATTTGTGCCTTTTTAGCCGCCTGTGACATCATTGGTCCAGCAGATGGTGATATTTAACAATACAGCAAACATCAACAGCCTCTGTCTCTGTACAGGTGTTACACAAGCAGGTGTGATGGATAAGGAATATATTGCTCTCACAAGTGTCCTGTCACTATTTAAATCGTATTTTTAGAACTACACAAACTGCTGTTAATAAATGTCCTCTCAGTTTGTATTCAGTGTTGAATTCTTGACAGTGTTTTACTGCTAATATATTGACCCACATTCTGGTATAAGACTTTTGGGTAGGACTGGAAACGAGCAACATTTAGTGAGACTTATCGAATAAATTCATTGAATAGAATCACAATCTTGCATTGTATGGCAAGTAATTAAGTTTTGAAAGTTATGTAAGATTAATAAGGTGTACGTGAGGAACAGTTTTAAGCACCACTGTATTCAAAATTTGATCTCAGGGAAAATGCATCTTTTTACCCTTGAAATAAATTTCCTGTTTCTTTCAAAGACATTTTATACTGTAGCATTATGGAAGTGAGTTTAAAAGGAAATACTCTCTTAAAACACGAGGCAGGAAGGGGAAAGGAAATAAACTACACAAAGGGTATATGGAACAAACGAAACTAAATGAAAAGAAAGAAGAGTACAAATCATGACATAGTTTGAACCTGAGAAACAAAATGTGCTTTTCTTGAACAAGTTTAGTAAAGATGAAGATGTCTGGGGCATTTTTATTATAAAAAAAGATGTTTTAGTTATTACAAGCTAAAATGAAAACGAGGATTAATTGGATCTCACACCCGGAAGCATAAATCCGTGGCTGTTTTCAGACACTGAATTTATAATTGAACAGATTAGACATTTTGGCTGATGTAGGATTACAGACGCTCTTGCTGTCCAGAGGCCAAAAGAAGCGTAACTGTTTGTGACTAATTGTGTTTGTTCATAAATCAGGACAGCCGTCTGTATAACAAACACCCCCTGCCATGAGTGTGTGTGTGTGGTGTACAAAGGTGGGCTGTTTCTGTGGCAGATTCTATTGCCTGGATATGTGAGGAAAAGCTCCCCACAATCCACGGATATGTTTGTATCTTCATTCAGGCCTGATTTTCTGGTTCCTCCATAGGAGCATGGCATGAAATTGGGAGCAGGATTCCATTAAAATTGCTGTGTTCAGTTCTCTCGCCCACAACATTCCCCTTTAAGGAGGCTTGCTCTGTCATTGCCCTCATATTCAATATGTCAAGCACATGAAAAAGATTAAAAAAGCATATTTTGCTGATTATTTGTAATACATCATAAGCTGACCTTTAGTCCAAGAGCCACGAAGGCACCGCAAGAGTCAGCAAAAGTACCTGTCACATGCTAAGATCTGTTCAATAAATCCCACTTAGAAATTTTGGCTGCAAATTAATTAATGTCTTTAGCACAAGGTCATAATGATAATTGCTGAAAGAACTTCAAACTTCTGGTCATAGTCTAAAAGTCTAAGAGTTTTCTTAAGGGCAGTGTTTAGGAGGTCAAGAACAACTCATTCAGTTCCTGTTCATGTGAAACGCTGCGGTGAGAATGGCCAAGGGCGTTCTGTCATCAGCTTTAATGGTCTCAGACTGAGAAAAGAAAAAGGGTTGAGTAAATTGGATCTCGCTGTTAGCAACAATGACCACAGTTCTGGCTTGATGCTGTAAATGAATAAAACATGTCTATATGCAACCATCTGGTAAGTATCGATCATTATTATTATTTATTTTTTTTCAGGTTGAATTTTACCCCCAGAAACTATTAGTAAAATTGACTCTACATTATATGGTCCTTTTTTAATGGATTTTTTATATTTACTTTAAAAAAAGTATTTATAGTGTTCCTGTGGCTCAGTGGTAGAGCATTGCGTTAGCAGTGCAAAAGGTTGTAGGTTCGCTTCCCAGGGAACACACACAGGCTACTGGTAAAAAAAAATGTATAGCCTGAATGCACTGTAAGAGGCTTTGGATAAAAGCGTCTGCTAAATGCACAACTATATTAAATATAAATATATTAAAAAAAAAGTAATATTTTTTGTATTGTATGTGTCAGCATCAAAAGTCACACCTGAAAAAGCAAATTAAATGTCATATAATTTTAAGTATATGATTCAGTAAATATCTATGTTTCAGTGTGTCTCAGTTGCATAGGATGACATATTGAGAATACAGTGATTTATACACACCTGGAATGTGTGTCTTTTAGGCAGCAACGTCTGTTTCCTGCAATGATCAGTGGGGCCAATCAGCTGCCAGCTTGATGAATAAGAGGTGCTATAGCTGCCAGAATTCATATTTAGATACTGATTAAATCTAATAAAGTGAAACTGAAGGTGAAGACAGATTTTCTGCTCATGCAAAAACTAAATGTCTCTTCTTTTTTTGGTCCTGCAGCTGTGCACATCATTCTCGTATTCATAAACTTAGGAATTTATACAGATAAACAAATATCATATATATCACATTCACATTACTCCAGCTCGTTGAAATTTAGCAAGCCCCTCAGTTGTCCTTTCCACATGCCCAGAAGCTCTTACCAACACACATAAAGTCGACAATCTGTTTGGCTTGCAATAAATCTAAATGCACCTAGAGAGATGTTGTACTTCAATATCTATAGTATACAACTGTTGATAAAATATTAGGGCTGGCAACGTTTGGGCGTTAACGCATGTGATTAATTCAAAATCCTTAACGCGTTAAAAAGAATTTAATGCAAATAAACTACTGAAGCATGTGAAATTGCGTCATTAATGTAGTTTACGTAACGCAGTTAGATGATCTTGAAAGTCAGGGGTTTATCACACTGAGCATCTACAATGGCGCAAGCATCTGAAACCCCGGTAGGTATGAATTTCTATCATTTTAAGCGCTAAACTGTGGTAATCAACGCTCCAGTAAGCCAATGCATTCAAACAGTCATTCCAAAACAAATGTAAAGAAAACCAGGCTGATTATACATCAGAGATGGCAGAGAGAATAGACTCACGTTGCGTTTTCAGTCGATTATTTATTATGTATTTGGCTTTAAAACACCAGCTCTGTAATACTCTGTGATTGTTTCTGAAAAACACGAGTTTGAATGGAACAGCTGCATGGCCATAATATGCAAACTGTTTCTCGGCTGACGGCTGAATAAAGCAGCGTCTTGCTGGTAAAGTTTTGATGTAAAGTATGAGGATTGTAATCAAGGTAATATAAAGGTCATGTCTAAACAGGGACGGATTATGACTCAGCTGTGCCCTGGGCACGGACCGACTAAAGGCTCCCCTCGGTTGAAATTTCGTTCCTTTTTTATTCGAAATTGTTCCAAACTTGTTAACTTTATCATAAAATATCACGATTCTCAAATATAGAGAGGGTTTTAACTAGCCTATGCATAAAACCCGTCTTTTAACTTGTACTAGATATGGGTGTCATGCCATAGAATATTTTTAATATGACTGACTTTGTATTTAAGGTAAATTTATTAAAAAACATTGTAAGTTACTAATTATAACACTTTTATTGTACATAAAGTGAGCAAAGAATATTTGTATTATCAAAGAATATTAACTTCAGTCTAGACAGAGTTCAAGCACTCTCAACAACTCCCATTATAATCACCGAAGCTGTTTATACTGTGAAATGAATATCTGACATCGTACACACATCTGCACTTTGTTCATGATGAGAGAATTCGCCAGAAAGCAGCATTCAGTCAGCGAGCGCGCACTGAACAAAACACGGGCTTTTCAGCGATGACTCATCTGAATGCCTCTGATTGGCCATTGCATTAATAAGCTCAACAGAATCCTGTGTGATTGGTTATAATGCGCAGCACTGTAAAAACGCGTCTGGCTCAGCCAAAACACAAATGCAGATTTGAATTTGGCATCTGATGCTGTGCCGCACTGAACGTTCTAACCGTATCAAATATTAAAAAATATATTATTCAGCCATTTTTGGTATTTTGGAAGCTGCATTCAAAATCCACTTTGCTTAAAATCCTGAGGGGGCACGGTTGAAATGGCATTCTTGGAGGAGCAGTATTTCGGCTGGGCCCCCCTCTGGTCTAGTGCCCTGGGCAGGTGCCCGGTAGGCCCGTGCATTAATCCGTCCCTGTGTCTAAAAAGTCAGTTATATTGACACTCAAACGTGCGCTTTCGACTGTGTGATCACTTTGTATTTATGCACAGACACATTTGGATTCACCTTGTTTCCACATGCATTCAGGATCATGTTTTTATTTGTCGTGTAGTTGATGTGTTTAGTCATTCTGAGTGGATCCGTGCACTGTAGTAGGTATGCACTATGCAGTCAGCTGAAGGCGGTTTGTTTAGGTACAATGTGAATTCTGAAAAGTTTGTTTCGTAATGTGTATTTACGAATACACATTATGTATGTGTATTCGTACCCCCCCCCCCATGTGTGCTTGGTGTGTGTAAATTTAGTTTTGAAACGCAGCCCTGTTTGTGTTCATTAAGTAGCCTGAATTAGATCAAGTGAATGATGAAACATCATTACATGTTAAAATATATTCAAGATATTCATTTGGTTTTGGTTGGTAACATTGCATTCAGTATTGAGCAATGCACATGACCAATTGTAATAATAAATAAACAATAAAAAAAGATTCCTTCTTTTGAGGAATCTTTTGAAATTTGTGAAGAAAGAGGAGGCTGCAGCTGAGGTTCTGATGTTGAGGCGAACACCTTATCTACTATAAACAGACAGTGTTGAAAGATCTGGTCCTGAAGGCTGGCCATCATCTGTTTCTGAAAGAGCTGACAGTTTCTCACTCTCCTCATCTCAAACACAGACACTGCATTGCTCCAAAAACCTCCAGTCCTTTAGTTCAACGCAGGTGCCTGAGACAATGAATATGAACGCAGTCTTTTTCGGTTCTGATGAAACACATGGTTTCGACACTGACACATTGGTTTTTTAGAAGCCAATGGAGCTGTTTTGCATAGTGTAATGATTTGAGACTTTACAGTTAGAGAAATAATGAATATACAAACAAACCACTACAGATGTTCGCTGCTGATAGGAGTGTGGGTCTCTTTGAAGAAGCAGTAATAATGGTGTGGAGGTCTTTGATATCAGGGTTGCTCGCTCATGCACCTGCTTGATTAAGAGTGGTGGCAGCTACTTCCTCACAGCCTATTTCAGGACAGGAAATTGTCTGTGTCATCATGACATGTCATTCCTGGCATGGCTGCACAGTTACATAGAGTTACAAAAATATCATTCATTGGCTTCAAGTGTGTTCTGCTAACATGTTGTTTACAATGTGACCTGTTCCACCATGTGTTTGAGAATCCTCTAAGGATTCTTTTTTTTTTTTTTGACAGAATGAGATTTATTGGGGCTATTTGGCTTTTCACGTTTCTATGGAAGCCTGTTTCCTCTACTTAAAAAAAATAAAAAAAATAAAAATTGGAATAAAGAAACTGACTTTTTTTCTTGCAATTGCGAGTTTACATCTCACAATTATGACTTTTTTAATATCGGAATTGTGAGATATAAACTCAAAATTGCGAGAAATAAAGTATGTATTGAGAACAAAAGTCTCAATTCTGATATTTTCTCGCAATTATGAGTTTATATCTCACTATTCTGATTTTTTTTCTCGCAATTCTGACTTTTTTTCTCAGAATTGTGAGATATAAACTTGCAGTTGAGAGTTACGAAGGCCTATTTTGAGGGGGAAAAAGACTGATATGTTCTCGATATAAACTCGCAATTCTGAGAAAAAGTCACAATTTTGAGGTATAAATATTAAATAATGTAAAAAATAAAATAAAATAACATATTTTGTTTGTTTTTTTGGTTAATGTTTTATTTTGATAGATGTTATTGTAAAATGATTTATTTTAAAATTTTTTTAATCCTTTACAAAGCCCAGTTTGGAAAACCTTTACGTAATGTAATGTTTAATGCACTTCATGTTGTTAATTACAACAAATTGAATATATTTTCTTACTCTTTATATTTTTATATTAATATGGTTGATATAAAATTAACCTATTTACTCTACTCAAAAAGTAGTCTGATTATATTAATCAATCCAATCAATCCACTAACACTCACACTTTCAGGTCAAATGGGCTATTTAGTCTTATTGCTGAGCTGTCGGATACACTGATGAATCTTCAAAAGAAGTAGAAAAAATAAACACCCAGGCTGCTCCATTCGACACCATGCAATTGTGTAACTGATCTGATATTTAGCAAGGGCGTTTGTCATTTAGAAAATATTTGAGGGTCTCCCCTGAAACTTGTTTGTTACTATGCAAATTACTCCATTTCAGCTTCCATAAAATCAAGCTGACCTTTCCAGGGACAACTCAGTCTTTCTGGAAATCAGATTACTCAGCCATGACAAGATGAAACATTTGAGAGCACACTTACAGACTGTGTGTGCTGATGGTGTTTTTCTTTGGAGGTGGCATCAAATGTGTATGAACAGCTTCCTGAAAATTATTCAGTCAAAAGGTTCTAAGAAACTGTTTGAAGCAATGCCATTTTAAAGGGAATCAGAAAATGATTGGTCAAAGCTATTTTTAGCTGATAATGGTAAAAGGCTTGTTTCCATCATAGACTAGGAAACATTCAAATGTAATTCTGACATTATTTCTTGCAATTGCCATTTTATTTATTTTAACAATCATGGCCATCTCAAAATATGACTTTTTATGTCATTTTTTGACTTAATATATGTTTTTATATATCACAATGTAGCTTTCTTTTTTTTAAATCTCACAGCTGTGGCATAGCACTGATAAATTTGAACATGCGTACTTATCCAACTTTCAATAAAGAACTGGGTGTAATATAGCTACAAATTTTAATATAGTAAAGGTGATAATACACTCTAAAAAATGCTGGGTTGTTTCAACCCAATTTTGGGTCAAATATGGACTAACCCAACTGTTGGGTTAAAAAGTTAATTTAAAAATGTCACCAAAATTTAACCCAACAGTTGGGTTAGTCCATATTTGACCGAAAATTGGGTTGAAACAACCCAGCATTTTTTAGAGTGTATATTTACAATTTGCCTGTTTTAGTTTTATTCTCAGACGCAAAAACAAGTTTTTATTTTCCACAAAGTAAAAAAAAAAGCCATCTCACTGGTAGGTGTTCTCATTTTTTAAGCCAAACAACTTTTGCATCCTTACAGGGCCTCATTGCAGATCTTGTATATTTTGTAAAAGTATATTTAAACAGTCTGGGAATGAACCCAACAAGCTGCTGACAGCTATAAAGCACTAGGGTGCTAAAAGGACACAACTGATTTTAACTGAAAAAGATTTACTTCAAGAAGTTTATTTTTTTAACTTCACATTGGCTCAAGATCAGTAAGTAGCTTATAGTAAATAAATACACATATTTTACTATTGCTGATATACTCCTGATACTCTTTAAAATCACCTGTGGTTTTACAGTGTTGTCAGTTTAGACAATGAAGATAAACAGGGGCCTGATTTATTGTAAATACATTTTACAGTATACTGATAATATGCTGACATCTCTGCATGCTCTAATGATTCGTAGAATCCTTAGATATTTTATGTTACTTTAATTTATTTATTTTATTCATTTATTTATGTACTGGTGGAAAGCAAGGTGGAGGCTGATAGAAATATTTCCAGAAGCATATCACAAGACGTAGTGAGAAGAGGGGGGTTAAAGTGATATTTTATCTCCTTCCATAGAGACCATCTTCTCTCATGCCAAACTCTTTGTAGTGTCAGGAGTGTGTTGTATACTTTAGAGATGCTTCTGTGCCCATCTGCAGTAGAAGTCTTATAGTAAATGTCTGCCTGGAATGTATAGGCTCCCTTCTTATATCTAAATGGGGCATTCAAAGGCCACTGTTGGTAAGAAAATATCACTGTATGCATTTATAAAAATAATTCCAATCAGAATGATTTTGATGCAATTACAGGACCTTAATGTCATGATTCATATTTTTTTTTAAATCTTCACACCCCCCACCCCCAAAAAGTTAATTGCGTCTCCAAAAAGGACAAATAAAACACCTAAAACACCATAAGTTGTAAATATAATTAATTGCACTTTATTTATTATATTTATTCATTATAGATGTTAATAACATCATTGAAAAAAAAAGATTCTTCATCAGAGCAGATTTGGAGGAACTGAGCCTTACATTATTTGTTCACCAATGGATCCTCTGCAGTGAATGGGTGCCGTCAGAATGAGAGTTCAATCACCTGATAAAACCATCACAATAATAGACAAATAATGCACACGACTTCAATCCATCAATTGACATCTTTGTGAACAGAAAATCTGTGTTTTTGTAATAAACAAATCCATCGTTATGATGTCTTTAACTTTGTTTCCGGCTAAAGTAAAGGTCTTCTAATGCAGCTTTCTCCAGTAAAGAAGTCATCTCGTCTGAATCAGGAGAAAAATATGCACAGATCAAGAGAAAACAGGTCAAAATTGTTCTAAACAAATTAATTTTCATGTGAGAGGACAATCGGGAATGGAATTTTTCACTGTGATGTTTTTATCAGCTGTTTGGATACTCATTCACTCATTTACTTCAACCCTAAAACACACAATGCAATACATAATTCAAAATAAAAGTCCTATGAAAAATCATGCGTAAAATTCATTAATATTAACACAGTACATTGGTCCCTACTTTTACAGATTGAGACACTTTTACAAATCTGAGAAACTTTTTTAGTTAGATGTCGTTTTAGTTTTAAAGCTTGCATGGTTCATCTTCATTATACATATGAACTTTTTGACCATTAGCTGTTCTAACTTCTTTTTATTATGGTGAAACACATCAGCGACCTTAAGCCTGGATGTTATCAAAGTCATCCCACCAGTCATCACCTCCTGTCCATACCCCTTGCCAGCCTGCAGCAGTGCGACTTGCTGACTTCACTTGTCCCAGCAGCATGACACTGTACCCGCTTCTCCCATTCTTGGCTGTGTGACCAGTTAATTCATTTATCATTAAAGAACTACTGTGAAATCCCCCGCTGTGTTCAAGGTTGCTACGACTGTCTGCACTGATGAAAACTGAGAGTGCAAAAAACAGGAGAACTGGGTGTCTGGTGAACACTTACATCACCAAACAGGTTCCTGAGGTGGAAGCAGACCCTGATGAGGGAGAGAAAGAGAAAAGAGGATTTTTCTCTCTTTTAAACTTCTCCCACTCACAGACCTTAGAGGCCCCTGTGTGGGCCTTCAGATGATTCCACCCATATGCTCCTTGTCGTCTGCTCAAGAGGAATAAAGAATTGAGGAGCTGTCATATGTCTCTGCAGTGCTGAGGCAAGACTTCATCTTCTGCAGCTTATAAGCACTGATTCCTTGTCAGAGGCCTTGTTTTCTTAGGGCAGGCATCCTGGAGTGCATTAACAACTCGAATGATTTCAAACAGATCTTAATCTCGCCTAGTCTGAACCCAGCTGAGGGACATGTAGACCTGCATAGCTCACGCCAGGTAATAATTGAAGTAGCAATTACACTAGATGCAGTGGTAGGTTCTGATGTACAGTAATAGAGTGGAACGTCTCACACAGCTGTGGCAGTACTGATAAGAGTAAATGCAAAACCATACCAAATATTTTACCTTATAGCTGATTGATATTACATAAAGTAAACTTTTTTTTTTTTTACAAAACTAAATAATGAAATACAGTAATGCATTTTGTCGGTATTACCTATCTACTGCACACAACCATGTAGGCTATTATGAATTGGAAAAGTTACAAAAGATTAAAATTTTGGCAAGGTAAGTTTCCTATTGGTAAACAATATAAGTAAACATCCAGCCTCTTACCAGTTATCTTGCACAGCCCGTGTGGGTTGTGAGGCATGAAGCAGCATGTGAACTAGTGGTAGATATTTTGATTTATTCAACTCAGCGACTTGACTATGCACTGTGTAGGCATAAAAGGAAGTGCTCTTGAATGGTTTAAATCATATTTCTCCAATCAAAGTTTTAGAGTTAACATTGGTGAACGCTCATCTGAGGTAGCTTCTTTGACATGTGGTGTTCCCCAGGGATCCATTTTGGCTCCTATTCTTTTTTCATTGTACATGCTCCCATTGGGTTCTATTTTTAAGAAGCATGGTCTGTCTTTCCATTGCTATGCAGACGATACTCAAATCTATCTGCCCTTAAAACAGAGTTCAAATGGTCTGGAAGCACTTATGTCTTGCCTGTCTGATGTGAAAGCCTGGTTGTCTTTAAATTTTCTTAATTTCAATGAGAGTAAAACTGAAATAATTGTGTTTGGTCCGTCGGATTCTCGTAGTACACTGAAAGTAAATCTTGGCGATTTAACCTCTTCCATGAAGTCTTGGGTAAAAAAATCTGGGTGTCTCAGCCCTATCCCACTTGCAGATAGTTCAAAATGCAGCTGCAAGGCTTTTAACGAGTACCAAAAAACGGGATCATATTACACCAGTTTTACGTTCTCTGCACTGGTTGCCTGTGCTATCACTATCACTATCGAGTTAATTTAAAAATTATTCTCTTAGTGTTTAAATCATTAAACTGTTTGGCCCCTGTCATCATTCAATCATTCACTCAATTAATTCATTAAAAAACGAGTCATTGAAGATTGAATTTGTGTGCCTGGAAATCTGCACGTGAGAAAGATTTGTGGATGGAAAAATGCACATGGGAAAAAAGACAAAACAAAATATTTTAGAAGTGCCTCAGTGGTATTTTTCTTTGTCCATGCAACGGAACCCAATGGGCATTAATACTGTTTGATTACCAACATTGCTATTTTGAAGATATTATATATATATAAAACCTTGTTTTAAAACATCTTTCTGAATAAATCCGTCAGCTGCCTATTATATTATATTATATCATATTATATTATTTTATTTATAAATACAAATTTAGAGATTCACAGTTCAATGTTTGGTACATTGTATTTTAATTATTCATAGCAAATAGCAAATCCAGTGAGAAACACATAATATAAAAAGCGCACTGATAGAAGTGAGGTAGGCACCCCAAAAAAATGATCTATATTGGCTTAAAGTGTTAATGAATGTGTGATTAGATAGGCTTAAAGTGTTAATGGATGTGTGAACAGACATGATGTAACGCTGAGCAAATTTATTCTATAGGGAGGGAACTTGCTGATGCCTTCTGCTGCCTCCGCTCTCTCTGCTGCTGTCTCCACAGTTCCCTCCGCTTCTGCTTCTGCTGCTCAGTGATTCTGGGGTTTGCTCCCTGTTGTGGGGAACTTTTGGTCATAAGTGCTCCCTGTAGGGTCAAAATGCACAGGTGTAAGGTGCGTTAGGTGCTGTGCAGGTAAACCTCACTCCCCTGATCTCAAGAGGCACACTAGCAACTGACACTAGTGGCTGCAGTCTTTAGCCTCCTTGTTAGTGCGGCCGCCTCCCATGCAGATGACCCGGGTTTGAGACCCGCTCGGAACGGGGGCGAGTAGGACCCAGGGGGTTACACAGGCACCACTTTTGAGGTCCTGGAGAGAATGGGCAATCCCTGTGTGAAAGAGACAGGCATGCTCAGATGTTCAGCAAGCCTCCGTTTTCCTGTCTTCATGGTCCTGGTGGGCATTGCTGCTCCCTTCGAAGACTCAGCGACCACTGCCACTGGTATTGGGTTCTTGTCAGGTAAAGGTGCTTCCTGTAGGGACTTGGAAGACATAGGTGCACCCTTTGTAGGTGAGACTTGAGGCTTCTGTTGCAACAGATCCTTCCTCAGCTGCTCAGGGATCTTGAGTCTTTGCGTCTCTGGGGACTTTTTAGTCATGGGTGCTTCTTTCAGAGAAGAGGCTGGTGGTGTCAGCTGCAGCAGCTCCTGCCTCTGTGGCTCAGGCATCTTCAGCCTTTGCCTCTCTGGGGTCTTTTTGGGCATGGGTGCTCCCTGAACAGAAGTGTCTTCTTCTGCCTCTACTGCTTTGTGGTCTTCCGTGTTTCTCAAATTCATCACTGAAGACCAGGGATGTGGGGCATGAAGTTTCTCCTGCCTCCATTGTTCCCCACTACTGCACTGACGTGATGTCCCCATACTCAGGCTCCTCCGATATAGGAGAAGAAACATAGTTGGCATAGTCATGTGGATGTTTGATGGTAAAAGATGATCCAAAGATGTGAACAATATTGCCTTTGTGCAACACTTTGTAAAACCTTGTAAAAAACTGTGGAGGAAACAAGAAAAGGAAAACATGAAAAGGAAGAGATTGAGTAAACATATAAGAGCCTGGAAATTGGTTATCTTGGTTTAAAAATAATAATAATTAGCAATTAACCAACTAATGTGCATAACTCAGATGGTTATAATATAAAAGTACAGCGTTTACATGCAGCATGCTGAATTCTATACTGTAGAATACAGGGTTTAGAAAATGCTCCAGTGCATTAGGCTAATTGTCTATCAAGCCTCTGATTTCAAAATTCTCATTTAAAATGTTCCTTCCTTTCCAACTTGTGACCTAGTGATCTATCTTAAAGTCACCATGAAATCAAAATTGAAAATTCTTATTTTTTTAATGGAACACTGTAGTGTTTTTTATAAATAATTTATCCGTGCACTTCATTATTTTTTTTTTTTAATTCATGTGCCCTCATAATCTTTAATCAAAGACATTAACCTCCCCTCCCCCTCAAAACGACTCATCTTCTCTTGAGGTCACGAGCTATGGCGCAAGGGCGGAGCTAGTGACGTGAGGGCTAAACCATGGGATAAACGACAGGGGGAAAAGCTGAAGCTGATGCTTCACTTTATAGCACTGACACCAGTCATGAGGGAGTACGTTACCCCTAAACATTGAAAAGATATTAGGATATTACGACAACATTACTCTTAGGCCATCGCAAACTAATCTCTCTCTCTCTCTCTAGCCTATGTTATACTTTCCGCGTGCGCGAGTCCGCTAGTGTCCGCTATGGTATGCGTGACGTAAAAATCGTCATCGGAGAGTGTGCGTGGAGGCTCCGCGCAAGACATCCGCGTGCCTTCCATTTTTTGTGACCGTAGGCTACAAAAGCACCAACTGCGCACGCGCAGGCTGTGTGAACAGGGGCGTGTCTACATGGTGGCCAGGGTTGGCGCCGGCCCCCCCTACCAGATGTCTTGCTATAGGCTTGTTTTTAGTACATTTCTAATTTTAGGCGGTTTCTATAGTGTGATCTTAATGACAATGTGGAGAGCGCATAATGTTACGCGATCTATGTGCACGAGGATGAATCTCTCCACTCCCAAGCGGATTTCCTTCACTCACACAAAACTGGACGTGTGCTTTTAACATACATCGTTCCGCAAACACAACCCTTTGGGTATTCTTTGGGTAATGATCTAGCCTGTCAGACAGGAGAGCTAAAAACATACATCTTCAGTGCTAAGGTTCTTGTGACATTTATTCTGTGGTGTCCACTAAAACAGGTTCATTAAAACTACAAGAGGACTTTGATTCTCACATGCTAATGAAAGAGGCAATCACTCTTTGGCGTGCCAAAGTCTGCATATTCAGGATCAGTACAGACAGCGATACAGTTGTTAGTGACTAGAGAGCACTGAAACCCTTGAGATTTCATTTTTAATGCTTTGAGCTTAATAGCAGGTGTAGGTGTGCTTTGAAGAACCGATTCTCTGATTGTCACAGCATAATATATATCCTTTCTTGTCAGTTGCTATGAGAAGAAAGCCCCTGCCGATAACATAGATGTGTTTGGAAATCCCATTTACAATTACAAAGCATATTGTTAAGAGAAAGCAAAATAAAAGGCCAGAGAAAAAGAATATGCGATGGAATACAAAAGGCTCTAACTGCAGAAAACATAAAAGGTGACAAATAATTTATCATAAAAATGCATTCTAATGAGCAGATTATCATAATAATGGACAGATCAATGAACCTAAATGAACTGCAATTCCAAAAAGCAATTTCAGGAATAAGAACCCCCTAGTGAATTCCATTATAGCACACACAAATTATTTTTCCAAGATTAATTAATATCAACATGCGTCCTGGGAAAATACTTTATGAAATACCAATTATTTCATTAATCTATCAAAAGGACAGAGGACTGTTATACACAATAAGAGGCAGATCAGTCAAAAAATTGTGTTGTCAATGTCCAATTATATATCACATTTAAATGTTCGCTGTAAATACAAGATAAAAAAGGAGAAAACACACACACACAAACACACATTGTTCATGGTGGCTCTGTGGCAAAGGTTAATGTCACAAATGAAAGGCCTGAATAGTACATTTAATAATTCGCTGATGTATTTCAGCAGGTCGCATACTTATTCCTTATCTGGCCTTTTTAAACACATCTATTCCCGTATGACATGCCGAAAATTATGTCCATGAATTAAGAAATTGATAACTTGTTATGATTTGTTCCTTTGTATTGATTAAAATGTGTTTAAACAATAATTAAATCTTTTTTAAATAATAATAATGATGATAATAATAATAATACTGTTTCGTATATGGAGTTTCAGCGTGCGGGAGATTGGGGGAATCCGTAAAATGTAAAAAATAAAAAAATGAATTACACAACATAATACAAATTAAGAATTTTGTCATTTAATTAGATATGTAGCCTATTACATATTCATTCATATGTTAGCCTTTTGTGAAAGTTTTTTTGCAGATCGGAAGAACTCATCTGTGTGCAGATTTGACGCATTTCTCTAAATGACAGAAAACAACCACTGATTCACAATATTCATTTCCAAACGCAGAAATCAGGTAGAGCCCTGCACGGGCCTCAGATCTAGGCCCTAGCCCAAGACGCTCAGGCCTTAGCTCGGCCCTTGTCCGACAGTTTACCAGTATTCTCGGCCCGAGTCTGACTGGTGCCTGTGTCTTTTTTGGAACATTTTTTTGTTAAATTCAAGTTTTTGTTTTTTAAAGTGATGGCCAAGCAGCAGCTGAGTTGATCAAGTTTGATCAATTTAGCCTTCTCAAATCATCACGACTTGCTTAAAGGGGTCACATGATGCGATTTCAATTTTTCCTTTCTCTTTGGAGTGTTACAAGCTCTTGGTGCATAAAGAAGATCTGTAAAGTTGTAAAGACTAAAGTCTCAAATCCAAAGAGATATTGTTTATATAAGTTGCCGGCCTCCGCTCACTCTAGCCCCCGGCCTCCGCTCACTCTAGCACCCGGCCGCCGCTCACTCTAGCCGCCGGCCTCCGCTCACTCTAGCCGCCAGCATCCGCTCACTCAAGCCCGCCGTGTGTTTCGTTGTGAAAGCGAAACTACTTTGTTTGGTCTTCCAAAAGAG
>NW_015558621.1:1490203-1490423 GCF_001515605.1 Sinocyclocheilus anshuiensis | reverse complement strand
AAACGCCCCAACATACCTACGTCACTCTGTGGGAAGATTTGCATAACGTCGCCCAAATGTTCACGCAAAGAAAGCAAAGAAAGAAGGCGTAACTTTGATTCTCGCTGTAGTATTGTTGTTGCCGTGTGTTTCGCGAAACTACTGAAACTACTTTGTTTGGCCTTCCAAAAGAGGACGATATCCGCTTCGTCATGCCTAGAGCTGATCCGTGCTGGTCACT
>NW_015558621.1:1487131-1490161 GCF_001515605.1 Sinocyclocheilus anshuiensis | reverse complement strand
CTTTGTTTGGTCTTCCAAAAGAGGACACAACTAGAAATCAGTGGTTAAGTTGTATTTACAACACTGTTCCAGAACAGTTCAACCCAAATATTCAGATGTGTGCAGCACATTTTATGGAGGACTGTTTCCTGGGACATTAGACTACAATGCCGGCTGTTCTGACTCACAGACTGTAAGTACAGCTGCGTTTCCACCGAAATTACCAGGAACAATTGTACCAGGAACTTGTTTTCCCAGGAACTTTTTTCCCTCCAGACCTGTTGCTGTCTGCGTTTCCATCGCGGTCTAAAGTACCGAGAAGAATAGGCAAATAGTCTGGTGATGTAGGTCTGCGTGCGTTTCAATACCAAGTACGCAAATTTCGGACTTGCATCCTAGGTAGTTCGGACTTCGCGAGTTCGACTCAGGAGTGTGAACTCCCGCGGACGGGATGACGCAAGTCCGATAATTCTGCAAACAGCAGCGTACTTGATAACATCAGTCAGCTCACCTTGGCTACTGCAATTTTCCTCACTGTATTTACAATAAGACGAAATATATCAAACACCACTGCCCCTTTTCGTTTTCATTTAAACATATTAATAGCCGCAGAAATGTTCAGGGAACATACATACAATACAATGAAACGAAATATTATATCAAACATTGCCTGTTTTCATTTTAATTTTAACATATTAATAGATTAATAGAATAAAGACCAAAGATTACCTGTTAAGATTTACCCAAAACAAATTATATCTTATGTTTATCCACTACAGAGGCATCAGAGCCAGCGGCAAATGTCAGAAGGACTAGCCGAGTTGAGGCTGCTCTCGTCGGGATACATGAGCACTGAGCGCCAGCTGATCGCGTGGAGCTCCCGTCTCCGAAATCGGCGAAGCACATTTTCAAATAGGTGCTGTTTTTATAAATAAACCGCAGATTTGAGTTTTAAACAACTACATTCTCGCCTGAAATACTTTTAAAACTATCAAACACCACTGTCCCTTTTCGTTTTCATTTAAACATATTAATAGCCGCAGAAATGTTCAGGGAACATACATACAATACAATGAAACGAAATATTATATCAAACATTGCCTGTTTTCATTTTAATTTTAACATATTAATAGATTAATAGAATAAAGACCAAAGATCACCTGTTAAGATTTACCCAAAACGAATTATAGCTTATGTTTATCCACTACAGAAACATCAGCACCAGCGGCACATGTCAGAAGGACTAGCCGAGTTGAGGCTGCTCTCGTCGGGATACATGAGCACTGAGCGCTGGCTGATCGCGTGGAGCTCCCGTCTCTCGAAATCGGCGAAGCACATTTTCAAATAGGCGCTGTTTTTATAAATAAACCGCAGATCTGAGTTTTAAACAACTACATTCTCGCCTGAAATACTTTTAAAACTACATTTCATGACACAATAACAGTAATATTTAAAAAAAAAATATGCAAATGGTGGTTGAAATACAATGCTGCGTGAACTCAACCAATCAGCATGTTCAGCGCTCAAGTCCCACCCCCGAAAGTTCCGGACCTTTGAAAAAGTACTATCTCGCGAGCAGGGACTTTCTGAGGGGCAATTTTTTACCCGGAACTTTATTTAGATCCTAGTTCCTGCGGTGGAAACACACTGAGTACCGGCCCAAAGTCCCTATTTCCTGGGGAAAGTTCCTGTAGTGGAAACGCGGCTCAACGCAACGCGTAAAAAAACAGTATAAATCATTATAATCCGTAATTATGTCCCCATTGGATTCAACGAATGCCTAGTTTATAATGGGTTTTAATGATTTTGTCTCTTCGCTCCGGCTGGGATATGGCATCACAATATGGTAAGGGGCGTAACATTTCCGTCACACGCTTGAGGTATTCGGCCAATCACAACGCACTGGATAGCTGGCCAATCACAGCACACCTCGCTTTTCAGACTGATGAGCTTTGTAAAAATCGACGCGTTTCAGAAAGGCGGGGCATAGAGGAGAAACAATAATGTACAGTATGTGGAAAATAATGTGTTTTTTGAACCCTAAACCGCATAAACATTTAATTACACCAAATACACAAAATAATGTTCTTTTTAGCAACATCATATGACCACTTTAAAATAAAATCTATAGATATAAAACACTTCAAGCATATTACAATGTTAGTTTAAACATTTAACCTAGATAAAAGTGTGCTGTTAGGCGTATATCTAAGCGTTTGTTTGGAGAGTGGAAGCTGAAGCCTGCTTAATGCATGGAGGCTCCAGCGCGATCACTTTTTTCTTCATAACAGTGTAAACACCTTAAAATACGCTGTAATTTTTGCTCATACAGATAAGACTGTACAGTACATGTTTAAACGTTAAACCTAGAAAAATCCAATAGCTATATCCAATAGTTTGTGCGGAGAGAGTGGAAACTAAAGCGCGCTTTGCAGGACATGGGGACACCAGTGCGATCACTTGCAATTTTTTCAGTGAATACGCCGTCATTTTTACTCATAAAGGTAAGAATAATACATCATTTGTAACTGTAAAGGGTCTACTTTTATTTGTGTGCACTCACATTAACAAAACATTGTGCTTTTGTAAAATAAAGAGAAAACATACAGGATGCACTTTTTCCGTCTCGGTCTCGGAACAGGAGCGCTTCACAAAAATGAACCGAAACTCAGCAAATACTTGCCTCACACAGACATTATGAATTAAATGACTACAAAAGGAAATACTTTAAATCGCAAACCAAACGTCTTTCATTATGTAATCTGTAAAGATGCATTTCTCTCTAAAGTTGCGATACAATGACGATCATCAACTTCATTCTTGCTACACTGAACGTGGAATAGAATAGACTATATATAGTCTATAGCAGGGGTGCCCAAACTCAGTCCTGGAGGGCCAGTGTCCTGCAGAGTTTAGATCTAAACTGAGTTTAGATCTCAACACACCTGCCACGAAGTTTCTAGTATGTCTAGTAAGAGCTTGATTAGTTGGTTCAGTTGTGTTTAATTAGGGTTGGAGCTAAACTCTGCAGGACACCGGCCCTCCAGAACC
>NW_015558621.1:1485281-1486979 GCF_001515605.1 Sinocyclocheilus anshuiensis | reverse complement strand
GCCATGAAGTTTCTAGTATGTCTAGTAAGAGCTTGATTAGTTGGTTCAGGTGTGTCTGATTGGGGTTGGAGCAAAACTCTGCAGGACACCGGCCCTCCAGGACCGAGTTTGGGCACCCCTGGTCTATAGGTAGCCTAAATATTAAAGGCTCATTATGGTTTAGTATTCAAGTAATTACTACTACGCATGGTGAAATAAGTAAATAAAAGCAAAAGATTTTTTTTTTCTCATGTAAGCATCAAAACAATGCCCTATCGTATTGCAACGCATCAAAGCAGTCAATCTAACACAGTCAAGAATAACTTAAAGAGGTTGCCACCTTTTAGTAAAATGTGGACTAGCTTTGGCTCTTCCTGTTGACTTGAATGGTGATGCTTTCCATTTGTCAGTTGATGGCCTTTCATTTTTAACCAGAAATGTGCACGCTGCTTTTCTGATGTTCACTGAAGTGTTCCGTGTCTTTTTCCCGTGTCACTTGAAATGTTTCCGTTTTTAATCGTTGTTACCAAAGGCGAGACACGTGAGGAAAAAATAAATGATCAGTTGTGGGACTATATTCTGTCATAAATCGCATACCATTCATTGCTGAACTTTCTACGGTCCGTTACTGGAAATGAAATGAAATTACTGGTTGATATGTCCTGATCTCAATAAAGTTTACACACGCTTTTGGTCCATGAATTAGATTACTGTGACTAATGACACAATGAATATATCACAAAGTCTCTGTGTTTTTGCTCACCTTCCTTAAGGTGCTGTCAAATTAGACTTTAAGTGTGCACTTTTAAATGAAAGAGGGTTGAACACAAAGATCTTGAATTGGCACATGGAAAGAGGTAGGCCTTTTGTCCTCAATTACATTCTTTTAAGGAAATTACCGTAACTCCAGTTGTCATGAAATATAAGAGGAAATATTTTCTTTAGTCTTTTTAGCACAAGTTTGAAATTCCTTGACAAGACCATCAACATGATGCGCTGAATCACATCTCTTCGAATTTTAAGAGAAGCTTGACTTAGTGCTTTGAAAAATTAATGATTTTGGCATATCATTTTAAATTTGACTACTTTTCAGTAAATATCTCTGATTGAGTGGTCGGCATGAGTAAGCAGACAAACAAACCCTTGAAAGAAATAGACCTACATGAAAGAGAAAAGCTTAAAGGGGTCCTATTATGCTTTTTCACTTTTTGAATTTTAGTCAGTGTGTAGTGTGTATGTTTGGGCATAAAAAAGATCTTCAAACTTACAAATCTCAAAGTCCACTCCAAAGGGAGATATTTCGTTTTTTAAAAATCCCTTTTCAAGAACTACAACGAATGGCTCGTTTGGAATACAGCGTTTGTTTTCTGGGTTTTGTGATATCACAAAGTGGTCCATTAGAATATCATTAACATAATTCCTGCCTACGGAAATTCGAATGGTTGGGGGGTGGAGAGGGGCGAGGTCGTGGTTAGAAAGCTTGGTTGAGTGCATCAGACAAGACTACAAAGAAGAAGTGCTGCTGTAGCCTCAAGTTTTCACAAGTTATTACACATGCACCTGAATAATTATGTATGTAAATATGTATGTTACAATTATGAAAACATTTTTATAATAAACTGCTGACAATACAATACTGAACAATGATGTAATCTGCAGAATTTACATTTGAATTATGAGACTACAGTGTTTCCCATACATTGAGTGCGGGGGTTTTTA
>NW_015558621.1:1484477-1485097 GCF_001515605.1 Sinocyclocheilus anshuiensis | reverse complement strand
TGAAACATTTAAGGAGCCAAGCTGCTGTGTAAAGACTATAAATGGACATTACAAGCATTACAATAATATTTTATACCTAAAATAATACTCAATCATTTCCTGCATCCTGCTGTACTTCCCTGAATAAGTCTTTAAAGGTGTTGTAGGCTAATAAGTCGTTCTGAGTAATAAGTTTAAAAAGCTCCCACCTGTATATGACTAAACAAAATAACATGTAGTTTACTTGAGGTTCTGTTATAAATGTGTCTATTAAAGACATTAATTTAAATTAATTAATTATACAAAAAAATGTTTGAAATTAAGACTTCCCGAGTTTTTGAACGGAAGTCCTGAATGACTGTTATTAAAGGTCATTTAATGAATTTTAATGATTTTCAATGCCCGCAGAAACCCTGCCTTTGTTGGAAAAGTAAATTAATAATTTTAATTATGTTTGCTTATAACTGTCACAAAGCAAGGCCAGACACAACAGGTAAGTGCAAATCAGGATGGTTTATTGACTGGGTAAGGGGATGACTGGAATAGATGTGTTCAAGGCAGGTGAGTGTCAACACAGTGAATGGTTCCAGGGTGCTTATCTGAGTTCTGATGGTGAGGATCGGATGCCGGTTACGTTGGAA
>NW_015558621.1:1471885-1484398 GCF_001515605.1 Sinocyclocheilus anshuiensis | reverse complement strand
GTACATAGTAAATGCAGTTATTTTTAAGCAGTTGTTGACATCCTATCTAAAACGTGATTTAGCCAAAAAAAACAAAAAAGAACAATAAAGTTACCACTCTAATATGTCTTGCAATATCCATGCGTGCAAAGGTTCTGTGCGATCCTCTTGTTCAATATTCTCGGGGTCTGAATCCGGCTCAAACTGACATGGCAATATTGACGCCATCCTTAACTAAACTTGCTGCTTTGGCAAGGGCAGTACTGAAACACCGTCTAAGCTGTTCGCCAATCACAACGCACTGGGATAGCTAACCAATCACATCACATTTCGTTTTTCGGAAGGCTCACGTTCATCAAACCCGGAACTAATCGAGCCTTTTGTGCCAGACTGGGGAGAAAGGTATTGTAATTATGTAAATTATACAAAAAAATAATGCGTTTTTCGAACCACCAAGCATGAGAGCATGTTCTAGTACGGGTGTACTAGAACATGCTCTCATGCTTGGTGGTTGAAAACAAATTCAAGACATTGTAAAAGAGCATAATAGGACCCCTTTAAAAGAAATGACTAAGTTGTTCACTTTTACCTGCTAGACGTAATTTCTAGGATGGATTTTTATTCCATAGGAGAGGCTCGGATCGGATGAATACATTTTTCACTGAAAATAATTTTTTGTTGTTGTTGTTGTTGATGTATATTGCTGATCTGTCTGAATTATTTTCACCCAGCTCATATTGTACAATCTGACAGGCAACAAAAATCGTAATAGGACAAGAAACTGCACACTGCATTCACTGGGGTTTACTGCTTGTGTCTGCATAGATATTACAGTTAAACCTCACAAATGGTTTCAGGGAAGGAATCATTAAACTAGGAACAGGAACTAGAAAACAGTGTGGCTCCTGTTAAAACCTCACCCTGATTGTCTCATGCAGCCCTCAGGCAGTTTTATACATCCTGAGATGGGCTCTCTCACGAAGGCAAACTGCGACAACTGGGGAGCAAAACTGGCGATGACAAGATATCTGCAGTTATTTTTGCTTCTCCTAGTATCTCTAGTTCCCTAAATGGAAATACAGCTTGACTGTCTGGCAGACAGTCCCAAACAAATATCAGTTATGCGGACATGTCAGCTTATGCAAGTGTACACAGAACAGATTTCAAGGCCAGTCACATTATGTACACCATTTGAGAGGCTGATGACACATGCAGCTGGATGGAGGGTGGTTTGTGTAAGGTATTGGCTCTGTGGTGTGTATTGGTTTCTAATGGTTCCAGGTTGGTAGAATGGAAGAAAAGTCTTGAGGGGGTGCTCGCATCCCCACGTCTGCCACAGGAGATAACAGCTGCTATGGTTTTTGAAGTCTGCCATCAAAACATAACATGTTTACTCACTGTTGTGCTAATTTGTGATGATAGCTCCCTCATAAGGTCAGTGGGGAAGGGCATGTCAGTGACATGTCCTTGTGAGATTCTTTGCATATTCATAAGCCAAAATTTAGATTTGCAAATTGGCTAAAATTGAGACACTTGCCAATCAGCTTGGTACTTTTTTAGAAGCTTCAACAAAATACTTGGTTGGTTTAATTGTAAGAGTGATGACCTGACTGTTATGGTGTGTGCACACCAAAAGTAGAGTCAATGCAAAGACGCAAATAGACGAAAATTTGCGCAGGGCGATGCAAATGGCGCGAATTGAGCGATGCGATTGCCGTGATATATGCCTCAATCATATCTTTTGCACAAGTTGAAAAATTTCAACTTGAGCAGAAAGTTCATATGACGCGTTGTCCATATGACACGTCCGGTCGCATCTGAAAAAGGAGGAGAGCATTACAAAACATCCCGCAAGTAATCTACAGTGTATTCGCTCATACAGCATTAGTGATTTGAATGAAACGGTCTATAAAGGTACCTATAGCTTTTCTACTTCCAACTTCCAGTTTTCTTTGGATATTTAAGTGAATTGGTTGATGGAAGGATTCAACGGCTCATTTATAAAGACAGCCACTTGTTTCCTTTCTGAATTCTTCAGTGTTTTTGGACAAATCATTTTAGTGAATGATTTAATGACTTATTCATTAATAAGGTCACTTGTTTCATTTCTGAATGAATCTGCATTGGTTGAGTTGGTTGCATCCAAAATCGCATACTGTTTGAGTAAGTAATTACTTTGCGGACCACTAAAATGTGTTCTATATACTATGAATGTGTGTAGTATGAATGTAATCTGGACGTACTACATCGGCGATGTCATTGACTTACCAATATCAGTTGCGTCACTTCACGGCCATTCACAAATCCTCTACCGTAGCCTCATGGTGAAGTGTCCATCTTATCCCCAGAAGTAGTAAGTCATCAGGGTTCTTTTCGCCTACTGTTTTATGTACTGTATATTGTGAATTTGGACACTGCTCTTTTTACGTACTGTTTTTAGCCTACTTAATAAAGGAGAAGTACGTGATGTATGTTAGGCAGGCAATTTTTTATACCCAAATGAATCAGTGGGTTTATACCGATCATTTGAATTTAATGATACACTCATAAACACTGTCATGGCGCTCCCTACTGGCTGAACTGTGTAGCCTGCAGGAAGAGTCACTGAAAACAAGTACTCACTGCAGAGCCAAATGACACCCAGCTCCCCTCTCTGGACTTAAAGGCACAATATGTAATTTTGGATATTTTAATAAAAAAATCTTACATATTGTGCCTTTAATGGGTGGAGTATGTTTAGCGATAGTGTTATGGGTAGGGTTAGGGTGCGGTTGAAGTGTCTAGCTCCACCCATTGGCTTTGCAGTGAGCACCCTCTCCTGAAAAGTCACACCACTAATGCACAAAACAGCAAGTAATATAACTATCAGAAATCATTTCACTGTCATTGTAAACAAAATAAGTCATTAATTAAAAATAAAACAATTCAAAATGCAGTTTAATGGTTAGTAAGAATAATTATGGCTGGTAAATTTTCTGTCTTGATATGAAGGTTTGTGCATGGATGCAGCTTTGTTTAATAAGCCTGTTTTTAAATTTTTTTATTATTATATCACCATTGCCGTCATCTCCCCACAGACTGTACCATTGTACGAATCTCAATCAGAGGTTTGGACAGAACAGCATGCATTTCAATGTTCTGTGTGCCAACAGAATTCTAAGTACACGTGCATTATCAGTTCTCATAACTGTGCCTTTAGGGACCCTGCAGCCTCAATTTAAAAAACAAAAAAATTAAAAAATTCATTATGAATGCAAAAAAAAAAACGTTATTTTAAAAAAATGAGGTAAAACAACTGAATATGAAATGTAGTGTGCAGCATCCCTGACCGTGTGACCAGATGACAGATATAGAAATAAATATGATGCCTCATAAGTTACATGTTTCAATGGCAGACCTCTTCAAGTGTCAGAAAAGTTCCAGAAAAATGGTTTTAAATGTTTAATATGTCAAATCACTATTTTTATTTAAGCGACTGGGGAAAATGTGTTGTGATGTGAAATAATCATATCTCATTGGTGACAGGTGTCTAGAAATATACATCCTCCTCAGTCAAACAAATGATTGGATTATGCCAAAAGAAACATCTCTTGTTGATATTGATGGAATGAACATACACCAAAAATGTTCCTTTTTATGACACCTTTGGTTTTCTTTAGGTGAGTGTAAAAAGTTCAAGAACAGGAATCAGCTGTGGAAGTACACTAGAGTAACTGCAATTAATTACTGTACTTAAGAATTATTTTTGGGAATTTGTAATCAGCTCAGGTACTATTAAAAATAGAATTTTGCTCACTTAATTAAATTTCCATGGACTGTTTTTTTCCTATATTTTTTGCAAAACAAACTTATCCTGGGGGTATAAAGGGCAGTAAATTATAGTTAATATTACATTTATAAATTTTCAAAATATTTACATTTTTAGTAAATGCTGTTTATTGTAAATGCTGTTTTTTTTTTTTAAAGCAGCCTTGGTGTGCATAAAAGACTTCTTTCAAAAACATAAAAAATCTTACTAACCCCAAACTGGAAAGCTTGTGTACTTTTAAAATAAATTATTATTAGCACAGTATCTTTACTTTAAGTGCATATATATTTTTTTACAGCCATGCCAGACAGTTATTATAAATAATATTTATAATCATCCAACAGAGAAACTTTTTGCTTGTGTTTGAGGTGCTGTCGCTCCATTGAACAGGGATTTAAGATCAATTGTTTAATAAAAAGTAAAAAATGCTGCAATATGGCCACCACCAAAAGCCATTTACGAACATGGTCAAATGTGAAGAGAGTACATATCAAAAATTTTAAATCCATACTTGAAGAACACTTTGCATTTACAGACAGAGTATTGGTAGGATGTTTGTCAGAATTATTCAAGAGTGGGATTTGCATACCTCTTCCTCCCAGTACCATTCATTCATTATCCCTCCGGGAATGGACCTGAATTTTTTTACTTCCACTGACAATTTTTTTCCCCCATCCATCTGCCTTGACAAGCAATGTGATCTGTTCCCCAACCACCCCAAAATGTATTCTCCTTCGCTCATACAGAGGTCACATTACAGCCTGTCCATTGCAGAAAGGGAATGATGGGGTGATGGTGTCAGGCAGCTCAAGGGCTTATTCTCTGTCTGCGTGGCAAGAGCTCACGAGACACCACGGACCCATCAGTCACTATAAACTCACATACTCGCAATGTCACTTCAATCCCTCAAAAAGAATCCGAATTAAGTCAATATGGCATCTCTTTATAAGCTGCTTGCATCTCCATCTTTATGACGGCGAGATTTCAGTCAAACGATCACATTCATTTAAGGACAAGGCATTCATAATGCTGAGCTTAGATGTTTTTAAACTAGTTGTAGCAGGACTTGATCGCACATGGCTCAGTATCTTCAACTCTATAGCACTGGCTTAGAAATTCAAAAAGCACGGGAAGAAGATCATGAGTTGGATCTCAGTTGTGCTTTAAGAGCAGAAAGTATTTTATCGAGTCTGCTCTGCTGTGACGAACGGACAGCTTCGTGTCCTAACTGCTGTTGGAAGTACCCTGTCATTGGATGGGTTAAATGCAGAGCTGTCTCATTCTGAGTGGAACAGACTCAAATTGTTCTGTGTTTGGTGTTCTAACTGGCAGGCTGCTGCCTGGCATCAATTTTCCTGCCATCAGACATTTGACGGGATTACACCTCTAATGCTTGTTTATTCAATGTTGGAAAACGAGGGAGGGAAATTACACCGCAGACACTTCTCAAATGATAGATTGCCGTAATAGCTTGCTATGAGCTTCCCTGTGAGGTAGCAGTCAAATGTGGTGTATAATAGACACAGCGCAACATGTTGTGTTATGCAAATGAAGTGTGTGTATTCAATCAAATCTGTGGTGGCAAACTTGCAAAAAGGGGTGCTACCTGCTTTTTTTGTCAAGATAAAACAGTGGGACTTCTGGGATTTAGGATGTACCTTGGGATGAGCGGAGAGAGGCTATGAAAAAGGATTAGGTTGTCTTACTCCTCTCAAAGACTTAACCAAAATCTGAGTTCTACAGCTTTTAAAAGATCATAAAAGCAGCTGCCTAAACCTGTGGCAGTAGAGCTTCTCATAAGATGGGAAAATAGAGGTACGTTAGTGAAGATTTATTTGATATTGTCTTTGATATAAGTTCATCACATTCAGTAAAAATATTTCATAATTTATCAGGTTAATTTATCGTTGTCTCAGAATGTTTTAAAGCAATTAATTAAAAATGATGATAATAGTCAGGTAGTCAGAAAAAGTAAGATATTAAATTTAAATGAAATAAAAGGGGCCTGTAAAATATTTGTAATGCTCACTGCACTGCAAGGCTGAATTTATTTGATCAAACATACAGTAAAAACAGTAATGTTATTTGAACTTTTAATAATATTTCACAATATTTTTACATGATCGGCTTCAATTTTTATTTTAAATAGAATCTATACAGTCACTTTTGATCAGTTTCATGCAATCTTGTGGGATGGGATGGGATGGGATGATGTGGGTGGGTGGATGGAAAAGCATACTGACCCAAAGTTTTTGAATGCTAATGTATATCATTTTTTTATGTCATTTTTAAAGTGCAGGAACAGTTTGAAATGTGGGGGAACTCAATAATCTGTTGTAGATGAGTTGTGGAGAAAACCAAAATTTTATCCTGTACGTAGAAAATCATGAACTATATTTTATCTTTATTTACAGGATGAAAGTAATATGTGGTAAAGAGAAGTTCTTCACTATATCCTTTTCCAGTAACATGAGGTACAGTACTATACAAGCCTAACTGAGCTGCTTAGATAACATGTAAGGTTCCCAGCTTATTTCTTTTCTCACAAGTTCAGCATTTCTTAACTTTCATTGACACTGTGCAGTAATCCTTTAGTTTAAAAGTTTACTCTCGAAATACCAGAGTTACCAAATCTTTTCTCTGTGCAATCCAGACTGTTATTTCATCATCTGAGAAGATAGTGTTCCTGTTTAGCCCAGCCAAGGGTCCTTCACTTGGAATCGAACGCGATGGAATTGCAAAACACACTTGAGTAATGAAATCATCTCCCTCCTGTGTTGGTGAGCTTAGAGGAGTTCAGAGAACTCTTACATCTGTGTAATCAAAGACACATCTGGCTGAATATTAACTGAGCTGCAGTGGGGTGTATCCTGTTTCCACCTAATGACATGTTTGTACTCCACACCCAAAACAAACACAAACTCTCTTTCCATCTATATCCCTGATTGCATTTACATATTCAAATGTCCCCTCACTGCTTGTTGAGGTGACATGCGTCCAATTACTGGCAATGAACATCACCTGCTCATAAACATTGTTAATCATTAAAAATTCAACTGGTGACAAAGTTTATGCACTTCAGTCTACGGTGGTTTGCTATTACTGCATCATATTCATCAGAGAATGTTTTGACACATGCTGCATTACAGAAATAGGCTCTGAAAAAGTGTAGTTTAATGAACGCTACTGAATATTACAAACATACAGTAGATCTGATGAAAAGTTAATCAGAGATGAATAATTGAACATAACATTGCTTTGAACCTTAACCAAATGTGTGGTATAGATATTTTATGGTACACTGTTACTGAAAATAGTTAACAGCATGTCTACATTAAAACAGAATTTGTGATAAAAAAAAAAAAAAACTCAAATGAAAAATTGTTCCTTTTAATTTAGGCAACAGGAGTCCTCGAGTCCTGTGCATCAGTTTCAGGTATGTTTGCAAACTAAAGCTGAAAGAACTTCTAGAAATTACTGATATGTATAAGTTGCTAGATAATCAGAGTTATTTGGTTATTTTGGTTTGGTTATTATATGTGACAAGCTAAATAAAGCTCTTAACATTGTAACAGAACGACTCAGAAAGATGATGGTCAGTTTAAACCGTTTATTAACAGCAGGGAGTGAATGAACAAACAGGTGAGCAATGCAGCAATGGATTGTAGAAACAGAAGGATAGGTAGTGATAATACTGTCCTTTACTTTGCAGGTTGGGAGATCGTGGACGCTGTGAAGAGAAGGAGCGGAATCCAGGAAGGTAGGAGATGAAAAGTCCGGGAGTCAACGAATATCGCAAGGGAGAATAGGAATGAGTCCGTTGCTCAGTGTGAGACCAAACGATGAGTGGAGGTGAGGTGTGCATTTATATAGGGAGGTGATTGGTGATGACGAGCAGGTCTGTCCAGTTAGAATTCCGGGGAAGGTGCACATTGTGATTGGGAGGTGAGAGAGCCTGGCTCATCTGTGACAAAGTTCAGTTACAGACTTTTATTTATTTTTATTTAATTTTGTATTTAAATAATTTTATATTTTGTTGACTTTTTAAAAAATATTGTATTTATTGTTTAGACCTATAGTCAGTATACAGTTTTATAATTAAGAAACAAATAATATCAAATAAGAAGTGCACCACATATATGTGCTTATATATGTATACATTTTACACTGATGTTATTTTCATCTTCCTGTCAGATGAACCCGTTTAAAATTCCATCAGTGTGAACAGGACAAGGTCAAAACTGTCTGATTTTCACTGTGTGAACTGGCAAGAGCATTGACGGGGAGGCACCGCTGCTTTATGCAAGTAATCAGATTTTTCACCAGTTTTACACCAAAGACCGAAATGACTGAGAACGTGAAAGTTATATCAAGCACGCAGTAATACGATTTTCTCAGTTCAGATTAATAAATTACCTTAACTAATGGTTTTGACAAAAGCTCCTGAATCTTTTTACTTGTGCCGAGTACGACTTTAATGCAATAGATGGGTCTATTGATTTTTTTAATGCTTTTTTTTTCTATTGAAACAGAAGTGTACTCCTCAAGCTATTTTCACTGGATGTTTTAAACCAGTCTGTGCTGTTTATTTGAGTCAAAAGGAAATTTCCGTTCGAGACAGAGTTGTTAATGTGGGATTAAAAACCAAACAAGCTCTAATTCCCAAAGGGAACTGCAGTCGATAAAGCATTCAAAAGACGAACAGATGAAAGCACTAATTTCCCAGAGGAGGCAAACTTATATGACAGTATTCTGAAGTGCACGGTCATTAACAAGTGTATTGCAAAACATAACCAAGAAATATCCACTCTTAAATGCATCAGATTACAGAAGAAAAATGTGTTATGAATGCTGTTTCATATTAACCTCCTTAGGGCACTTGAGCTAAATGCTTCCTCCACTTGGTATCAAACGTTTTCTTCAGTCATGTTTTCTCCCTTTAATATCTTATTGACTCAAACCAGATTATAATGTGCCATTATGTAGAAAACAGACATACCAAACTGCTTTGTATATATTCCAGTTCAATTACTTCCCCTCATTTCTTTCAGTACAGTCAGATTGTCATCTAATCTGCTAGCTGTTGAACCCGGTTGTTTATCATTTGCCTCTATGATTTTGCAGGCTTTAATAGCGAGGGAGTGTTTGATATGTTTTATTAAAGCAGTTTTCCCACTCTATTTTTATCTCTGTTTCTCTCCACTTCCCCTTCCCTTCTTTATTCTGCTTTCCTCCTCTGTTTAATGGCAGCATGATTGGATAATTGTTATGCTAACAGTTTCTGTTCTGTTCATAGCAAACTTGTTTTGTTTGAAAAAGGTTTTTCTACCTCCTGCTCTGCAGTTACGGTCCTTTCCCTTTATTTCTCAGTGATGGCTCGTCAAATAGCAATTTTGACATTGCAGGGGTTCGTCTTTCAATGGTCATTTTTATAAGAAATAAAAAATTCCAGTAAAAGACAGTGAAACTCCTGCTGCTTTGAGCTCGCTTCTTAATTTGCATCCTCAGCCAGGAATTAAGAAATTAGGAAAAATGTTTTTTTTTCCCCAGAAAGTATGTCATATGTGCTTTTTAATTATTAAAAGATCTTTGTAGTTTTTCTTAATTATATTGTTATAAGAAACTTGTTTGTCTCTTTCATTTTAAACTACTTTGGTCTTGCCATTAAAAAAATAACTGAAACTGTATGGCACTGTATCCATAAGTGTTATGTCCCAAAACAATATATTTTTCAAATATTACTTGGATAAAAGTGTCAGTGTGAATTAATGCAAATGTATTCTCTCATATTATCCCCAGAGAAAAACATTTTTCATGTCAGTAAATTTAACCACAATGGTGTTGTTTTTGATTTAATAAGCATTTTGAAGTCCTTGGGTGGCATATAATAGAACTAGACCCCTATATAAGTAATGGTAAGTGGTGTAGGTAAAGAAAGCCAGAGGAAATTTGCTCTAGCATGTGAATTTGTTGACTCTAAAACGCTCCCGATCGATCTACAGCTTCTGTGATGTGAGAAACATGCCTCTAGGTGTTTAAAATCCAACATGATCCTCTCTGAAAACAGGGTTTTCATTTTCACCTTCATTGTTTGTGGACATAATGTCTTGGTATACTGATTTCTTTGTAGTTTGTTCAAAGATTATTAGACAAAATGTAGATTCAAAGGACTATTTCATCTGTTTTCACCCTAAGGGGACTTTTTGTGTGAGAGCTATGTACGACATTATCCTAGATCGCGGATACAAAATCAAGATGGTTAATCCAGTTGGCAAATCATAAAGGTGTTTTTATCTTGTGTTGTCCAAAAACAACTAGCTTTGTTTTAAGCCAGTAAAAAACAGCCATCCCCTTTAAAAAAAAATATCTTCATCAATCACTTCTCTGCAGATTCTCCATTGTGTATTGTTATACTTCATTTAGCACATCTTTTAAAAGGAATACTGTTGTTGATTGTGATAAAACTCTGATCTTGCTTGTCTAGTACAGTCCGTTGTTTGTATATCATTTGCAATATCATTATTGATAATTATAGCTTAATAAAAATGCACAAACAAAATGTTGTTTTTGATTAGTTGTGGTGGCTATGAGCAAAAATTATTTTTTTCTCTTTCAACAGGAGCACAAACCAGATTGCCCAGAAGACCACTGATGCACAGTTGACCTGTGATCAACATGTCTCAGAGATCATTACTGGCTTGACTGAACAGCTCCAAAGATATGTGGTCTGTGTATAAAAATTTTTTAAAGACTTTCAGTTGACCTGTAAAGTCACATTCTATATTAAGTCTATATTAACATGTCATTTATCGTCTATCCACTGTTGTGACATATCCTAAAACAATTACCCTCACTTAAGAATAACATGCTGAATTGTTGTAAAATACATGAAGACTAATTCTTTAGGATTTTTTTTTACCCAAGCAAAATCTTTGAGAATCTGACACCTTGTACTTCTTGAGACTCCAGGTTGCAGTTCTGGAAAATGGTGGCACTGGAGACTAAATGATTCCTGATGATTTTACACCTAATTCTTCACATTAATTCTTAATTCCTTTGCAGTTAATGTTTTTTCTTCTCCACGTTTTTTTTTTTTTCTGGCCCTGCTGACCCAATGAGCATCTTGCTGTCCAATGGACATGCCTTAAATTTGCAAATTCTAGTATAATGTTTTACTTTTCAGTCTGAGTTAAATCTCTTTTTTGGCTCATAATAATTCTGCACACCTGAATATAAGGAGTTCCCTTTCAAGGGAACTTTGAACTGCGTCCTCTAGGGGTCGCTATGGGGAACGCCTCGTCGTGACCCGTGTCTGAAGCATACATTGAAAAAACACCAACAACACGTTGGCCGGCGACAGCCATGGCGTCACTACCGGTGCAACTATAGTATAAATGGGCACCGGGATCCCATTCCATCCGGCGGGTTCAGGACCCGCCGCTGCTGGTCCAGGTCTGAGCCCGAACAACCCAGGGGTCCTGGCCCGTCTCGGTTTGAGGATCAGAGACGGGCACAGAAGGCTAGTGTCGCGGCTCGCGCTCCTCCCCCGCCTGTGGGTAGGGGTAGGAGGAATCACGTGTCAAAGGGAGGTAGGCAAGACCTAAGGGAAACCGGGTGCTCGACTGGCAGTGTTTACTTCACTCGTCGATATGATGTCCAGCCGGTATGATAGCCTGGTTTCTGCTTCATGCTTCCTGGATCATGCGGCCAGGTCACAGGCTACTGCGGTAGACTTCTTGATCATCAGGCCCCCGGCATGGCACTGCAAAATTTCCTGGACGTCCGGGCTGGGCTTATGCTTTCAGGCTGCCCTGTCTGGTACACCGTATCTAGGTTGCCCTGAGGGGCCTCCTGGTCACCAGGATATCCCCTCTTTCTGAGGCATCGAGCGGGAAGTATAGGTGGCATTTGCGAGAACCTTCTTGTGTAATGCTGTCTCAGGCAGTGCTCCCCTCGCCTTAGAGGGTTGGCGTTTTGGGATGCACCATTTCCATCTATGGGCTGCTCTTTCAGAGTGCCACGAGAGCCCCTTAGAACGGTATTTTTAAATCCATGTAAGGTTTAATGGTAAGTGGTCCATCCATATGGTAAGTGTGCACGTAAGTCTTTGTACACTTTCTAAAATCCACACTGCGTTAAATTCGTACGCTAGTACTCTGTGTTCCTTCTAAAATCCTGTATGGTGAGGGCTTCGTGCGGCAGCTTCATCCCTCTCGAGCTGGTTAAGCCCCGGTTCCGCCTTGGGCACCACTTTGTAACGTCTCAGGTTACATATGTAACCATGGTTCCCTGAGTAGGGAACGAGACACTGTGCCCTCTAGGTTTCCTGCCATGCTTTGGATGCAAGCTTCAGATGAAGAAGTGGATGATGTGTTCTCCCTGCGCCTATTTATACTATAGTCGCACCGGTAGTGACATCAGGACTGTCGCCGGCCAACGTGTTGTTGGTGTTTTTTCAATGTATGCTTCAGACACGGGACACGACGAGGCGTTCCCCATAGCGACCCCTAGAGGACGCAGTTCGAAGTTCCCATGAAAGGGAACGTCTCAGGTTACGTATGTAACCATGGTTCCCTGAGTAGGGAACGAGACACTAGGTTATAGGTTAGGTTATAGGTTACTAGGGACACTATGTTTATAGTCTAGGTTTTCTGCCATGCTTCGGACGCAAGCTTCAGACGAAGAAGTGGATGATGTGTTCTCCCGGCGCCTATTTATACTATAGT
>NW_015558621.1:1468950-1470971 GCF_001515605.1 Sinocyclocheilus anshuiensis | reverse complement strand
AGTAGTTATTAAGATTGATGTGGTTTGGAATTGGTAAAATGTGCTTGGAAAAAAAATATGATCAGAATATCAACATGCCTTATAATTATGCACGCTGTATATTTGTACTTGTATTGGGAAATTAGATTTATTTAAAAAAAAATGTCATGAACAATTTTGTACCCGTTTCGATTGGTTTCTTCTTTATACACTTTACAATAATCTTTTTTAATAGTATGCAATTTTCATTAATATTAGTATATTTACATTATTCATATTAAATTATTTATTAATTTATTAAATTAATGTGTAATGTGTGTGTGTGTGTGTGTGTCTGATTTACAGAGAGTTTTTCTGGCAACCACACCTGCCTTTTTATTTATTATTTATTTATTTTATTATTTTTTGTTTCCCTTTTGTAGGTAATGACCTATGTCCACAGATTCAGGTGAAATTATTTACCATTCAAAATAATTTTCATCCATAAAATTTGCGAGACAAAATATTATGGAAACTTGTGCGCCACTGACAAAACGTAAAAGATTGTTACTTCAAATTAGTTTTACATAAATAGACAAGTGCAAGAACCTTAAAATAGTCTGATAATATTTTTTAAATTATAATGTGTACATGTTTTTCCTGCCATTTCTCCTTAACGTCTGGATAAAATCATTTTTTCCATAAAATATATATTTTTTTTTTGTGCTGTATATGACTGCACTTCACTGCCATCCATATTATTATTCCATTAGCTGACATTTATCAAAAAGCCTCAGTCAAAAGGTTCAGTGCTGTAACTCAATAAAATATGAAGAAATCCAAGGCTGAGTAATTGTTATTACACTGATATGATTTAAAAAAATAATAATAAGGTCCTACTTTATATTAGGTGGCCTTAACTACTATGTACTTACATTTAAATTAATCATTTGATACAATGCATTTATTGTGTACATACATGTTTTACATTGTACTTATATTTTAAAAAATACCTGCATGTAATTACATCTTTAGTTCATTTATGTAATTACATTTATAATTACACTGTTGACCCATCCCTTACACCTTAAACCTACCCATACTACCAGACCTGTCCCTAACCATTTGCAATTCAATATGAACATAATAAGTACATTGTACTTATTTTTAATGTAAGTCCATAGTAGTTAAGGCCACCTAATATAAAGTGGGACCAATAATAATAACAAAAAAAAAACAAAATAAAATCTTTGGATCAAACCCTTCACACAGTCACATGATCTCTCTTCCCTTCTCAAAGATGCAGATACAAAACATGGGAAAATATATTGAAACATTCATTTTTTATAACATATTTCAGCTGTGCTTTGTTTTTTTGTGTCCCTGGTATATGATTCAAATGTTTGCTCGTGTAGATTTTGGTGAGTACTAATATTCCTAGTTATCAATTTCTTGGTGTGATGAGCTCAAGACAAATTTAAATAATGCTCATGTATTTATCAATGCAGTGCAGAACTTGTTGTTTTTCTGCTTTTGGAAAGAACATGACGTAGATTCATTAGGTTAATAATACAAATAACCGGTTATATATGATTAGTAATATATTGGCTCTGAATAAATTCTAATTTGTATCATATCGCTGAGAGGAACAGAAAGGCAAGCAGCTGAAACAGAGAGATGGATGCATTATCATTATTACATTTCTGTGTGTGAGTGTATGTGAATAGCCATCCAATCAGTTCTTTTCTCCTTCATTTTTCATTCTCTTTTGCTCAGATGTTCCTGTACGTGTGGTTTCTGTCCAGTCCTGTGTATTGAGAGTGAGTGTGAAGCATGAAGCTAGAGGAGATACGGGTCTGCTTTCATTCGCCTCAGCACTGACACACATCATCAGTCGCATTTCTCGTTAACCTGTTGTAACACCGTTCGTAGTCACGGGAAGAAGGAGGCGGGAACCGCCGAACGTTCAAAGAAAACTTTAATAATAAAATAAACAATCACAAAATGAAAGCGGCAGCCCCTCGCGGATGACTCCACCGGCCTCACTCCGTTCCCACGGCTCT
>NW_015558621.1:1465819-1468058 GCF_001515605.1 Sinocyclocheilus anshuiensis | reverse complement strand
GGATGGCAGCAGGCTCCGGCCTCCTGGTGAACGGGGCCGACTCCTCCGCTCCCTCTCGGACGGCAGCCACCCCTCCTCGACCCAGGAGCGAGGCAGCGAGCTCTCCGTCCCACCTCGTCTTCCATTGTTCCAGCACCACCGCCTCGGGCAGCCGATCTCATCAGCGCCGCGATCCCCCTCAGCAGCAAGGGCTCTCTGACAGCGTGTCCCTCCTTCCTCCCGGGTTTCGGCACCAATGTAACACCGTTCGTAGTCACGGGAAGAAGGAGGTGGGAACCGCCGAACGTTCAAAGAAAACTTTAATAATAAAATAAACAATCACAAAATGAAAGTAAAGCGGCAGCCCCTCGCGGATGACTGCCGCACACAAAACACAAAATAAAATCCAGGCCTGGTCCTCTCTCGTCTTTCACTGTCGTAGCTCCTCCTTTTATCCTTCCGGAGCTCCTCCGTGGGACTCGAGACCGCTGAGTGGTGCAGGTATCGCTCATTATCAATTACTCCACCGGCCTCACTCCGTTCCCACGGCTCTCGGCCCCGCCCCCACTCGTCACACCTGTCAACTAAAGAGGTTAACAAGTAAAACCCTGAGCTGTGTTCATCTGGATAATGGGTGAGATTTCTCTGTTAATCTCTCATACAGAATCCTCAACACCTGTGTGTTTATCAGTGCTTAAATTACATCAATTTCTATCCTACTCTTTTGATGGGCACATGAAGTTTGATCCTATAAGAATAAAACTGACAATCACTCAACCATGATCTTCATGCTGATATGTCCAAAAGGGGTTTCTTTTGGATGAACTTCTCATGTGATTGTTCTTTAAAATTTAGGAATATGGATTTTTTTTCTGTCCTACTTGTTTTCTTGACTTACCTCTGCAATGCCAAGCTTTTATTAAGTTTAAAACAAAGGGAAAAAAGTTAATTTTGATTGAAGATGTCCCTGCAGGGTGCACTGCAGTGGGATGATTGTATAATGCATCTTTCTCAAAAGGCTATTTTCACAGCGTGACACTGAGACAGGACAGCAGGTCCTTGCAGGGCAGTAATGTTTCAACAGCTGTACTTCTGAGTTAAGAATGTTTTTGAATACCAAAAGCAAGACAGATTGGCTTGCTTATCTTAAAGGGATAAAATGCCAATTTTAGAATCACATTTAAACTAATTTACATCAAATAGGCATAGGTATATACAATGAAATATTAAAAGCTAATGTTAAAAATTGTTTGATTTAGGGTCTAAGAGTCATGGCACTTCACTTGCAAAAGCTCAGTAATTGTAGGGACATGAGTGATTCATATCTTTATATGACCCTTGTGACAACTGCAGAAAATTGCAGCATTGATTTATGAGAAGACATATTGTGCATATTTGTGTGCCCTACTTTTCAAAAGTTTGGTACCATGTTTTTAATGCTATTGAAAGAAGTCTCTGAATGTGCATCAAGGCTGCATTTGTTTGATCGAAAAATGTAGTAAAACAGTAATATTTAATATGTTTAAATACTGTTAAAATAACTGTTTCTATTGTAATATATTTTGAAATGTGATTTATTTATTTTCAGCATCATTACTTCATTCTTCCACATGACTTTTCAGAAATCATTCTAATCTGTGCAAGAAACATTTTTTAGTATTATCAATGTTGAAAACCATTGTGCTGCTTAGGCCCTACTGTGTTAAAAAATAAAAAGGTAATTGCAACTTTTTATCTCACAATTCTGACTTTTTTTCTCGCAAATTGTGAGATATAAATTAAGTCAGAATTGTGAGATATAAACTTGCAGTTCTGACTTCTTTTTTTTCTTCAGAATTGCGTGATGTAGCCGAAACTAGCATATAAAGTTTAAAATATAAAGTTCAATTCTGAATTTTTCCTCGCAATTGTGAGAAAAAAAAGAATTGTGAGATAAAAACTCGCAATTACCTTTTTTTTAATTCAAACCTTTCACATTTCAAAACCGATGGATTATATATGTACAGTGGGTACGGAAAGTATTCAGACCCCCTTAAATTTTTCACTCTTTGTTATATTGCAGCCATTTGCTAAAATCATTTAAGTTAATTTTTTTTCCTCATTAATGTACACACAGCACCCCATATTGACAGAAAAACACAGAATCGTTGACATTTTTGCAGATTTATTAAAAAAGAAAAACTGAAATATCACATGGTCCTAAGTATTCAGACCCTTTGCTCAGTATTTAGTAGAAGCACCCTTTTGATCTAATACAGCC
>NW_015558621.1:1448279-1465513 GCF_001515605.1 Sinocyclocheilus anshuiensis | reverse complement strand
ATATATATATATATATATATATATATAGACACACACACACACACACACACACACACACATATATATAATATGTATATATATATCCTATTAAAAATTTGAATTATTGCAATTATTATTAAACATTCAGTTCAGCTCTGGATGGATAATGTATTCAAGCTTGGTTTCATGAATCTGTATTTACATTTATTCATTTAGCAGGTGCTTTTATCTACTGACACCATAGACCTGGATCTGGCAGTGGATTCATCGAAAATGGTAATAAAGCCTCTTTCAATTACACTAACGAGAGACAAACAGGAGTTCTCTAATTGAAACGAGCATCTTTTATTCACCTCCTGGTCTAATAAAGACTAATGCATCTGACAGAAAACTTGTGAGAGGGGAAATCAGAAATAAAGTGCTGATAGTTAAGTGCAAGGCATGTTTGAAATGTCATTTACTGGTGTAGGCAGGGCCGGTTCTAGACATTAGGAGGCCATAGGCAAAATGTATTTAGGAAAAAAAAAAATATTTTAATTTATACAACATTTAAATTTTGCATATTTTTACATTAGACAGTTCAAAAGTTTGGACACATTACTATTTTTAATGTTTTTGAAAGAAGTCTCTTATGCTCATCAAGCCTGGATTTATTTGATCAAAAATACAGAAAAAAAAAAACAATAATATTGTGAAATATTATTACAATTTAAAATAATGTTTTCTATTTTACTATACTGTAAACTGTGATGCAAAGCTGAATTTATCAGCTATTACTCCAGTCCAGTCAGATCAGTGTCACCTGATCCTACATAAATTATTCTAATATGCTGATTTATTATCAATGTTGCAAACAGTGCTTAATGTTTATTTTTTGAACCTGTGATACTTTTTTCAGGATTTTTTGATTATTAAAAAGTTGTTTACAAATAAAAATAAATCTTTTATAACAATATAAGTCTCTTTACTACCATTTTTTTTTTTTAATCTAACACATCCTTGCTAAATATTACTGATTTGTTCTGTATTTTGGATCAAATAAATGCAGTTTATTATTAAATGTATTGCATTGTTACCTTAAATATGATATATATACACACACAAATCAAGTGGAAGAGAAAGACACGATCACTACTAAGCAGAAAAAAGTTATTTTCTAGTTAGTTGAAACTGAAATTATAAGTGTTATGTTAGAGCAGTAATGTAATCATCAGCAGAATTTAGAAGATACACCTGAGATCCTTTATGTGAAACATTAAAAAAAATGTTCTAGTTTGTTTGCTTTTTAACTTTTAATACAAACTTCTCTGCTTTTACTTTTTTTCTAATGAGCTCCCGTCGCAATGTCATTCATTGTATGCGCAAATTCAAAGCATCGTATAGGGGATGCTACGGTTATGGAGGCCGCTCCTCAAAGCCCGAGGCCCTAGGCAATCGCCTGCTCTGCCTATACCGGCCCTGGATGTAGATGCCAGGATGTGTTGTTACAAGGAAGATGTATATATACGTCACCATCTCTAAGCAACCATAGCTAATAGAATAGAAACTGATGTTTTTGGCACATTTTGTGTGAGAACGATTATTTCAATGATTTGCTTCCTTATAATTGAGTTTTCATTGATGTGTCTAAAAGCAATTGCCTAGAACATATTTTAATGTCTTCAGCATGCCCAGAAACCACAGCAGTGATGAAGCTCCTTTGGAAATATGCATCCCTCTCTGAGATTAGCTGCTCTGCAAAATCAGCTCTCTGGTTCGCATTTGTTAAGAGTTGAAATAGGGTCGGTGTCAAACCGATAGAGACTGAATTATGTACCAGGCAAATAGCAATTGAGAGATTAAAATAAATCATCAGATTGCCAGAATGGCCATTCTAGATTTTCAGGTGCCACTCGGGTGTTTTTCTTGTCAATTACTCCCCAAAGAACAAGAAGCCTGTTTGCCTGGTAAGCCAAATTATATTTTAGATTCATGCCTGTGTAGTACACCGATATATAACTGCTATAATGGGAAGGCTGTGTTGCAGGAATCACTGAGTATCTGGGTCATGAGGGAGAGGGAGGTTAAAGAGAGCTCACTGTAAACTTATTCAAGCTGTTAGCTGTAAATTAGCTATGATTCAGAATTAAAAGAACAAGTGGCTCTTTTATTACAGCATATTTCTCCCTAGTGTGTGTGTGGCAAAACTTTGAGGAAATGGAGCTCACAAAATAGATGTAATTCCATTAGAGGAGAGCAGCACTCATCTCATGACCCCCTTATGCATGAATCTTCCTGGTTACAATAGAATTATTATTATTATTAAAAGAGAAAGAACTGGCATCAAATATCAGCAAAACATTAATAGGGCTCATTTGGATATTTAAAATTTAAAGGAATAGTTTACTCAAAATTGAACATTTGCTGAAAATGTACTCACCCTCGGGTCATCCAAGATGTAGATGAGTTTGTTTCTTTATTTGAACAGATTTGGAGAAATGTAGCATTGCATCACTTGCTCACCAATGTATCCTGTGCAGTGAATGGGTGCCGTCAGAATGTAAGTTCAAAAAGCTTAGAAAATGCATGTGGCTTTATGGCCTCCATCTGTGACTTCACAATCCTTTTTGATCACCACTGTCTGGCCTGATACTGGGACAATTTCCCCATTGAGCCGGTGACCCAGAACTGGACTTGACTGTCTGAAGGTCAAGTTCTGGATGTTGCACAGGGACAAGCTGCCACAATGTTCCTTCAGCCGGGGTTTTACGACATTATGCCATTCATGGGAAAAATATTTCCACTCACTACTACGAATCTACATCCCCTCCAGAAGTCTGAGATCCGCTAGTGAGCGACGCCTCGTGGTACCATCACAGAGAGGCTCAAAATCACTTTCCAGAACATTCTCGTTCACCATTCCTGGCTGGTGGAAAGATCTTCCCAGCCCTATCCTGAATGCTTAATCCCTGACAATTTTCAAGCGACAGCTGAAAACTCATCTCTTTCAACGCTACTTGACTTCATCTTAAATAAAAAAAACTGTCTTTCTCTTTATTTATTCCTTCCCTTTCTAGCTTGTAGGCTACTTATTTGAGCAATGCCTAAAACTTGGTATTACAAGCACTTCCTGTGTCTGTTTGCCTCTTTAAGAAGAATCGCTTTATGTATTTCCCAACTGTAAGTCGCTTTGGATAAAAGCGTCTGCAAAATGACTAAATGTAAATGTAAATGTCATGTAGATGTCGGAACTGGGCAGCAATCACAGGGCAGAGAGTGACGAGTCATGCTTGTCCTGTTGAAAGGTCGTCTTGACAGCATTTTGAGAGCAGCTAAGGAAGGGGCAAGCATAAAAATAAAAGCCTGCTGACAACAAGTCTGGGTGGTACTCTTCACTAAGATGAGTCAAACTTATGAAGTATCACATAATTTATATACCAGTGTGTCAAGTTTGAAAGAACATTTTTGAGTTGCTAAATTAAACCTCACCCCTACACTTGTTCGTCGATTTGAAGAAAAGCGATGTAGTTCATTGCAAAATCCCTCCCCCAGGTTTCTGTGCGTTGTGAATGTGAGTGCGCTCTCTGCGCTCCAAACTCAGTCCGTGCGCGCACAGGAGCGCACTGAGCATCTCCGCGGATCAGACGGATCTGTCCGAATCCTACAATTCGCACATAAATTTCCTTTTTTGTTAGAGGAGGCTGACAATACAAGGGACTATACAAGTCTTGTTTTTAATCAGTGAGGGGGAGATAGAGAGCACACACAGGGGTTTCAACTGTTGTTGGACATCACATCCTCAGTCGCCGTCGTTACCATGCAAGTTCACATCGCCGGCATCCTGATGTGCGGAGTGTCGGGTGAGTTGTTGTGCTTCACCTTGTGTTTTCCTAATTCATTCATTCAGTCAGAGAAAGCAGTCTGGTTTCGTGACATAGAACTAACTCAGTTCAACTTTCACTATTAAGAGTTTAAGAGTGCTTATAATTTCAAAAATATTTTATATTTTATCTCAAGTTTTTGTCCCATGTGAGAACTGATTAATTTTTCGTTGTTTTTGATACATTGCCAATTATTGGTGGATATTGATTAATTTTATTTTACTATTACCCCTTTTTGCCATGTGCATTTTACTCTTAAAGCGATCTACTTTTTCTTTCGGTAATTTTTTCGCGCAATCGGTTCGTCTTGGCGACAGTTAATACGTTTTACCTTGAAGACGTTTTGTACAAAACAGCACAGATTTGGTGTAAATCTACAATGATGGGGTGATAATGAGAGCACTTATATTTTGTCAATGTAGCGTCCATTATGGACGACGATCGAGCCGCTGTTGCTATGGTTACCTCTTCACGCAAAGGCGATTTCTATTCGAGCATATATTTAGCGCAGCCTATGGAAGCCCGTTTCCGCCACTGAATAAAAAATTTAAAAAAGGTTATCGCGACTTTTTATCTCACAACTCTGACTTTTTTCACAGAACTGTGAGATATAAACTTGCAATTGCGAGTTATAAAGTCAGAATTGCAAGATATAAACTCACAATTCTGACTTTTTTTCTCAGAATTGCGTGATATAAACAATTGCGAGCTATAAAGTCAGAATTGCGAGATATAAACTCGCAATTGCGAGTTAAAGTCCAATTTTGAGGAGGGGAAAAATACTGATGTTCTCAGAATTGTGAGTTTATATCTCACAATTACCGGTATGACTTTTTAACTCGCAATTGCGAGTTTGTATCACGCAACTGTGAGAAAAAAGTCAGAATTGTGAGATAAAAAGTCGCAATTACCTTTTTTATTTTTTATTCAGTGGCGGAAACGGGCTTCCATAGCAGCCTGACTAACTGGTAATCTAACTTTCTGTGGTCAGTGAAACGTTGTTTAAACGCTGTTGAAACACTTATTTAAGCTTGTATGAAAAAATCTTTTCATTTATTTTCAACTTTTTAAAAACTTTACGTTTACTTTGATTATGATTTAATTGGCTTAATTCGTACTCTTCTTGTCAGTGTTCAGTAACTGAAGTATATCGAGTTGGCTGTTTTGAAGGAGGATGAACAAGGATTATTTATAATATTGCTACTCTATGTCAAAATTCGCTGTAATCCACATCAAGGCTAGGCCTATATCAAATCCTACAGTGCTGGCTACATACTTAGGCCCCGTCCACACGGAGACGCGTTTAGCTGTATACGCATACATTTTGTATTGTATAGGCGTTTCGTCCACACGGATCCGGCGTTTTGGGAGAGTGAAACCGATATTTTTTGAAACCGGGTCCCAGAGTGGATAAATCTGAAAACGCCACCCTTGCATTTTCGTGTGGGCCGCCCTTGCGTTTTCGTGTGGACAGCGAATCCGTATATTTTCTGAAACGATGACGTCATCAACCCACGTCTCGCCCCTAGTCGGACACCGCTACGTCACGTAACAGCAACGAAAACATGAACAGACACTGAACGATTGTCTTTTTCTTAACTAACATTAACACTGATTAATAAATGTATTGTTCCATGTTCGTTTGTATACCGCGCACTGTCCAAGTCTTCTTCTCCGTTTTTAGTGCATCACTGTGGCTGAATTACAGCGCCACATACTGGTCTGGCATGTATACTACATCGTTTTGTGTCGGTTTTGTGGTTTCCTGTGGACGCAGATATTTCTTGAGACGAGGGGAAAAAAAGATCGTATAGGGAAAGCTCTGGCTTCGTGTGGACGTAGCCTTACTGTACATTTTAGGCTGCATGCGCCAAAATTCTGCAGACATTTTGTAAATGCACCTGTGATGCTACAAAATACTCTCTAGGTAACTTAAGGTGGGCTAAAACCATATCCTGTTTTCCTTTCTTATACACATTGTATTCACAAATTTAACTTAGCATTGGTTTTGTGTGTGAAAGTGAGTGTGTTAAGTTTTGCCTACATTGAGGGGACCAGCCATCGGTCACCACTAGGAAAACAGCTGGATAAACATACAAAACAATGTTTTAATTAAAGTAAAAAATGCAAAAAGTTTAGGTTTGAGGGTATAGGTTAGGGGATAGGAAATATATTGGATTTAGTAGGTCTATAAAAACAATAGAAGTCAGAAAGTCCCCACTGTGACAGACAAAAACAAATGCATATGTATTTCAATATCTAGTGCTTTAGTATCATAAATTCACAAATAATGAATTCCATTGACTTTATAGTGCTTCTAATAATAACATAGTTTAGCTATGTCTTATATTGATTGTTTCTGTCTGTGTTCTCCAATTTGTACTTATGGTTTAAGATTTGTCCTAAGTGGCACTCAAAAGCAGATAAACTTTATCCGAGATAAACGTCTCGATCCAAGCACCACTCAATACAGCTGAAATGAGAGGCAGGTCCTCCAAGAAAGATATTTATAGATTTTTACTCCTTGGATAACAAATGAAGTGAAGGGAGCAAATGGAACAGGATGTACATTTTTTTGTGGTTTGCTCATAGATTGCATCATGGCAGTTTTGTTTTATTAGTTTAACTAGAAACCCAGCTTACTCATTTTTTTATGATATCAGGTCGCTTCAAAAAAAAAGATTTTATTTGATGAAATATATTTTACTTTGGATCTGATTTAAGAAAATGTTCCTCCATGTGCCTTGCTTTACACTTTTATACCAGCTCTAAACAGTGTAACATTAACAGAACAGTTTACAGTACAGTCTTGGATATACATTATGATTGACCTCCACTCATAAGCATGTGAATGGAGATTAATAGTGTAATAATTGACTGTAGTAGTTCTTAATTATCTTTTAGACATAATGTGTTTGTGTTTAAATGAATAGGAAATTACAGTAAGTGTATTACACATGCTGAGCAGAATCATCTATTATGCTGAAGTGTTGTGTGTATCACCTTATTACAAACTTTTCGCCACCTTTTCAATAAGATGACTTTCAAACGTATTTAATTTCTTTCTGTTATATAAATCAACCTAGACCCTAAGTGCTTTACTCCCATTCAGAAAAGAAAGAAAGTGAAAAAGCTCCTGTGTGATAAATCGCCCTGCACCGTCTGCCCCCAAAGCTTTTGCTACACTACAGCAATTCTTTATGTTGACACACAACTACTATACTTCTGTTGGGCTGTTTATTCATAGATCTATAGGTTGCCTTGAGAATGACTTGCAGTAATTTGAGTCATGCAGAAGGTTGTGATGAAATGTTCAGTGAAGAATAATAAAAGATTTCTTTGATTTTTTTATCAGTCATTAGAAAAAAGTAGCTGCAGCACAAGAGCTTTGTGATATTCATTTAAAATAGTTATATTTCAATCTGCATTTTAGATTTTCTTCATCATGCAGGTCTGACATTGTTTTTACAGAACCTACAGAACCTTTAATTTTATTCTCTCATTTTGTATCTTTGAAAATGTTATAAAACAGCACAATGTCTGGGAGTATATTATGTTTACTGTATAATATATTACCAGTTAACACAAGAAAAAATTCAATTTTAGGTTGACGTGGTTTAACATTTAAATAAAATTCATATATAATGAAATCACTGTGAATTACTATAGTTAAAATAAAAATACTATTATGTTTGTGAAAAAGGTACTATACCTCACAGTCCAAGAAACAGACCAATGTAACAGTGCAACCTAAGACTGAATTTATAATGCTCAATTTCTCTCTTCTCTTTGTCTTTGTCTCTTCTGAAGTGGTGCTGACCATGTTTAATGTATCAGAGGATCGGGCTCACTGCCCTCTGGGCTACTTCCCCTGTGGAAACCTCAGTACCTGTCTTCCTCAGCTACTACACTGCAATGGCGTGGACGACTGTGGGAATCAGGCAGATGAGGAGAATTGTGGTTAGTTCAGATTCATTCCTGTCAGTCTCTTGTCATTTCCCCTGTGTGCTATTCTTCACGTTTTTTTTCTTCTTCTTTGTACTGTAAGCCAGTGGTATTGAGCATAGATTTGCTTATCTAAATCCGATTTTACTCTGGCAACACCAATATTTAAACTGCATGATCAGGGGCGGATTAAGGTGGTCAGGGGCCCCTAGGCTGCTCTTTGAGTGAGGCTCCCCTTAATCATTATGCTTTACTGGAGAAATGTATTTAGTGCCATTACATGGTCCACGCAAATAGTAAGGTGAACTGGCATGCACACACTCACATTGCGATAGCCAATCCTACAGTGTTTACTTTACATTCCCAGTGTCCCCACAGGATTTTGTGGGTGCACGTTGGTTGCTCTAGGGGGTTCTGGGGGTATGCCCCTCATAAGAACATTTTGTTCATTTTAAATTTAAATGCGTAAATCTGGTGCATTTTGAGAGCAGAATCAAGTGACTAGATCAATGAAGAAATATGTGCTCTTGTAAACAATTTTGTGCTCTAGTAGTAATTTATTTATTGGTTGCATAGATGTGAATGTGATGGTAGGGCTCAATTTTCACTATATAAATTCTTATAAAAGCTACAAATGCCATTCTGTCAAGAGCAGGGAGTGATTTTCTCCTAGTCTTTTGATGTTTGATTATCATTAACGCCGACACTTAACTCAAGAGACGAGACAAGACACAAGATTGGGTTCACGAGAAGAGGCGAGATTTTTACACATTTTAAAAAAAATTCTCAATGACCAAATAGGCTACATGACTGTAAAAATAGTCTGCAGGTGCATTTTGAATTGTTTTAACTAATCATCTGGTAATAAATGTAATTTCAGTTCTACTTTCTGAGTATGGATTATCATATGCAGTAAAATACAACATGTACATGTACAACACTGTATGATTTCATGTGAGTCTCTTCAGACCTTAAAACTGTACATGAATTATGAGCTTCTAGAACTTCTGACCTCCTTACTGAACTCCTTTTCACAAATTGAACACAGAAATAAAAACAGTATAAATAACCAAAAATAAACAACACAGTTCTTTCTTAGTTGTATTAAGTGCAAACAATAAGTGCAGCCATAATCAAAGTAGGCTACTCTCTCAATATTCAAAGTGTAAATAGAGACCAAATTTTTCAAGCATGATACAGAGCTATAGACAACTACACAACCTATTATAGCTTACATACTAATAACAGCCTAGATATGTTATGTAGCCTAATTTGCGCACATCAGGGAGTTGCTCTCAAAACGCGGGGTATTAAATAAATGTAAAGACAGAGCCCGAAAGGGGAACAGAGTCGTGTGACAGACACAGTGATGAAGCTGGTATGTGTTTGCGATGTGCCCCCCTCTCTCTCTCTCTCTCTCTCTCTCTCTCTCTCTCTCTCTTTCGTGCTCTCTCTCGCTCTCTTTCTCTCTCTCTCTTTCTCTCTCGCTCTCTCTCTTTCTCTCTCGCTCTCTCTCGCGCTCTCTCGCTCTCTCTCGCTCTCTTTCTCTCTCTCTCTCGTGTGTGCACACACACACACGATGCGCAGAAATCCTCATTTAAACAGTCAATAGCAAATACTTAAACTAATAACAAAACGGTAGCTCTTTGCAACTTCAGGGATCTTATCTATGCACAATCAGCTTGTAACACTCCAAAGAGAAAGGACAACTTGAAATCGCATCATATGACCCCTTTAAAATCACTTTTGAATGCGCGTTCGCGTTTTACTTTCGGTTTCGATTTAACGATTGCGCGAACTCTCAGCGGTGCTGAGCGTGCATTCTGCAATACAAGACGTTCATTTTGTCAGAAGCTCTGCAACAAATTCTGTGCATGATACAGATTTTTTAATACCACACATAGACAGAATAAATGTATTTATTTTTGGTCAATTAATCTGATTGATTGAGCAACCTTCCAAGAGTGGTGATATAACACCCTGTCTACATTGGACCCGAGCAGTGCGACGTGTAAAAAGCAGTAAGAACCCATAATCAGTAAACATGCCCTGTACTATTTCTGAGGATTTGTAACATTTGCTGTGATGCATACAGCATATACAATGGATGCCCAATGTAGACATGTAGTCCAGCTTCAGCAGCACTGAGACGTTTCATGTGTTTTTCACTCTGCTTGTGTGTGTTGAGTGTTCCAGTCAGTTTATTAGTGGTGGGAATTATTTTTTAGTGCTAATCTAAAATGCAATTTTTTTGCATCTAAAATGCAGGTTACTCATGAAGTGCTTATTTATTGAACTGTTGTATATAAGCAATATCACTTTTGCAATCATGTTCAGGCAACCATTTTAATATTGTTTGAAATAAAACATCCTGAGATATTTAGAGTATTCAGCAATAAAGAAAGAAGATTTGAGGTACCCTATTGCATAACAGTGTATTGTCCCTGTTCTGCTTTTTCCCTGGTATTTGTTATTCTTGCAATATTTTCTCCCTTTTTTGTTTGCATCTTGTGCTTTGTTTCTTCTTTTTGGATTCTGACTATTTCTGCTCCTTTTCCCCGCCTCTCTCTCTTTTCTTCATTTTATGTCTGTGAGGTACAACCATGTCAGTTGACTTTGCTTCCACTTCTGGATACTGATTATAATACATAACCAGTCAAACTGAAACAAAGATTTCTGCAGTTTTCATCTATACAAATTGTCATATTTAATTTACCATCTCATCCATCTTTCTGAATAAGGGAAAGCCTAGTAGTTAAACAGCTTGGTTTATCATCAGACTCCAGTCCCAAACCCCAATTGATTTTTTTTTCTCCACAGGATTATCTTCTAATAGTCTCAAAGGTATCTGCTGACAAAGTACTGATGAAGAACCAATTAAGTTGTAATTATCCTCCAACCTCAAAATCAAATAGCATTCCTTGACTTGTTAACAATTGCTAATGATTTATTTTTTTTTACAAGAGAAAACCCACAGTGCTGTTTACTTTGCGAAGAGGTGGTAATTTCCCATAGATTCCTCAGTAATCATTTACTTAACCAACATGTTACAATGACCCTATTGGTTATGTAGGCAGTTTTGATAATGTCATTCTTGTCAGAAACAGTGCGTGCCCAGCCGTTTGGCAACTGTCTCACTGCATCTGTCACAGCGACTGTATCAAACTCAATCTTAAGTGTCATCATTTGGCCCCTACAGCGGTAGACATCGTGTTTCACCTTGTCTTTCTCTTTTTCGCGGCCTTTGTTCGATGGAGAACAGGGAGGAGATTAAAAGCCATTGTGTCGGCACCAGACTGTAAAAGGTCAGAACAAAGAGAAATGTCAGAGTGTACATAATATCTTAAGACATTTGCTTAGACCTGTGTGTTGAGTCAAGCAGAACAGGATAGACAGGAAGTGAGAGATCCTCTCATGCTTTTCCAAATCCCCGCGATTGGTATTCCGAACGTTTGAGATTCCACTCCCACCTTTCTTATCGCATTCCGCTTGTTGTAACTGAGTTATCAAAGCCATTTCAGGGCCAGAAAGGTCACTGTCGGATATCGCTGTAAACGATAGGCATGAATTATCCTGGCTTAGCACCTGGCATGAAGACGCTTGCTCTCGCTGTTCGGCGAAAAGTTGGATATAGATGAAAGGCCAAGTGACCTAAATGATAAACTGTGCTTGAGTTCTCGAAAGATGATAAAAGTATTTTTTCAAACTAGGAAGAGAAGAAAAAGTGCCTTTGAGATTTGATAGATAATGAAGTTTTGGATAAACAATTTAATCTCTATATAAAACGAAAGCGGAGATGTGGGCCCACCCGCAGTCAATCTCATTCTGTCTCTCTCTCATCCACTCTCTCATGAGGATGAAAGACAGGGACATGGGCACATTTTGACTCTGGGTGACGCCACAAAGAAAGCCATTTGTCATTTTTGCCATGAATGCTTTGAACCTCAAGCAGTGGCGGCTCGTGGGTTTTAAAATAGAGGAGGCACACTAATTGTATTGGTCTGGGATCCCTGCCGATTATTAAAGCAGTGGCGGCTCGTATTAAATGGCGCAACAGGCAGCTCTCTTTTAACACAGACTGTTAAGAAGGGATGGATGTTTCAAGTGATAGGCCAGGTAAGTGAAATTATATTATCTTGCTGTATGTATGTCGTTTTATTTGCGTTTTCTGACTAAAAGCAACCAAAAAGCCATTTTAAAGTGGTTAAGCAAATAATATATTAATAATAATCGGCAGGGATCCCAGACCAATACAATTAGTGTGCCTCCTCTATTTTAAAACCCACGAGCCGCCACTGATAATATATCTAAAAATCTTTGTTTCTCATTACAAGTAACAATTAATTTCTACATGACAAGGAACAATGAAAAATTAATTATCTCAGTATATTGATTAATTGCCTTCTAGTTTTAAAGAACAGCCCATCAACAAGGTCTTGATGCACAGTTGGATATGCAACTCCAGGCAGCTGCTGAAAATACTTCAGTCTCTGATAAATTGGTTAAAGCATTCAGTGAGCATATTATCATTAATTCTCATATGCTCAATGTGTAACTTTTATGTTTAGTTTTATGCACAAGATGAAAATCCTATCCATTTTGTTTGGTTCTGAAATTGCAGAATGCAATGTTAATAAGGTGCCACGCTGTGCATTGATTTAGTGTCCATTCATTACATACCTATTACATTATTTATAATTAAATTACAATTTCATTACAGAACTGCACATTTTTGGCCAAGGTACCTTTGAATAAAACTAATAAAACAAGGGTGGCTGCATTAGCCTAGTTTGAGAATCTGAGATCACTTTTTATATTAAAAATATAATATATTATATTGTTATATTAAATGGGACAGAATTTGTGCTACACTGAAGTGTACATTATGAAAAGAAATAAACTCATGATGTTGTTTTTTTTTTAGCAACCTGGATTATGCTAAATTTAGTGACCTTTAGTGACGTGACGTGGCCAAGTATGGTGACCCATACTTGGAATTAGTGCTCTGCATTTAACCCATCCAAAGTGCACACACACAGCAGTGAACACACACACCGTGAACACGCTCCCAGAGCAGTGGGCAGCCATTTATGCTGCAGCGCCCGGGGAGCAGTTGGGGGTTCGGTGTCTTGCTCAAGGGCACCTCAGTCGTGGTATTGAAGGTGGAAGAGAGCGCTGTACATTCACTCCCCCCACCTACAATCCCTGACGGTACGAGACTCGAACCCGCAACCTTTGGGTTACAAGTCCGACTCTCTAACCATTAGGCCACGACTTCCCCACTAAATATTGCAAATCCAGTGATAGGTTCCTCTTCACAAACACTCATAATTTTAAGCCAGTTACTGTTAAACACATTTTTGTTTACAGTCTCATTGAAGCTTGGAATTATTCAAAAGTGCATTCCAGTTTTGTGTGCAATTTGCATCAACCAGTCTGTGAAAGGACTGTGGGTGGTCTGTGAAGGTACCGCAGTGATAAGCTAGCAACTCTAACAAAGATGAATGTGCTAACCTAATAATTGATTAGCTGTCTCTCAGCGGACCCCATTACCTTAGTCATACCCCACCAGTTCCCCCCAGGCATGTGATTGGAAAGTGATTGCATTTACTATATGTGGTACATTTTCTGTGCTGAAATGTTATGGAAAAAGCAGTAAGGAAATTTCTATCATCTATCTATCTATCTATCTATCTATCTATCTATCTATCTATCTATCTATCTATCATCTGTTTCATTTAGAGACTTTTGAAGTATGCATCTTGTTACATATGAATGTGTAGTATATCTTCATGCAGTATGCATGTTTTGCATATTCATAGCCCAACATGGATAAAAAATACATCATAGAAATGATATAATTAAGTATATGCAAATGCAGTGCTTAAACATTTACAAAACTAGACACATTATTATTCAGGTATGCTTGAGTGTGCAGTAGAGGGGTGAATGAATAATGCATTATATTTCAAAATAGATCTTCTTAATGACACATAGGAAGTTAAATAAGATGTCTCACTCATCTAGTACTCTTGAAGCGGTATTAATAGTTTTTGAAGCAACATAATCATACATTTTGCAGGTATTTTAGTGATTGTTTTTATTAAAGTAGATATGGATGAATGAATTAACTGAAATGTGTGACCTAACAGCCATCAGATCAATGAGCGGGTTGTTGATTGGGGAGTTATTAGAAGACAGTATTCAAAGGGCCAGTGACATTGAAAAAGACATCACAACTCGTCATAGAAACTGAAATGTTTTGAGAAAAAGAGTACAGTTTTTTCTGAGTTGGGCTTTGGTGTCAGGATGGTAACACAGGGTGCAAACTCTCTGCTCTGAACATCAATTGTTTCAGAGGCAGCCTTGTTTTTACCATGAGGCTTCCCTGGTAATTTCAGGCCTGACCCACACCTGCTGCTCTCTCATTGTTCAGATATATGTTATCTAAAATTGGTGAATGTAGTAATTTAGTGTTTAATGAATAAATTATGACTTCATAAGCTCAGTGGCCATTCAAAGATTTTTGTCTTAAAATAGCAAGACCTACAAATTCTTTTGACTCTACAAGTGGCTGACCCTGTCATCCAGAACTTTGTTTATGAATGTTGGATATTTTTGATGAAAAAATGTATCAAAGCCTGTATCTTAGAAGTAAGGACGTTTTGTTTATATCAAGTTCTTTGCAAGCTTAATGGGACGTAGAGATGATTAATTATTACCTAAGCAGATTAATGCTTTTTTTCTGTGCCTAGACATGATATGATACATTTTTTAAGCAGCTTGAGCTTTTGTAAAAAAAAAAAAAAAGGTTTCTGTCTTAAATTTACTTACTGTACATTGCATGAATTGTGATGAGAATGTGCTACTTGATCTCATTAGTATTCATTATTCATATGTCGTATAATTTTATAAGACACATACATGTTTTTATGTTTGGATAAATTATGTTCAGTACAAACGTATGAACAGCTGGTAAGATGTAAACACTTTTACTTGTGTTCTTCAGAGATGTACAGAGATGTAATTTTCAGAATCCTTTGATGTTGATTTTCAGAATCATTTGGTTTTCATTAAATATGTTTGCCTTTATTATTATTATTTGTTTAGACGAATTATCTCCATCATTTACTGAAAAAGTAAATGATATGGGATTGTGTTTAAGTTGTACATTAATGTTTTATATGCTGTCACTATTAAATATCATAGGCAGTATATGCACAAATAAGCATGTGCAAATTGTATATAATTGCATTTTATAAAGTTTTTGGAGTGATTGCAGATTTAACAGTCCATTTGAGGTGAGGTGTGTGTGTGTGTGTATAAAAAGCTTTTGTCTTTATCTCTATTTGTGTAATCTCCATCAATGTTTCTTAGACTAAAGATCTGAGATGCATGCGAGAGAAAAATATCTGACTGGCTTGAATTCCACACTCTCATTATAATTCAGAAAATTTAATATGACACTGAGTGGCTCGGATGAGTAGAAAGAATGAAAAATAAAGGCACTGCAAACATTAATGAATGTTTCAAAGTCAACCAGTGTCAACCTGACACTCTCTTTTTTATCACTGTTTATCTAATTGGGGTGAGGATCAGTGTTGTTGATCTGCAGGGGTTTTGGAGTTGCAATGCATAAATTGTGTGTTGTGCTGCATAAATTTTTTTTTGTGGAAACCCTGATATATATATTTTTGAGAATTCTTTGATAAATAGAAAGTAAAAAAAGCATATATTTGAAATGGGAATCTTTCATATCGTCATAAATGTCTTTACTGTCAATTTTGATAAGTTTAACCCTCTATGGGACTAATTGTGAATCCACAGCTTGAAAAAATTATTTACTTTATATTTTACGTATATTTAGGAGTAAAATAATTTTACAAAATTTGTTTTCTACATCTGACTTTTGACCTTTTTTAGGGTTTCGTCATTTATAACTCACTTTGTCCAATTAGGGTAAATTATTTTTGGCAAATTGTCTGAATTTCACTGCCTGAAAACCATGTCTTAGTGTTTCAAAACCATTTAAACAACTTTAACATTGTGTTTCAACTTGGAATTTCACATCAATTATCATAGCACAAGTGAAAGTCAACAAGACTCTTCTTTTTCAGTGTACCCCACACATCCCACAAGTAAGTAGATGTTGACTTGTGCAGTCATCATTGGAGCATCGCTGCCTGTCAGTATAGTAATGCCAATAGACATTGGCATCTTTCCTGACCTCTGGTTGTTGTATGGATCTTTCAAACTGGCATACAATAATGTACCCAAATGCTTGACTTCCACAAGAACCTATGCTTCATCACTGCCCTTTTCCCTCATTGCTTCTATCCTCCTTGGTCCTCAACAACTTTTTTTTTATTACTACAACCTGTTTTTCTGATACATTCTTATCACTATCATCAATACTTCCTGAAATAAGTACAGATTTGTCTAACTTCCAAAAATCTTACAAAAATGAACCTAAAACACCTGCATAAAGAATATTATATTGCCTGCCAATGCTGGTCAATAGTGCCAGCTACACCAAATATGCATCCCATAATAAAATGGTGTCAGTTATGCATGACAATCAGATTTTTGTTATTGTTTTTATAACTTGAATTTATATGTGTCTAGTCTAAAATTAGCTCACTATGGAGCCTTGAGAACACGTGTGACCTAACATGTGCTAATTACGGTGGCCGAGAGAGCTCAATGCGCTGCAAATGAAAAAAAACACATGCAAATAGAAAAAACACCTGCAAATTAAGAAAACATCTTCATCAATTTGACAACACATGCGCTGCAAATTCTCACAACACAACCAAATACAGAAACGCGCGGCAAATTCTCACAACACAAATAAATACAGAAATGCTCTGCAAATTCTCACAACACAACCAAATACAGAAACGTGCGGCAAATTCTCACAACACAAATAAATACAGAAACGCTCTGCAAATTCTCACAACACAACCAAATACAGAAAAGCGCTGCAAATTCTCACAAAACAAATAAATACAGAAACACGCTGCAAATTCTCACAACACAACCAAATACAGAAAAGCGCTGCAAATTCTCACAAAACAAATAAATACAGAAACGCGCTGCAAATTCTCACAACACAAATTAATGCAGAAACGCACTGCAAATATTCACAACACAAACAAAGAAACGCGCTTCCCTTAAACATTTCCGACGTGGTCTGTGCATATTTGCAGCACATTTCTGTTTTTGTTTGTTTGTTTTGTATTTGCAGCGCGTTTCTGTGTTTGTGTTGTGAGAATTTGCAGCGCGTGTGTTGTTAAATTGATGAAGATGTTTTCTTAATTTGCTGGTGTTTTTTCTATTTGCATGTGTTTTTTCATTTGCAGCGCGTTGACCTTTTCAACCAAAAAGTTTAACTCTTAATTTGGATGATGTGCTGCGAAAGATGCAGTGGTCAAAAACATCTGTCTACTG
>NW_015558621.1:1443430-1447310 GCF_001515605.1 Sinocyclocheilus anshuiensis | reverse complement strand
TGTTGTGAGAATTTGCAGTGCGTTTCTGTATTTGTTTGTGTTGTGAGAATTTGCAGCGTGTTTCTGTGGTTGTGTTGTGAGAATTTAGCGCGTTTCTGTATTTGGTTGTGTTGTAAGAATTTGCAGCGCGTGTGTTGTCAAATTGATGAAGATGCTTTCTTAATTTGCAGGTGTTTTTTCTATTTGCATGTGCTTTTTTCTCACAACACAAATTAATGCAGAAACGCACTGCAAATATTCACAACACAAACAAAGAAACGCGCTTCCCTTAAACATTTCCGACGTGGTCTGTGCATATTTGCAGCACATTTCTGTTTTTGTTTGTTTGTTTTGTATTTGCAGCGCGTTTCTGTGTTTGTGTTGTGAGAATTTGCAGTGCGTTTCTGTATTTGTTTGTGTTGTGAGAATTTGCAGCGTGTTTCTGTGGTTGTGTTGTGAGAATTTAGCGCGTTTCTGTATTTGGTTGTGTTGTAAGAATTTGCAGCGAGTGTGTTGTCAAATTGATGAAGATGTTTTCTTAATTTGCTGGTGTTTTTTCTATTTGCATGTGTTTTTTCATTTGCTGCGCGTTGAGCTCTCTCGGCCACCGTAGCTAATGCCTTCTTTACTACTTTGTTACCAAATATGTGAAGCACATGGCTAATACATTTTAATTTTACTGGTTGAAGGTGATGTCATTTGACATCACTAAAATAAAATTTTGTTGGTTGAACATTAATATTGTATTTTAAATGCAATTTTCTTAGCGTCATTTATAAATATCCTATAGAGGGTTAATGCATCTTTGCTGAATATTGTTAAAAAGAAATCATACTGACAAAACTTTTGAAATGTGCTGCATATTTTAAAGGGGTCATATGATGCGATTTCAATTTTTCCTTTCTCTTTGAAGTGTTACAAGCTCTTGGTGCATAAAGAAGATCTGTAAAGTTGCAAAGACTAAAGTCTAAAATCGAATATAAAGATATTCTTTATAAAAGTTCAGAGTCAGCCACACCTCCCTAAAACGGCTCGTTCTAACACGCCCCAACATACCTACGTCGCTCTGTGGGAAGATTTGCATAACGCCGCCCAAATGTTCACGCAAAGAAAGAAGGCGTAACTTTTAGTCTCACTGTAGTATTGTTGACGCTGCAGCCATGTCGTGAAGACGCTGTGTGCTTCGTTGTGAAAGCGAAACTACTTTGTTTGGTCTTCCAAAAGAGGACGATATCCGCTTCGTCATGCCTAGAGCTGATCTGTGCTGGTCGCTGAGGGAATACATCAACTTTCACCGTGGACGAAGCGGAGTCCAGCCCGGGGTCGTCACATGTGGTTGCCACTCATTCGTCGGATCCGCCGGGCGCGCCGTTCTCGACACCGCCGCCTCAGCTCACTCTAGACCAGCCTTAGCGCACTCTATCCCAACAAATGCCTCGTTTGTAATGGGTTTTAATGTTTTTGTCTCATCGCTCCGGCCGGGACACGGCCTCAACAGTATAGTGAGGGGCGTAACATTTCCGTCACACACTTGAGGTATTCGGCCAATCACAATGCACTGGATAGCTGGCCAATCACAGCACACCTCGCTTTTTCAGACCGATGAGCTTTGTAAAAATCGACGCGTTTCAAAAAGGCGGGGCATAGAGGAGAAACAATAATGTACAGTATGTGGAAAATAATGTTTTTTTTTTACTTTAAACCGCATAAACACATTTCATTACACCAAATACACAAAATAATGTTCTTTGTAGCAGCATCATATGACCCCTTTAATATGCATTGGCAGACAATAAAGGGCTCATATTAGGAGGAATCAAAGATAACTGCAAAAACAACTTGTTTTGCAGTTCACTTGTTCTGAACTGTTCACAACTTTAAGACGTCTGCCAAATATAGGTTAGAGCAAGACGTGTGAGAGTCGGCCCAACCTTGAGCTGTTCTTTGAGGATGTCAATTTGCATAGCACTGTTAAAACTAGTCAGCGTCAGAACATGTCTTTCCTACTGTTTCAAGTTGCACCTGCCACTTTACATTTCCTTCTGTAGAATCCAAATGTTAGTGGCTGATCTTATTTTAAACAAGCCCCTTGAGCATTACAGAGCATTACTGGTATTCGCGCCATATTTAACGGCCAAAAAAAGCATGTCTTAAAGCAGGTGGTAATTTGCACTGTTCTTGGTAGATTGCACTGGTCATTATGGGAATGATCTGGCTGCATCTGTGTTCTTTAATGTGTGCATTGTCAGTAAATGACAAGCAGAATTTTCCCCTCATCAGCGCTTTTATGGAATTGCGCTCTCACGCTAATTTGCCCTGTTTAGTAAATCTGGCCCTAAAGGTCCTTGCACACTGAGTCACAAATTTTCATGTGCGTTTTTTCGTATTCATCATCCTAAAAATTTGTCACACACAGAAACCTTTCACACTGAGGCTGATGCATATTAATTAATCCGTTGCAAAATGGAGTCTTCGTGCAGTGAGGATGATTTTGTTGTCCTCTCTCTTCTTAAAAAGAGAAAAAGAAAGAGGAAATATTGGGTCCATCCAATCCTGAGATATAGAGAGGAGCAGCGGGATTATCACGGGCGATTCAAAGTTTACTTCAGGATGTCTGGCTCAGTTTGATGCTTTGCTAGCGATACTGGAGCCACGTATTAAAAAGACCACCAATTTCTGTGAACTCAGTGTGCAAGGACCTTTACAGTGCTTTGTGCTACGAGACAAAGTGGATCAACTTGTCAGACGCCATTCTGGATTTTGGCGGTGGCTCTGAATTGTCAAAATACTTCTCAAAATGCTTGCTACGGATGCAAAAAATGCAAAAAACCAAACCCGATCCAAATTTTTTATGACAGACGAAAGTTTCGGAGGCAGTGTGTAAACATGATTGACACAACATGAAGTCGCATTTATTTTTTAACATGCGAAAATTTTGGACTCAGTGTGCAATGACCTTGAGTAGAAAATGGTCATGAAAAACTAAAATATGACTGTTTTTAACTGACATAAAAATATATAAATTCATCAAATGATTCCTGTAGAGCTGAAAAGCATCTTATCACAGCTTTTTACCATGTAGCATTTTTATTGTCATTTAAAAAAGATTAAGCTTGTTTATAACCATCACTTCAGTTGCAAGCTAAGGGGCAATAGGATCTGAGGTCGCAGAACAGCAACTGAAACCAGGATCGATGCTGCCTTTGACTTTTGATATTTGTCTCAGGAGAGAAAGAATGTCTGCTGTGATACATGAATAAGGCTAATGTCTTAAAGTTAGAAAAATGAAAGATGTCAAAATGAAAGTTCTAGAGTGGAAGTGGTTTTTCACTGTATATTCATAGCACATATCTTACATTACTTGGGGTCAATAAGATTATTATTTTTTTTTAAATAAAATACTTTTATTCAGCATTTGTAATGTTACAAACGATTTAAAGGGGTGGTTGACTGTTTTTAGGCCTAATGTTTTGTTTTTAACATAAAACGTTGAATACTGATATTTGAAATAATTTAAAACATGAAAAAATAGTACAAATGTGAAATTAAAACCGCCAGTAGGTGGCAGCAAGTGAATGTTAATGAGTGAGTCATTGAGATTCAACCAATTCATTAAAACGACTGATTCATTCAGAATCAAAGCATTTGACTGTGTTAATGACTGAATGACTGAATCATTTATTCAACCGATTCGTTAAAAAAGCTGATTCATTCAATAAGTAAACACAGTCCATTGCTCAGAGATGCAAAACAGTGCTGTGATCTTTGTTTGGATATATTTTCGTTAGCAAAATTGAGCAAAAACAAGCAATATTACCTTTAAAATGTAAGTCACTTATTGCTTTACTGAACTTGTATAAAATGATTATTAAATGTGTTCATGCTGATATCTGCAAAAAAA
>NW_015558621.1:1426403-1442220 GCF_001515605.1 Sinocyclocheilus anshuiensis | reverse complement strand
ATGTGGGAAGATTTGCATAACGCCGCCCAAATGTTCACGCAAAATAAGAAGGCGTAACTTTATTGTTGCTGCCACCGCCGCCGCCATGTTGAGAAGACGCTGTGTGTTTTGTTGCGAAAGTGAAAAATACTTTGTTTGGCTTTCCAAAAGAGGACAAAACTAGAAATCATTGGTAAGTTGTATTTACAACACTGTTCCAGAACAGTTAAACCCAAATATTCAGTTGTGTGCAGCGCATTTTATGGAGGACTGTTTCCTGAATCTGGGAGAGTAGACTACAATGCCGGCTGTTCTGACTCACAGACTGCAAGAACGTTTTCATATTTAAAGAATTTGCCACTGATGATTCAAACGCGAGTTTTGGGTAGTGTACAGTAGCGCTTGTTGTTTGCCGTTTCCCCAATCACAAATGCAGACATGGTTTTATGTTTACGCGGCGCGATGCAACGCAATGCGTAAAAAGACAGTATAAGTCATTATAATCCGTAATTATGTCCCCACTGGATGCAACAAATGCCTCATTTATAATGGGTTTTAATGTTTTTGTCTCGTCACTCCGGCCGGGACACGGCATCACAGTATGGTAAGGGGCGCAACATTTCCGTCACACGCTTGAGGTATTCGGCCAATCACAACGCACTGGATAGCTGGCCAATCAGAGCACACCTTGCTTTTCAGACCGATCAGCTTTGTAAAAATCAACGCGTTTCAGAAAGGCGGGGCATAGAGGAGAAACAATAATATACAGTATGTTGAAAATTTTGAACCTTAAACCACATAAACACATTTCATTACACCAAATACACAAAATGTTCTTTTTTAGCAACATCATATGACCCCTTTAAGCAGCAACTGTTGATAATAACATGAATAATAATAAGAAAAAATCTGCATATTAGAATGATTTCTGAAGGGTCGTGTGACACTAAAGACTGGAGTAATGGTTGCTACCAACCTTAAACTTTAGAACAGTGTACTTCTAGAAACAAACGTTTGGATAGTTTTATGTTTGTAAAACATCCCATGTGAGGTTTCAACATAATGAACTTAAAAGATCCTAAAAGAACCATAAAAGTAGTCCATATGACTTGTGAACTATTTCTCAAAAGTCTTTTTTAAGCCATATAGAAATTTTGTGTGTAGTAAAGACTAAGTCATTTGTTTCAGTATTTGCTGAAAAATTTTAGGTGCACTTTTTCTTTAATTCAGTTGTGTCTAAGCATTGATACTAACACTCTCTTAGTAGCCTTTGGCACACAGTCTTGCAGCACCATAGAGCACTGATCTGTAGCTTAATAAAGAAATGAAGGAATGAAGCAGGGGCATTTGTCACGTACATGAACATCCGCTGACTAACACAACTGTGTCATAATTTGTTTGAACCTCAGTATGTGGAACGGTTTACGTGTCAAGGCTTTTCTCGGGCACATTAATTACAGTTATCTTTCTCATCTTGCATTTTTCAAAGCTGCCATTTCATGGTTCTCAGCTTTTTTCTGTTGGCCCTATTGAAAAAACCCTGTCAAACTTAGAAACCCATCAAGAGAGAGAAAGTAGAGGGACACTTTGGTTTGAAATTGATTCAGATTGAGGGAGGGCTCCTAATTTTCTGTCTGCTGTCTAATGGTCCCATCATTCTCTCATCATTTAGTAGTAAAAGAGGGTATGGACTGAAAGGTTGGGTAGATTGGAGAGCTGAAAATGTTCCTCTGGCACTCTTTATACATTCTGGACAAACCTTTTGTCCCTTGATATGAAGTCTAAGCATTCAAAGCAAGTAAAAACATGGTAAAAGGCATAAGGAATTATTGTGTCAGTCCCTCAAAGCAGAGCAGCCTCCATATACAGTTTATAGTTTAGGAAAATATGCACTTTCATATTTTCAGTACTATTTTAATCCCAAAATGTTAGACACATTGACATCTTTTGTGAGTAGAAGTCATACTATAAGGACTTCAGGCAAACACTAAATCACACCATTAAAAAATGGGGGCAATTCACATATTATCAACTAAATAAGAAAATGTGGTTAGTCTGGTTTTCTAATAACGATGCTTTAAAAATCATAGTTTACACTGATGTGTGCAGATTTGTATTTCAAATGCATGTTTTGTGTTTTGAACTTTATATTCATTATGGTTTGCACAAAAATATTAAGCAGCACAACTGTTTTCAACATTGATAATAATAAGAAATGTTTCTTAAGCATCAAATCAGAATATTAAAATAATTTTAAATAGATCATGTGAGACTGGAGCAATGACTGCTGAAAATTCAGCTTTGCAATCAAAGGAGTAAATCACATTTTTAAATATATTAAAATAGAAAACATGTATTTTTAATGGTAAACATGATCAAGAAAATGCAGCCTTGGCGAGAATAAAAAAACTTACCTCCTTCAAACTCTAGTGTGTCATACATGTTTTTATAATGGAGTGTCAGCCAAATCAGTCAATATTAAGCAGAACTTCAGTACATTTAAAGCTTTCAGGGCAATTTTATGTAATATCTCCAATAGTTTCTCTCCTCACCTCAAAAACTGTCTTACATTGTTCAGTGGTTTTCTAGTCTTTGTAGCCCTGTTTTCAAACTGACTGTGTCTGAGACTGAAGGCAGCTGTGTCAGTCAGTCAGTCAGTCAGTTAGTGATTGAACAGACAGTGTTGTTGTATAAAAGTTCCTCCTAAGGATTCAGACAGGTCTGCAAGGCAAGAGAACTTTAGACCAAGAAATATGTTTTGTGACAATGGTTATTTCTCTGTGGAAATTTAATCACACTGCATAAATTTATAAATTCATTTTTTGCTTTCAACTGCTCTGTCAGGTGCCATTTTTATTTTTTCTGCCAACTGTTGAATGCAATGGATTGTTGGATATCGTAGGCAGTGAAGGATACAGCATACTGCCCTAAAATAACCAGATAATGGTAATTTAGTGGACAGGATGTTATGATTGCATTGAATTCAGACTTGAATTCATGTCTTGATGTCTTTCTACCATATGTTGCCCTGAAGGTTGCATTTTAAGGTTTCTAACCCAGCAACTGTCTAGTTTTAGACAGTGTATTGTAGCAAATCAGCTCAAAAGGGAAATGTATATAAATAATTACAATTAATTATGATTAATTACAATTATTTATATCAGCTGCCAGTAGTAACTGTAGCAGAATTAAATTGCCCTCAACTAATCTGTTCGTCCAGCAAACATTCAGTGTAAGTTTATATCAACTCTAGGAAAGGATAGTTTTGTGGCCACAGAAAACACTTTCATACAGTATTAATGCATTAGAGCATGTAGCAAGGATCAAAATCGTAAAGGGACATTAATCTGCAAGGTGAATCAGAAACTCATGTAATTTGTGCACAAGAGTTTTATTAACTAAACACTAACACAAACTAGTCTAACAAACAAACAAACATACATACACTCACGCGGAAATACAAAAGGGGAGTTAAAGTGAATGAATGAAGCCATTAGAGAAACCAGAGAATGCAGTTATGGAAAATGAGTCAGAACCACCTGAGTTAAAAACCATCAGTGCCGTTTTACAACGGGGTCTACCGCTTATACTAAACCTCTGTTTCGGTTAGTTAAATGTACGATACTTACATTGCCTTGGTCGTTGAACGAGTGTCCGGATGCAGTCTCAGATGAAAGTTTTGATGGTTTGAAGGTTTGGTGGTGTTGGAGTTCTTCAAGTTCTTCCGGGTTTGAAGGGTGAGGAACTCCAAAAGATGTTATTCTGGCTCGGTGGTGATTGGGAGAGTTTTCTCCCAGATTAAGGTGATGAGAGAACTAAGAGAGACATCAGCTGAGATCCTAGGATCTTTGATGAATGAAAAGTCAAGGCCGAAGCCTGGCTCAAACTTAAGGTACAGAAGACTTCTAGCTCACATCCTCATCTTCTCTTTATCTAACAGAACCGCAGACTGCACCAGGCGGGTCACTGATGTGAGAGTCACAGACAACTTGGCACCCAGTATGTTTATTGGGTGAGGGGTCTGTGAACGTTTGTTAATCTAATTAATAATTGATTTGTTAAATCTAATGAACAAACGTGTGTCTGATTGGTCCAAATGCTACAGTATTGAATTATTCAGGTACACTGATTTATTCTGCCTCATTATTAATAAAGCATACAATATCCGTATTGTGTTCAAGTGCAAAAATTTTTACATCCCAAATCAAATAAAAATGTTAGGTAAAAATGTTCAGTTTAATTTAAATATTTTAAATCTTGACCTTCACTGTTTTGTCAAAGAATTTTTATTTTGTTTATTTATTTATTTTTGCTTCACTGATGCCATTGTGCATCAGTCATTAAACATGACTTAATGGATAACAGGTTCTTCTTCTCAGATCTGGCTTACTTTTCTTTTGCAGTCTTTCAGCTGTAAAACATCAATATGATTAGTCAGTACGTGATAAAAAATTCTCTACTCAAAACGGATTGAAGTAATTAGGTGAAATGTATAGTAATCTACATATTGCATTCATCGAGTTGAAAGCTACAGTCAGGTGCTTATGATTTGTATCTTGTGTCTTTTGTCCTCTCTATTATAAAATGCTCCATGACAGGTGCACCATGGGAACGCAGTGGCCATGTCACATCAATCTCGCTTAGAAGATCTGTTAGAAAGGTCATTTGTGAGTGAGAACCGTGTTTATGTAGTAGTGTGTGCTGTGACACGTCATATAAAAGCAGAGCTTGACTGTTATGCAGTGACATGCTTATGTTTTTTCTTAGAATTTGAAACCCCAGAGTTATATGTGCTTCCCTTCTAAAATAGCCTTATGTTATGAAATGGATGGCTTGTGAACTCTGATATTTACAGTATGCTCAGCTGAATGAATTAGTCATATCATAGTGACACAGTATGACAATAACAGTATATCACACCATTGACATAATAACCTGAATAAAGAAACTCATCTTGAGTATCATTGATTTAATCTTCAAGGTAATGGCTAGCCAGACAGATTATTCTTTCAATAAGCCTAATCGATTTCTAAGAGATAAAGATGCTACATATAATGTATAAAGGCTGAGAACTATCTATGGTACTTTTTGTAGCAGTAAAACACCATATATGCACTATATATACCATATATATGCAATATTTGTGTATTTATATAGTTTTTTACGAATACATGTAGGCAGTGGACAGCTCACTAAGTTTTAGACTAGTCTTTTTCTATCTATAGTATTTAATTTTTTTTATGTTATTTATTTATTTTATTTGTTTGTTTATTTATTTATTTTGTAGTTGGTGCTAAGCTTTTTACATTTGATACAGTTAGAGTGATAGTTCAACCCAAAATGAAAATTTTGTTTACAAGCATGAAACATACCTTTACCCAAGGTTAAAAGCGTTTAAAAAAAAGATAAATTTTAGAGAAAATTTCTCATGTTCTATTCCTTTTGATTTAGACTACACCTTTTCCCGCAATATTTCTAAGCCCCTAACTGCACTTCCATTGATTGCTGACTATTCATTTGTTAGCATTTAATGATTCAAACTATGTTCTGCATTACCTAGAATGCAGTGGTCATCTCAGTGGTCATTACCTGTATTTTTTTGTAAAAATTTTGCTCAATTTGTCATGGACCAGCCGCATAAACAAGGCCATTAATCTTAAAGGGATAGTTCACCCAAAAATGAAAATTCTGTCATTAATTACTCACCCTCATGTCGTTTCAAACCCGTAAGACCTTCGTTCATCTTCGGAACACAAATTAAGATATCTGTGATGGAATCTGAGAGCTGTCTGACCCTGCATAGACAGCAATACAACTGAAATGTTCCCAAGTCCAGAAACGTAGCAAGGAGATCTGTAAAATAATCCATGTGACATCAGGGGTTCAACCGTAATTTTATAAAGCTACGAGAATACTTTTTGTGCGCAAAAGAAAAAAATAACGACTTTATTCAACAATGCGTCTCCTCCGCATCACCCTGTAGTGCCATTTTGGAGAGTATCAGCTGGACGTAAACAACATATGCTGTTCTGTGTCAGCTGCGTCACACGGATATGCTGTTTTATTTCATATCAAATCACAACAAAGTAGGAAACAGATCCGGCGGTAGTAATTAATGACAGAATTTTCATTTTTGGGTGAACTAACCCTTTAATGTTACACAGGGAGGAGATATTATCTCAGCACTGAATATTCCTTGTCATTTTACATTTCTGTCACAGGGCTTGAAAAGACCAGCAATGACGCATAGAGGATGCAGTCCAGTGATGCTTAGATAAAAAAAAAAAAAAGAAACACCTACATAGTTTTTATATGTTTTGCAAAATCTCAAGCACCGTCATTACAGTTTTTTACATGCTGTCAGTGATCATTTGTCAGAGGGTAACATGTTATCACCAGAAAGCCACAAAATTGCTACTGTCCACTTATAAAAAGCAGTGGAACATGCTTGTTCACTTATTAAGGATGACAATATCACAAATCAGTCATGTTGAGTTGTTAAAAGTCAGTAATACAGTGAATTGTATTAGTGGTGAAAAGCCTTTCTTTGGAAATAACCTCTGTATAAATTGGGGATCATTATGTTTGATGGGCTAAGCTTTCGGTCAAAACACAATAGAGTAATAAAACTGTACTGTGACAGGATTATGGACCGCTTTTGTTGTGTTTTCCCTCCCCATGTGCTCCATGTCCCAGTTTCTCCCTTGTTTGATTGTGTTCATGTGATTCAGGTGTGTTGTGTTAATTGTCCTCATTACCCCATGTATTTAAGTCCCAGTCTGTGTGTTCTGTCTGTCAGGTCTACATTGTGATGTACGTGTGTCTTCTCCTGTTCCTGGTTTGGATTACCCCTTGTGAGGATTCATTAAAGACTGTTTATTCTAATCTATGTCTCTGTCGTTCACTCCGACACAGTGCGTGACATACTGTCCTTGTGCATGTAAAATCAATGCAGAGGTCAAAGGTTCAGATGGGTTTCCTCTCTTTTCATGTAAGCAAAGATTTACTAATGGCTGCCTCAGTGCTGCTCAATATAACCAAGAGTGTGAGCTCCTGTAGTTGTGACATAAGGCTAGTTGGGGGAAAAATGACCTGTCAGAGACTTGCTGGGACACAAATAGCAACATTACCTGTCAATGATGGATTTAAACTCATTGGAATGCTGTTCACTCGTGTTGTGTGCAGTATAGTGTTAAAGGAGAACCTGAATTCATCCGGTGGTAGTGGAGAAAAAGATTGAGTTGTAAGTGTTTACTAAGGGTTACTAAGGGTTTACTTTTTTCGTAGTACTTTGCCCACAAATGAAAGGACCTGAAATGTTCTCTTAAAGCAATCGTTTACCAAAAATTGATAACTTTTATATATTTATTCTCTGTCATACACTGTAAAAAAATTCCGTAAAATTTACGGTAAAAAACCGGCAGCTGTGGTTGCCGGAATTTTACCGTAAAAACTACGGTAGCAACGTTTTAGGTTTTACGGTTATCAGTATTTCATTCACTGATATAATGTTACTACCGTTAAATTCACGGTCATTTTTTACAGTGTAATGTTCCAAATCATTCCATATCTTTTCAAATACTTTCCCTTTTGAGCTCTTCAGAGAAAAATAACAGCATGCATGAAGGTGAAGGAGAGAAAATTAAGGCAGAATTTGTGAACTGTCCCTTTATTATTCTAATAGGAAGTGCATTTTAAGTTCCTTGACTTTCATTGACAGGAAAACATAACAAACCAAATACATGTTTTTTTTTTTGCAGAATGCATGACTAAACCTTAATTGAAGGCAGATGATTTTGCTAGGGCGTCTAGATAAGACTGAAATGTTTACAGACACAATATCCTTTTGTAGCCTGTTTGCAATCAAGATAATGAATAAGAACAATAATTAATTGAGAATATTAATTGAGATGCCAGTCAAGAGTTTATTCCATTTGAATATGGCCTACATTTTTGTCTTGCTAACAATATTTAAATATATCTGTAGTTTTTTTTTTATTATTATTTCCTGTGAATTGCTGTCATTATTTCTTTAGGGTGCCAGGTGCCTTCGTTGTTTATGAATGTTTGAATGGTATCCATTTTTCCCATAATAGTTTATGAAAGTCATCAGCCCTGCCATTTTGGCATTTCAGTTTAAATGAGAAGTTGATTTACTATGAGCATCCCTAGATTTAAATTGTGGTATGATGTAAATAAATAAAAACATCTGTTGTTGTTGTAGTTGTTGTTATATCATATACATACACACACACACACACACACACACACACACACACACATATATATATATATATATATATATATATATATATATATATATACTGTATACACACACACACAGTATAAAAAAAGTCATCTAAAATAGAGCTGAAGTAAGTATCGGCTGCCTGACATTGTTCACCTTCTTGGAAAAGTTTATTTACTGCAAAGACTGTTTGAGGTCTTTGTAGTACAGCTTAGATGTTTAATTAACATTTGCATTTCACCCATGCATAATCAATTACCTGCATGACACGAAAGGAGCGCCACAGAAAATTGATGGATAATGAGCTATGCAAGCAAAGTGTTGATGTTTCAGCATCGCAGAAGTCATTTCCTTTATCCTTAAACACTAAGTAAAATTAAATATGTTTGTCATTAATGACCCCAGAAGACATTCTCTCGGTTAAACTTGGCTGAAGTTAATATTCAAATGGAACAGAAAGAACACTGCTGAGTTAGAATTACTGAGCTGAATCATTTTTAGAAATTCAGTTGTCTTTGTCAGGCTGATTTCAATTTTAGTAACATACTAAGAACAATACTTTTATTATAGAAGAGCTTTTATAAGACAACATCTCTATAATTGTCCCTACAATCTTGTGACTTTTAAGAATTAAAGTCCTGTTAAATCACACTGGCCACTAATTTATCAGCTAATAATTAACAACTGTGGGTTTAAATCTTTGAAGAATACTGCCATTTTACTTTTGAAGCATCATGAACATTTCAATCACTTGGTGGAAATGACAGTTTATTGTTATTTTAAACATATCTAGAATAAAATAATGGACAAATTTGTCCTGCAAATGCTAATTTATACAGTAGATTGCATTTTGTGTATCTTCAAAATATATATTTTTTTTATTTATTTTTAATTTGAAAACAAAGATACAGCTTGATCTTGATTGTGGTGAAATGAAATGAAATGGAGTGGAACTGTGAGACAGCTGTATGTTTTTAAACAATAAATATTGAAAAGGTTAATGTTTTGTTTTAATAAATATTGAAATGATTATGTTTATTTGTTTCAATTATTTGATAAATGTCTACACATTAGACATTTAAAAAGTAGCAATAATGAAGACAGGTTAAAATATTTCCAAATTTTCCAGATGTGACCTTCCCATGAAACAGAATGTTTTAGTTTTAATTAAAGTGCTCATAATTAAAGAAACAACCTTATACTTTGCAGAAAATCTGATGCATTTTCCTGGGTTTGCACAAGGGCACATGACTGAATGGTGAATTTTATTTTGCTAAACTTTTAATGCCCAGCACTGAATGTGTTTAATTCAATGCAGAAGGACAGTGTGGCTCCCCTGGCCTTTTGCAGGTTTTGTTAGCAGGTCAGGATTCCCCCGTGTTGACCATCTGGGCTGTGAGGTCGATGCTCAGTCCGCAGCTGGATTATAAATAAGATGGTCAGGCTGAGAATGTGTTTTTCGTTGAACCATTGGACATGTTTGGCATTAAGAACCCAGCTTGAGTCTGCCTTTAACATCGTTACATTCTGTATTTCAGATTCTGTCTGCAGTAGTAAACAGCATGTGTGCTGGATTTGTTATGGTTTCATCATGACATTAGTACTATATTAGAAATTCACATAAAGTCTTGTTCTAGCACTTATTCCTTCACTTATGTTAAGATTGTGTACGATTTTTTTTTAATGTTTTGAAAGACGCCTTATATGCTCACCAAAGATTTATTTGCTCACAAATACTATAAAAACAGCAATATTGTGAAATATTATCACAATTTAAAATGACAGTTTTCTATTTGAATGTATTTTAAATTTCATTTATACCTGTGACGGCAAAGCTGAATTCTCAGCAGGCATTACTCCAGTCTTCAGTGTCACATGATCCTTCAGAAATCATATATATGCTGATAAATATGCTGATTTGATGCATCATTTCTTATTATTATCAATGTTAAAAAGAGTTGTGCTGCTTAATGTTTTTGTGGATACCATGATACTTTTTTCAGGATTCTTTGATTAATGGAAAGTTCAAAAGAATGGTATTTATTTTAATTATTTTTGTAACAATGTAGAAGTCTTTACTGTCGTTTTTTGAGCAGTTTAATCCATCCCTGCTGAAAATTAATTCCTAAGTATTCATTTCTTGAAAAACTATTTAAAGGAAAAAAAACTTACTGACCTCAAACTTTTGAGTGATATTGTACATGAACACTTTGCATTTGAATACATACAAATATGAATGAGATCACCCTGACAGTGATTGATGAAGGTGTATTGAGTGAGCCGGAAGGTTGAGTTTAATTTGTTTGAGGTGTTAAGTGTGAGGTGTCAGGAGACAGGAAACAGCACAAAAGTCACACCTATTTGCATGCCATCTGCTTAATTTCCTCCACGACTTTTGTAGTTGGCAAGCAGTGTCAAGATGATTGACAGGGGTTGCAGAGTAGGTTAACGTGATTCTTAAAAAAAGAACAAACCCAAATGCATTATTATGTATTATGCAACTTCCCATGAGAGAATGAGTGGAGGCACATTTGTTAAAATAAAGACCCTGCAAAATGGTTCTTAGCCTTTTGAATTTCTCATTGTGGGCTTTGCTGTGCCATCAGTGTGTTCTCTGTCACACCTGTGAACATCTGTGCCACAGCAAACGGCTTTGTTAGCAATGACAAGCAGAGCATGTGTTTGATTCAGTAACCTTTTACTTCATGTTGTTTTTCTTCTAGGAGATAATAATGGTTGGCCTCATCTCTTCGATAACTATTTTGGCATCCCCAGTAATAACCTTGGAACCAAGTCAAATGCCTGCTGTGAGTATGCTCTCATTTTTATGTTTCTGCAAAAATTCAGAGAATTTGAACCTCGTAGAGAATATCTTAAGGGCATATTTTACATGAATCTTTTAGAAACACAGTATGCGTTCATTTGGCAGCTGTACTTTGTACTGTGTCATTCCACAGCTGAAACAACAGTGACAGATGGACAGTTAGAATAATACATGCACAAGACTTTTTCAGTCTGACATAATTATTGCCATTCACAAAATAACCGAGTCCTCAGATTTTGGCATGTGTGGCCTTTTTATTATCAAAGTAATTATCACTTTTTGATGTTCAACGTTTTTAAGAATTTAAGGGCCAGATTTATTAACAGCTTGCGCCAGCACAAACCATATTTGTCGTTAAAATAGTACTGTTAGGAAGGAAGGGTTCACTAAAGACGCGCAGTGAAGAATTAGCGCTGAAAAGGCATGGACAGTTATTTTTGCGCTTGACCTTATTGAATATGCATTTGTAGGAGTTTCCCTTTTAGATGCAAAATTTATAGGAGGAGAGTATTAAAATGAATCACGCAACATGATTTCCTAACGTTTGCGCTCATCAAATTACTGGTATTTGCGCCAATATTAAACACCCAAAAAAAAAGCATGTCTTAAAGCAGGCTGTAATTTGCGCTGCTCTTGGTAGATTGCGCTGGTCATTATGGAAATGATCTGGCTGTTGTGTTTTTTAATGTGCACATTGTTAGTAAATCACACACAGAATTTTCCCCTGAAGCGCTTTTATGGAATTGCGCTTTAATGCTAATTTGCCCTGTTTCGTAAATCTGGCCCTATTACTTCTATTTAGCAAGGACATATTAAATTGACCAAAAGCTGTTTTTAACATTTATAATATGAAATGTTTTTTATAAACAGCAAATCAGCATATTAGAATGATTTCTGAATGATTATGTGACACCAAAGACTGGAGTAATGACTGCTGAAAGTTCAGCTTTGCATCACAGGAATAAATTGCATGTTTAAAATATATTAAAACAGAACACTGATCCTTTATAATAACATTTCACACTATTACTGTTTTTACTGTATTTTTAAGCTGTACCTTTTTTCTGAAAAAAACCCAAGCAGTTCAACACCAAAAAGCAATTTCTGAGAAACGCTGTTGTAAGTGGATCGGACTGAGCACCAAAACACACTTCTAGCCAATCACCAGTAAGGGGCGTGTCCGCTCATGATTGGGGAGTTGCCTGTGTTGGACAGCATGTTCGTAAATTTGGGGGCAGATCTATCAAGATAGAGGTGTGATCTTTTTGGGTAGGGAAGTGTTTGGTTTGGTGATCTTAAATATCAACACAGTTTCTCTGAAATAACTTACTGCACATTTAATAAACAGCCAGTGGTCCTGAAATTTAAGTGTACAATGTATACATGTGGTGTGCTGCATGTGTATAATCAAAAAATACTGTCAGAAACACCTCTAATTGTGGAGAGCACATAATAACATAGCCGTGATGTTTGTATGCTTACTGAATTATTTCAATTTAGATCATTTTAAACAAGTAACTGACAGTTGATTGTCATGAATTCACTTCTGATATTGAACACGTTGTCTTCGTTGAGGAGTCTTTTCTTTTCTTTGATATTCTGTTATCTGACTGACACACTCTGACAAGCAACATTTTGCTGTCAGATGCTGTCAGTAGAGCTGTATTTACGAACGGACCACTTCAGAGCAAACAAAACCACCTGGTCATTCCCAGACATCACATTATAAATCCCTATAGTGTTTTATGTGATTACAGATTTTCCAGTCAGCAGTATTTACATGTGTTTGGAGATTTTAAGAAGTGTGCGTCTGATGATTATTGGAGTCATGTGTAATGCTCTGTTTATCCCAAAAAGTGATTGGACAGACAGGTTAATGGCTCAGCACAGGTGGCAGCTGTCTGTATATTGCTCACTTTCTCTTACATGCAAACAAAAAATTCTGTTCCTTTTTTTTCATTCATGAAAGGCTGTTTGATCGTTTCAATGTTTTATTACTTGGGCAGGAAATGAAAGAAGATTAGGGCAACCGCTCATAAGTCTTAGACAGCTCATATCTTGAGGCTTATATGGTTTACTATTGGAGGTGATAGGCAGTATTGATCACAGACACATGTTCAGATGGAGCCTGGGTGTGTGAAAAATCAGTGTGATATTGCAAAGTCACTGTCCAATAAACAAACATGACACTGAACAATATGTGTCTAACCATTTCTGCTGTGACTTTTAACCAGTTGATCTCAAGGTGATTTTTAATGGATGTCAATCAGTTCCTCTCAAGTTCACACAGCTGTCCTAGCAGAGGACCCACAGCTGGAGTTCATTACATTATGAACATGATCCACTCACGTTTTACAACGAAAAAGTGTCCAAGCACTCATTTTGTTTCAGTTATGAACCATATATTTATCCTTTTAAATAAAATAGAACATTAAATGTGTATTGTTGTATAATTTTAAATAAATCAAACTTCTTTTTGTAAAATGTTTTGCTTGAAAAGTGTTCTTAAACTATAGTTCTTTTAAATTAATGTAATTTTATGGTAAAATACAATGACATTTATTCACAAATATCTAGATAATATTTGTGTGCCACATACGAAAATATGAGTACCAAAACGAATGTTTTCTAACTATATGAATGAACATTAACGAATAATATGTTGGCATTATATATGTAATGTAAAAATTTTTTTTATAAAATTTAATAATTTTGTATTGAAATTATTCTACCATTTAAGCATTCCTGGTTTCAGCATGAACTTATATAGAAGCCCATTTCTGCCAAATAAGAAAAGAAAATCACGGCAATACGCCGAATGACTCAAACTCATTACATTAAAAAAAATTGAGATGAAGTAAAAAAAAAAAAAAAAAAAGAGATTATGAGTCTATGACATAAAAAGAGACTGATTCAAAATTATAATTATGATTATGACTTCATCTAATAATTTCGATCTTTATGTCAAATTTTTATCTCATAGTAATGACTTTTTATTGCATGATTGTGAGTTAGTACATTGTAATTTTGACTTATGTCATAATTATGACTTTTTATGTCATTATGACTTATCGAAGTGTGGTGGAAATGAGCTTACAATAATTTACACTTCACTGGTCAGAAATAATTTTCATTCACTAATATTGTCCTCCAGTGAGCTTACGCTGTGATACAAAATTAAATAATAAGTGAAATAACCAGTGAGTATCACTGAGAACCAATCATTCAATCATTCAGACTTGTTTTTGTGAACCGGTTCAAAAATTTCACTGAAAAGATTTGAAAAAAAAAAAAAAAAAAAGAGATTATGAGTCTATGACATAAAAAGAGACTGATTCAAAATTATAATTATGATTATGACTTCATCTAATAATTTCGATCTTTATGTCAAATTTTTATCTCATAGTAATGACTTTTTATTGCATGATTGTGAGTTAGTACATTGTAATTTTGACTTATGTCATAATTATGACTTTTTATGTCATTATGACTTATCGAAGTGTGGTGGAAATGAGCTTACAATAATTTACACTTCACTGGTCAGAAATAATTTTCATTCACTAATATTGTCCTCCAGTGAGCTTAGGTCATTTACATAACTAAACAGCTTAAGGTTTCAATTATAGTCGATGTGTTGGAAACATGCCCTACATGTATCCCAGCACATGGACCATTGTTAATTAATGAATTACATTCAGCACTATGCAAGCTGCACTAAAACGGTCCGAATGACCAATTAAAATCCAGCCCATGTTGGCAGTGATGACTTTGCTGTATTCATCCCCTCATTACCAGCAAATTTAGCACAAGCTGATTGGTCTGAAGAGAGTGTGAGCTTTATTATAGCACCATCTCTGCTTTGCCTGCATCTCTTCTCTCCTCTTCTCCCCAAATTAGTCACCGCGGGCCATCCTGGTGAATGCCGGAGTTCGATTTCTTTTTCTTGCTGTCGCCTCCCTGCATCTTTTGTTCTGTCTTTGTGCTTTCACATCCTTCCCCAATGTTTAATACAGATAAGACTCTGTTGGAACAATGTGTTGGGCCACAGATGGTCTGTCGGAGGCATTTACTTTCCCTGGATTTGAGGGCAACCGTTTGCTCTGTTTAACTGTGATAAAGAGTTGGTGTATCTCGTGTGGCTTAATTCTGTCTGGCAGACTGTATTGAACTATCCAACTGCTGACACCATCAGATTACACAAATTCCTTTTCAGTTTTCACTTAAATACACTTTTAATTCAAAATCCGTTGTTTCTTATTTGAATAATCTGCTCACAGTATGTATGAATGACAAAAAATATTATAACAGTATTAAAACAGTATATAGTAAATACAATTTTTTTATATAGGTGAAATTTCATATTCATAAATATAACATTTCCTGCTAAAAAGAAGCTATATTTCCTTTTAGAAAAAAGAATATTATATATACTGATTTTCTATGAAACATAAGGCAAAAAAAATTGTAAACTTTTTAAATTTTTCATATAGACAAGTTCCCCCTACTTGTATATGTTTTGTTACATTCCTGTTGTTCTCAAGTATTTGTAACATGACTTTTGTTAAAGGGGTCATATGATGCTGCTAAAAATAACATTATTTTGTGTATTTGGTGTAATGAAATGTGTTTATGCGGTTTAAAGTTAAAAAAACTCATTATTTTCCACATACTGTACATTATTGTTTCTCTTCTATGCCCCGCCTTTTTGAAACGCGTCGATTTTTACAAAGCTCATCGGTCTGAAAAGCGAGGTGTGCTGTGATTGG
>NW_015558621.1:1407322-1426312 GCF_001515605.1 Sinocyclocheilus anshuiensis | reverse complement strand
CCCTCAGCGACCAGCACAGATCAGCTCTAGGCATGACGAAGCGGATATCGTCCTCTTTTGGAAGATCAAACAAAGTAGTTTCGCTTTCACAACGACGCACACAGCGTCTTCAGGACATGGCGGAAAGCGGCAACAATACTACAGCGAGAATAAAAGTTATGCCTTCTTTCTTTGCGTGAACATTTGGGCGGCGTTATGCAAATCTTCCCACATAGTGAGGTAGATATGTGGGGGCGTGTTAGAACGAGCCGTTTTAGGTAGGTGTGGCTGAAAAATTGAAATCGCATCATATGACCCCTTTAATTAATTAATTAAAAAACAACATAAAAATGACCCCCTGTCCCCCTGTCTTCCGTTGGTCGAACAAACAGATAGTCCCACCTCAAATTCATGCAATTGGTTGGACTTTTTGGAGTAATGAACCTACCAATGGCTTAAGCTTAGAGAAAGCATTTAACATTGAATTATACACTTGCCCTTTAAAGATTTGATTTCTCTTGAGAGCTCAAATGATTCTAATTAGGAAATCTTAGGGGAACTTATCCTTAACCCAATCTGACTTAGACCACTTTGCAGAAATCATTTATTGCTTATTAGTTCAGCATGACTGTTCACATATTAAGTATTACCACAGATCAAACTGTAATGCAAACATACTTTTTGAACACCAATTTGTATTATCTAAAATGTTGTCTGGTTTGTCTCCCATTTTATCTTACCCTTTCTGTCACGCAGTGCTTGGGACCGTCCCAGCTGAGTGCCAGTGCAGGGACCTGGAGCTTGACTGTGATGGTGCCCACTTTAAAGACGTCCCCACAGTATCCATTAATGTCACCATGATGTGAGTTTCATGGCTTGTGTGTGGAGTGTGCCTGCAGTTTGTTGAGTTTGTGTGACTCCTCGGATTTGCATGAGATGCCAAGGCCCTGCGGCAAACTGACAAGTTTGCTTTACTCTAAATGTTGAATATGTACACTCTCCAAAATCTGTCATTGTGGCGATACCCTTTCTAAAAGGCACTAGTACAGTTTTGGTACTAATATGTACAGTTAGGTCCATATATATTTGGACACAGGCACATTTTGTATTATTTTAGCTGCTGACCAAAACATATTTAAGTTACAGTTATATAATGATTATGGACTTAAAGTGCACACTCTGAGCTTTAATTTGAGGGTATTCATATAAAGATTGGAGTAAAGGTTAAGGAATTACAGCTCTTTAATATGCACCTCCCCCCTTTTTCAAGGGACCATAAGTAATTGGACAGTTGACTCAAAAGTCATTTCATGGGCAGATGTGGGCTATTCCTTCGTTATTTCTACATCAATTAAGCAGGTAGAAGGTCTGGAGTTGATTCTAAGTGTGCCGTTTGCATTTGGAAGCTGTTGCTCTGAACCCACATCATGCGGTCAAAGGATGTCTCCATACAAGTGAAACAGACAATTGTTAGGCTTCAAAAACAAAACAAATCCATCAGAGACATAGCAGGAACATTCGGAGCGGTCAAATCAACAGTTTGGTACATTCTGAGAAAAAAATGCACTGGTGAGTGCAGCAACATAAAAAAAGCCTGGCCATTCACGGATGACAACAGTGGTGGATGATTGGAGGATCCTCTCCATGGTAAAGAAAAACCCTTTCACAGCATCCAGCCAAGTGAAGAACATTTTCTAGGAGGTAGGTGTGTTACTGTCAAAGTCTACAATCAACAGAAGACTATAAAAAGCAAATAGCCTAATAGAGGGTTCACCACAAGGTGCAAACAAGGCCAGAGTAGACTTTGCCGAAAAACATCTAAAAAAGCCACTTTTCCACTTCTGGAAAAGTATTCTTTGGATGGCTGAAATTAAGATCAACCTGTCTGTACCAGAATGACGGGAAGAAAAAAGTATGGAGAAGGCTTGGAACAGCTCATTATTCAAAGCATACAACATCATCTGTGAAACATGGTGTAGCAGTGTGATGGCATGAGCATGCATGGCTTTCAGTGGCACTGGGTTACTGGTGTTTAGTGATGACATGACAGGACAGAAGCAGCCGGATGAATTCTAAAGTGTATAAGGATATACTGTCTGCCCAGATTCAGCCAACTGTGGCAAAGTTGATTGGACGGTGCTTCATAGTACAAGTGGACAATGACCCAAAACATAGGCAGCAAAAGTGGAATATTCTGCAATGGACAAGTCAGTCTCCTGATTTCAACCCTGATTGAGCATGCATTTCACTCGCTGAAGACAAAACTAAAGGCAGACCCACAAACAAACAACAAATGAAGTCAGCTGCAGTAAAGGCCTGGCAAAGCATCGCAAAGGAGGAAACCCAGTCTCTGGTGAGGTTCATGAGTTCCAGACTTAAGGCAGTCATTGCCTGCAAAGGATTCTCAACAAAATATTAAAAATGAACGTTTTATTTATTATTATATTTATTTGTCCAATTACATTTGAGCCACTGGAAATGTGGGGACTGTGCATAAAAATTGTTGTAATTCCTAGCATTTTATGTTATATTTTTGTTCTACCCCTTGAATTAAAGCTTAAAGCATGCACTTCAATTTCATAGTGATTGTTTCATATTATTTCTATTCTGGTGGCATACACAGCCAGAATTATGAAAATGTTGTCAGTGTCCAAATATATATGGACCTAACTGTACTTTTAAAGTACTAATATATGTACCTTTAAGGTAACATTCTCATTTTTATTCAATGCCTCATGAAAATCTCTATTGTTCACACAATAACTGGCTGATATAAACCTTTCTAGCAGTTTAATATGTGGATTTGAAATGCATATTTATGTATCAGCTGAAGCTGCTTCTTAATTAAGTCCCAATTTCCTGTATTGCGGCTCTGTTTGATTTTCCGCTGTTCATTAGTATGCCACAGTGAAATTCACATCTACCTTTCAGCAATGCAGAGAATGTGGCCAGGTCTATTAAATGCAATGTCACTCTCTGATTTCAAGTAGACATGCTGCGTGCCTTCCCTCTAAGCTCTCGTGAAAATCATTGCTTTTAAACAGCCTCTCTTTATTAGGTGAAAAATAACTTTAGGTTTTTCATAAAGTCAAATATTCCCATGTATTCTATTCCTGTGTTGCCTCCTGAATATAGAGTATATCGAAAAATGAAGCAGACCAGAGTCACAACACATCTTATTTTTGATGCTCAACATATTTGCCACTGACACAAAACATACACATATAGCCTAAATAAAACATATACATATAGCCTAAATATAAATATAAATATATGAATATGTTTGCATGTCATTCCTATATATGTAACTGGATTAGGCCTACAGCAGATGGCCATATCAGTCTAAAGTAATCTGACCTAAATAATGATATCATTGTCTCCATGTTCATCTCATATTTATGTCAATCTACTGAAGTGCCGTCTGGTAATTCATAATTATTATAATAGTTTTGATGTCATATGTTTGCTTAGTGGATCGGTGCCTCACTCAAATGACGGTGGGTGGAATTAATCACAGATTGGTTTTCTGTAGCATAATGAAGCAAGAGATCTATCTATCTATCTATCTATCTATCTATCTATCTATCTGTCTGTCATTTAAAAAAAAAACTTACTGAAGACTTTTTTGACAAGTTTATGGAGAAAATGAATAGGAAACATATGGCCACTGTAAAGTGTGCTGTCACTTTTGCATTCTATTTTGTTATGTATTTAAAAAACACTTTGGTAATGTCCCTTTTGTTCATATTGCAGGTCCCTACAGAGGAACCGGCTTAGAAAGCTAAATGCTGACATGTTCTTGAAGTATCAGAGCCTTCAAAAGCTGTAAGAGCCTCTCTGCTTCACTAAGTATATCTCATCCTTGTCATTGGACTGTATGGATGTTGTAATGCTATGAATGTCGCATTGGCATTACCGCAGATGTTCACAAAACGTTGTTTGCTTGTCCTCACTGTACCATCATAGTGAGAAGTGTGCGAAATAGAGATGCTGAGTGAGATTAAACAATCCCTGTGGAATAAAACATTCAGTGCTCTCCACAGGAACTGAGCCAAACACACTCAAGAACTGAAGAACTTGAGAGCGTTCTTTTTTTAAACCTGACAAAAATGGCTCAATGTTTTTCTTTCTCCAGCTGTAGAATTTTTCGAGTGTGTTTGCATGTCTTAATCTGTCATGCTCGTTTGCATTCGAGTGGTTTCGCATTCAGGAGTGCCAGCTGACTCAAACAGAATAAGCCTCATATTTTTGTCCTTGCTCAAACACCATTCTTGATCTAGTGACAGATGGAGGCTTCATGTACAACAAACTTAATCTGAGCAATGGCAAAAAAAAATAAAAAATTGATGTGGGAATAGAGACTCAGGGAATGGAGCTCAAAGTTGTGTAAATTTGGATTTTTTAGGTTTAATGACAGAGCTGTTGGATATCAATATGAATAGGCTACAAAAACAATGTTGGCAGTGCAGTGAAGTGAGGTGTAGATGAGGTGAGAATGACTAGTCAATAGAAGAGTAAATGTAGCTAAATTCTAACACCTAAAATGTGAGTAATGCCCTTTTTCTTTCTTTCTTTCTTTCTTTCTTTTTTTGATGCAGATTTCAGGGCTGTGATTGTTGCTCTAAGTGTTCTAAGTACTTTTTAGTGCTTTGTTATATAGTTGCTAATGTATTTGCTTAGTCAAAAACTTGAGCACACCAAGTTAATATGATAGTCTGGTCCCAATAGTCCCAAAATATGACACTGTTCCCTTTTTCAATATGAGTCTATGGGATTATACACTACTAATCTATGTGATTATATTTATATAATGTCACAAATGATTTTTCCCCCCAAATAAGTAATGTTCTTTAAACTTTCTATTCGCCAAAGAATCCTGAAAACAAAAAGTTTCACGGTTTCCACAAATATATTAAGCGACACAACTGTTTTCATTAAAACTGATAATAACAAGAAATGTTTCTAGAGATGCAAATCAGCATATTAGAATGATTTCTGAAGTATCATGTGACACTGAAGACTGGAGTAAATGGCTCTTGAAAATTCAGCTTTTCTATCACAGGAATAAATTACATTTATTGAAATGTAGTTATTTAAAGTGACATGTAATTTATTACGATTGTAATAATATTTCACAATATTACATTTTTTTCCTGTTTTTTTATCTTTAATATTTTTAAATAAATAAATAAAGGTAACACTTTAGTATAGGGACCAATTCTCTTTATTAACTAGTTGCTTATTGGCATGTATATTATTAACGTATTGGCTGTTTATTAGTACTTATAAACCACGTATTCTACATCCCCAATCCTACCCAATACCTCAACTTAATAACTACCTTACTAACTATCAATAAGCAGCAAATTGGGAGTTTACTGAGGTTTAGTTAATGGTTTATTAATAGCGAGAATTTGACCTTAAAATAAAGTGTGACCTAAATAAATAAATAAGGACCATTTCTAAATATAGGCTTGTATAAAAAGCAAGAGCAGCACTGTTTTTAATGCTCTTTCGTAACATAGTTATACATTAACATTTTGTGTTATTTCTCTTTTACTGCTCTTTAATGCTTCCTGTAACTTATTTCAGGTATCTCCAGCACAACCGAATTAAAGCAGTGCACCCACATGCTTTCAGAGGCCTTTACAATCTGACAAGACTGTGAGTCAGCAGACATTTCTATTGTCCCTTCAAATATGGTAAAACTTTAATCAGCCTCATTTGCTGAGAGTGACGAATGGGCTCGCAGTGAATGATAGATGTTTTAGTTTGCTTATTAGTTTTTTTTTCTATAGGCAAAATGCTTTTGGCTACTCTCAGACGACTGTAATGTCTTATTTTCTCAGGTATCTCAGTTATAATCGAATCACCACCCTACTTCCTGATGTGTTCCAGGATTTGCACAAACTAGAATGGCTGTAAGCGTTTCTTTTCATTCTCCCATCTCCCAAATGTCAGCTAAATGAAGATGGATTTCCTCAATCAGTGCTTTCTTGCAGATATCTGCAGTGGCACATGTCAATCAATAAAACTTCTTTAATGTTGAGTACTGACCATATAGTCTGCGCTAAACTGATGTTATTTCTTTGTGATATCAGGAGTGATTTCTTTAGCAGTCATTAGCAGTCACTGAGGATCTGCTCTAAAGAAACACAAGTGAACTTCCATCACATATCAAACTGAATGCCATTGAATTATAAATTAGTGTCCCCTGAACAAATATTGGACCAAGCACTTCAGTTTGTGAAGCTTCAGTGTTTTTAATGAGCTTCTCTTTTTTTTTTTTGTCCTGAAGGATTCTGGAGAACAACAATATTCATCACATCTCCTCTTTGACCTTCTCTGGTTTGCGCTCCCTTGTGCTTCTGTGAGTTTCAGCCTGTTGCTATTTTGGTGACTAATCTTCCGGCTTTCAAATGTAAATCTTATATTTTAACAAATGCATAGGAGCTGTTCTCTAAACATTTTTGTATTTTTATTTATTTATTTTGGTTTTCAAAAAGTGCTGCACTGCTACGTTGTCTTATAAACCTTTTGCTTATGTGTTTCAGAGTGTTGTTGAACAATGCTCTCACAAAGCTTGATGACATTTGCCTGGAAATGCCACGATTAAATTGGCTGTAGGTTTGAATACAACATTGTCATGATAAAAAAACACTTATTTATTATTTATTTTCTTAGTTATTATTTTATTTCCATGGTTGGAGCTTTTAGAAAGCACTTTAAAGTATACATTAACAAAACAAAATTTAAATAAATGTACAGTATATTTACATTTTGTCTTCTAGTAAGCTGATGTTAATCAAGAAGTGATTTGTCTTTTTCTTTTCCAACTACATTTTCAATACACCCAATTTTTTTCTATTTCTCTTTGCAGAGACGTTGAGGGAAATAAGATGGAGACTGTGGGAAATGTGACCTTCGGGTCCTGTAACATGTTGACAGTCCTGTGAGTATTCCCACCCTTCCGTAACAGCTGCTCAAAACTCTCTTCCTCTTCTTCCCATTGTGCATTGAACTGACCCTAATGTGCATTGCGAATATATTCCAGTATTTAAAAAAATTGGGGTGCAACGGGGTCATCAATTTCCATTGAGGTAAAAAGCTCTTTTTTTATTTTCTTCCAAAACACTAAATAGAATTGAATCGGTGTTTAAAACGCACTAAAAATATTGCCAAAATGAAAAAAGCTGAAAATTGATGCACAAAATGCTTATTATGAATATGTTCTGAAATAAGTAAACAGGGAGCCCTTATATTTCTTTTGCTTAATCAATATTCAGTTTTCATCTCTTTTAGTCACATAACTTTTTCACTCATCTGCCATATTTATGATCATCAGTGGGGGAAAGTAATGGCGCAGACCCGACCAAATCTAACATTCACAGACATTTACATATATTTAATCCACAATCCATCTACATATGTTAGGGCTAAAGTATCTGGAGATGAATTATGGATTAAATATATGTAAATGTTAAATGCTAACTGTAAAAATATTTTCTATCCAATGCTCAACGTTTTTTCTTGGTTTCTCGGTTCTTTCCCCCACCGATGGTTAGAAATATGCCAGATGAACAGATTTTTTATTAGCATATAATGTATCATAATATAAAATAAATCATAATATAATTATATTTTCACCTACTTATATTTAAAGGGGGCTTTTAGCCCAGTTGTACCACACTCTTAATATGCAGAGTTGAGGTCCTTCTTGCCAAAAACACCAAAAATGAGGTCAAACATATTTTTAGGGAAAGCGTTTTCCTCTCCCCAGTTCTCACTTTTCATTTTTAATCAATGTTCTGCAGATATCAGAGCAATAGACTTATCTTCTTTTGTTCATTTTGGAACTTATTTCAAGGAACATGGAAACATTTACATATTAGGCAGAATAGCAATGTGTTTGGACTTCAATTATAAATGTAATGCTATATTACCCTAATTATTATAATTGTAATTGATTATATGCAAGAGTGACTCTGTTGATTAGAGGTCAGATCCCATTTACCTTCTAAATTGGTTTTTGTTTTTGTACTTATCACCACTGACATTGTTGTGTACAACTACGGATTTCCAGAGGTGAAAAATACTTGAGTAATTTTACCTGATTACTGTACTTAAGTATTATTTTGAGGTACTTTACTGAAGTGCAATTTAAACTGACTACTTTTACGTGATTATCTTTCTGAAGAAAAAAAAACATACTTGTTACTCCATGAAAAGTTCTCATTTCATTTTTGCACACATTAAATATGGTAACCAGAAGCTCAAATGCATGTGCACGACGTGCGAGAACCAATGATGTTTGTGTTTGCATGCGCGTTTCATCTTCAGTTATAACTTTAATCAGGGAAATTTCTGGCTTCAGAAGTTTGCCATCAAATCTGAGGAAGCATATTTGAGATGCTGTCTGTGTATGGGCTGAATGCACAAGATCGAGTACAAATAAAATCAGTGATGAAAATTTATTTAATTGTTTAAATTATTTTTACCATAAATCTTTCATTTTGTTTATCTGAAGAATGAAAGTCATGCATCTACGATGACATGAGGGTGTAAAGGGTGGAGTATCCCTTTAAGGGCTGTATTTTTTTGTGTTTCACTGTGCTGCATTTTAATTGTTATATGCACTATATAGATGTTTTTGACCTGTGCCTTTTTGTTTTGTTTTGTTTTTCTACCTTTAACCAAACATTTTTATATCTGTCTGGCAATCATTTTATGCAGTTTATTTCACTTTTTTTCTCTCTTGTTTTATTTTCTCTAGGTTATCTCTACTTTTTTACACTTATGTACAATTTAAAGTTTTTCTACTTGTACCCATTTAAATATCATTTATTTTCACGTAAGTATAATTCTAAGTACTTTTTACACCCCTGGGTATTTCCTGCACCTCCCATTCCTCGTGTTTCTGTCCAATGTAAATGTTAATGTTTTGATAAATGTTAATGTTTTTTTTGTTTTTTTGTAGAGTCCTCCAGCGGAACCACATTAGTTACATTCACGAGCAGGCTTTCTCTCTGCTTCGTAAACTGGGCGAGCTGTAAGTTCTCAGACATTCCATTCCATTATAAATGCTTGCCAAAATAATCACCACAAAGTGTTCTCTGGAGTTTAGTCGTGACCCATTTCTGTTCTATTTTTGAGAAGCTAAGCAAAAAATGAAGAAGTAAATAAAAATAAAATTAAATAAATCCTCCTTGCATGGATTTCCTTATCAATTTCAAAGTCTGGTTTGGTCTTACTCCCACTCAGCTCGACCAGTTACAGGACAACAGTCATCAAAGAGTTTGGCATCAGACTGCCTTGCTCATCACTTCTGTCAGCAGATGCATATTTGAAAGGCAAAAGGCATGAATATTTTCTCTCTCCACAGGGATTTGTCCAGTAACAGAATTGAAGCAATCCCACCTGATCTTTTCGTCAATCTCGGAGACCTGCTTCAGCTGTGAGTCTTCCATTTAGATGCACATTACAAACAACCCTAAACTGCTTCTAATGGCTGTATTGCGGGGGGCATGTGATGGGGTTCTGCAAAATTGTGATTTATTTTTAGTGCAATATGAATTCATGTTACAGTTCTTTTCCAGGTTAAAGGCTTATGGAATAACACTATTAATAATCAAACTTTAGTTTTGGTAACACTTTACAATACAGGTGCACTAATAAGCTTTAATTCATTCTTAACTAATGCACAGATAATTATGAGTTAATGGATGACGCATGAAGAACAAAGAGCAACTAATAAAGAGTCTATATGATTAATAGATTAAGTAATATATGAATTGCTATTAATTAAATGTGTCATCATGTATTTATTCCTTAATATCATGTCAATTAATGTGTTAATTACCACCATGGGTCAAAGCTATGCATTTCAACTTTCAGTTGTCTGCTTTAATTATTAGCTAAAGATTTGCAAAGATATCATTATGTTATGACTTTACTTGTTGAGGCACATGACTATTGTTACTACATAATGACACATTTAATTAATGGCAATTCATATATTACTTAATCTATTAATCAGATTAATCAGACCTTTTAGTAGTTGCTGATGTAGTAATCATTAATGAATGGTTTAGTTCTTCATGAGTCATGCATTAACTCACGATTATCTGTGCGTTAAGAATGAATTGATGCACATTGTAAAGTGTTACCGTAGTTTTTGTTGTTTGTATGATTATTAACATACTATTTACAAAACCAAAGTCATATGAAAATCTCATGCAGTTTACACTACTGTTCAACTGTTTTCAAAATTGATTTGAATCAGATTTGTGTCTTGATCATCAAAGCAGCATATGAGAATGATTTCTGAAGGATAATGTGACAGTGAAGACTGGAGTAATGATGGTGAAAATTCAGCTTTTTAAAATGATTTATTATATTTTTTCATCATTTCAGAAATATTAAATACAATAATACAGTAAAGAAGCATATTTTGGATAGTTTTGTGTAGTTGGCTATTACTAATAAACAACAAATCAGAGTTTGTCATCAAACATGAAGATACACCTTTAGTTTAACCTGAGTGGTTGACTCAGTGAGTGTTTTACACAATATTTCATATTATATTTCGCAAAATGTGTTTATTAATTTCTATATTAATTTCTATATTAAGTTTATTAATTTCTATTTCAACATAAGTCAGTTATGTTCTTATCTAAACATTTTTATATGCCTTTTCCTACCTTCGCAGACAAAGTGCCTCTGCTCTGCACAGATCATACATTATAACTTTGACATTAGAGATATATTTCCAATCAATTCAATCTTGCCTCCTATTTGTCTGCAGGAATATTTCATATAACCCTATCACGGACCTGCATGTGGACCACTTTGACAAGCTGCATAAGTTAAAGTCACTGTAAGTCTTTTTATAATTTTATGAAGCTGAAATAGTGGAATAAGTAAGAAGTATGTTTTAAAGATGTTGTTATCCATTTTGTAAACTTTCCACAGTGAATATTGTGAATAAACTAAGACACACACAAGCCCACTCCCTCTTTTATACCTCTCTTTTATAAAAAAAAATAGAACACATTCACATGAGACACCACAGAAATAGCTTGCAATTTTAGTAATGTGCTGTTTGCGAGGCCCCTTTCAGCGCAGCACAATGATCCTACCCAAACTTCACGCCGTGAACATTGTCTTCCCCACTACTCAACAGAGGAAAAACAATCTGCTTTTAGGTCATACTTCAAAGACATCCAGAGAGCATCTTGGGCACAAAACTGCATATTTGTAAGAGAAGGAAAAGGGAAAAGAGGGCTAAAGCATTAAAGTGAATACTGAAATACTAATGATGGTGGTTTTCTAAAGAGCAACCCCTGAGAGAAAGCTTTTTGTGTCACAGGAGCATTGAGGGAATCGAAATTGGGAACATTCACAGAAAGATGTTTGAACCTCTCAAGAACCTGACTCACATGTGAGTGCTGCTTTTTGAAAGTTTTGATAACAAAACGCATCTGCTTGCTCAATTTCTGAAACTGAATTCAAATCTCTATCTTCTGAAGTCGTCACAATTGGGGATGATCGCTTTTAATGTTGAATAATGAAGTGTTGAGGTTAATGTTTGAGATATTCTGCTTGAATTGCCTGACAGCTGAACATCTCTATAATTATTTGTACTTTAAAACATTAAACAAATGACAGCAGACCAAATGTGGACATTTTGTAATGTTTTCACTCTGGAAAATCCTCATTAAAAAAAGATAAAGACAAACTCTTTAGTTCTCATTCCAAAAATGTACTATAATATTTTGTATTCTATTAATTATTCATGGCAATCATTTTCCTCCATGACCTGGTAGAGTAATTGGGAGTGATTCGCCAGAAAACATGAAAAAAAAAAAAACAAGGTTGTCTGGAATATATTGGAGTGTTTACAATTCCCTTTTCAATCTTTTCAGATACTTGAAGACCCAATATTGTGTCTTTCTGCTTTGCATATTTTGCGGTATATAATTTACACTATGAAAAATGAGAACACTCGATGAATCTTGCAAGTAATTTACAATGTTTCCTCTCGAAACATTGTACTGAGAGTATGCTTTTTTGTTGACTGTGAAAAAAAATCACATACAGAATTACCACAGGGAACAACAATAATCAAAAGATGAACATTTATTATTAAGCAAGAACACATGGACAAAATACAAGACCAATTGAATTTATTTGGGTGAATACAGCATAGTTTACAATATTACATACATGTAAACTCATTCAACAAACATTTTAGAAAAAAAAAAATTTAACATTTAAAAGTAGCATTTTAATTTGTGTATTCAACCATTCTCTGTAATTACTTTTAACAGAAATAGTGCTAATTCGAAATCTGAGCCGGTGAAGGGCTGCTTTTCTCGAGGGAACTGCAAACTTTAGACCACGGCCTCGCGTTTCACTCGTAGCTGAAAGATGCCTTGACTGACTCCATAACCTGCCCATAAACAAACAGTACTGAGATTAAAGAACATATTTTAACATCAAATTAAATTAAACTCGGTACTATAACGAATAAAATCCATTTATGCTATGCAAGTCGAAAGGCGTTTCCATCATGCAAAACGACTGACTGCTGTGCTGACGCAGCTGACTGACATCTCGTCCTTATATTGCGTTGCGTAAAATAATATAATCTACAGCAAAGTAAAGACTTTATAAATGAAATAAAATGTATACAAACCTTTATTTGTGTAGGGTAGAGCATTTATTAATCTTAATATTAATCTCAACATTTATTAATACAAGTTAGTTAATGCATTAGTTAATGTTAACAAATGAGACCTTATTGTAAGTTTATCTCTTATTGTTGAAATTATTATTTATTCAATTTATTTAATTATTTATGGAAATATTGATCATTATTACACAGATAGATAGATAGATAGATAGATAGATAGATAGATAGTTTGATTTAAGCATAAACTAATCAGTATTTGTTTCCTTAGACATGTCATGGCACGACCAAAATGATGATCTGATTATTTTTGTCTTTTGTGCTTCTTTCTTCTTTTCAGCTACTTCAAAAAGTTTCAGTATTGTGGCTATGCGCCTCACGTCCGCAGCTGCAAGCCCAATACTGATGGCATCTCTTCTTTCGAGGACCTTTTGGCCAACATCGTGCTGCGTGTCTTTGTCTGGGTTGTCTCAGCAACGACATGCTTCGGCAACATCTTTGTGATCTGCATGCGATCCTACATTCGCTCTGAAAACAAGCTCCATGCCATGTGCATCATCTCTTTATGCTGTAAGATGATATTTTGAATCTAGAGGCATTTTAAAGTGTTACTAAGTGTGTCAGAATTCATTTCGGGGGCGCTATATGCTGTGTTGAAGATCGCAATGTGCTGCTCATCATCTCCTTGTGGCAAAAGCAATTTCACACATAATTAGTCTCATGTAACTTTCTATGCAGTGTTTGTTGTTGTTGTTTTTTCTTTACCTCTAGCATTGTTCAAAATATTATTTAGCCGTCCGTGAATATATTTCAAAGTGCTTTGTGTGCGTTTAACTGGAAATTCAAGCTTTTTCGTTAAGACGAGAAAAAAAATTATATTGCAGTTATGGAGGCTGTCCTAGTTCAGCAAGTCGATGGTGCCTGATAGCCTAAAGGCAGCTCATAGCTGGCCAACAGCATTCAGAGCCTGCGTTTACCTGACAGTGTTCACTCTTGACTGAAGTGCCGCCACATGTTTCACATTTTATCGCGTGAAATTCACCCATACAGTGCGCTTTCTGTAAACTGACCATCGCTGCACACAGAAAATGATGCTTCTTTAACACTTTTCCTAATTCATATTGTACACACTTTAGCCTGCTCCCAAAGGAAGCAGCAACCTATGAAATGAAAAGCAGCCCTTTGATTTCTGCTCTTTGATATGGGCTGAATAAGGGGGAAATCAAAGTTGTGCACTGGGCATCTGTATGATCCAGAGAGCACTGCCGGGAGCGATTCAGATGAGTGGAAGCTCATTCAGAATACATGGAAATCAATGGCTCAGAGTGTCCACTTTGAAGTGTAGATGTCACACTTAGATGTAGTAACATTTACAGTTTGTTTTTACATTTACATTTAAATTCCTTCACTCACTAACAAGAATTATAAGGTAGCCAAGGAGTTGTTTATGAATAAGAATTAAAAATAGGTGAGGTGTTATATTATGCATAAATAAGCTTTCCATTGATGTATGGTTTGTTAGGATAGGACAATATTTGGCAGAGATACAACTATTTGAAAATCTGGAATCTGAGGGTGCAAAACATCAAAATATTGAGAAAATCGCCTTTAAAGTTGTCCAAATGAAGTCCTTAGCAATGCATATTACTAATCAAAAATGAAGTTTTGATATGCTGTATTTACGGTAGGAAATTTACAAAATATCTTCATGGAACATGATCTTTGCTTAATATCCTAATGATTTTTGGCATAAAAGAAAAATTGATAATTTTGACCCATACGATGTATTGTTGGCTATTGCTACAAATATACCCCAGCGACTTAAGACTTAAGGTTTTGTGGTCCAGGGTCACATATACACTATGGTAAGATACTTTAATGTTGTTGAAATATTATTGCTGTTTAAAACAAATGTTTTCTGTTTTGATATATTTTAAAACATTTATTCCTGTGATGGCAAAGCTGAATTTTCAGCAGCTGTTACTCCAGTCTTCTATAAATGTTCTTTATAGCACATGTGTATAATTTTTTGCTATTACATTAAATGGATCTATTAAAACATTTTCTTGGGAAACTTCAATACAACTCCACCTCACTGAGCTGTTCCTGTAAATTGTATATTTGTAACACTTTGGATATCATTATGACCCACCATCTGCCTCAGGCATGGTCAGCTCATGCTGAGTCTTACACCATGTGTTAAATGCTCCACAATTACCCAGTAGCTGATCGTGCCTAAATTGCTCAATATTGCTGTCTGTGGCTGTGTCAGTCATGGGTAAAGTTTTTCGGTTAAAAGTCAATGGGTGAGAAATGCTCTCAATTTTAGGGCACCTGGAGGGGGGAAATGGGTCAGACGTGGAAAGTGGCAGACTGGTAATAAAGGCTTTTTGATTTTCAGCCTGCTGTCAGTTTTCATCAATACATAGTGCTTTAGTTGAAGCAAACTGCAGCAAAAATACTTAAATAACGCTGAAATTTTTTTAAAGTTTTCTACATTTTGGAAGTTATAACAACTTCAGGAACGCAAGTAATAAATCTAAAAAATGTTATGTACAATCAGTAAGTAGGCCTATACTCTCATTTATTACGTTGAACCTACAAGCACAGCAGTTAGAGCTGTTAAAAAAATAAATACGACCTCATGTTGTGTCAATCACGTTTAAACACTGCTTCCGAGACTTTCGTCCGTAATAAAAAAATTCGGACCAGGTTCAATTTCTGTGTTTTCACATCCGTAGCAAGTATTTTGATAGGAAAGGATGACGAATACGAAAAAATACAAACGAAAATTTCGGACTCGGTGTGCAAGGACCTTAAGTTAGGACTGAAAATATGGTTAGTTTTAAGAAATTATACAGTGTAAGAGATCATTCAACTAAACTCAAACTTAGTTCTGTTTTTACAGTGTATCGACTACATTAAAACTGCTATCTATTTAAAGCTATATTTAAAATAACTATCACATATTTATCACATGTAACTTATAAAAATGATGTGCTAAACTCATCAACATTTGTCCAGCTTACAAGCTCTTTCTCTGCTAAACAGGTGCAGACGGTCTGATGGGTGTCTACCTCTTCATGATAGGCGCATATGACCTGAAGTTTCGGGGCGAGTATAATCGTCATGCTCAGGCCTGGATGGATAGTGTACCCTGTCAAGTGATTGGATCTCTAGCCATGCTCTCAACCGAGGTGTCAGTTCTGCTCCTCACCTACCTCACCCTGGAGAAATACATCTGCATCGTCTACCCGTTCCGATACCTGACCCCCGGCCGCAGACGCACTGTTACCATTTTGGTGGTCATCTGGATCTTGGGCTTTGTTATTGCTTTCCTGCCTCTCGTCTGTAAAGGGCTTTTCAGAAACTTCTATGGAACCAATGGCGTGTGTTTCCCTTTGCATTCTGAGCAGCCAGAGACTCTCGGAGCACAGATCTACGCCATTGTGATCTTTCTGGGTATGTGAGAATCCTTTAATTGTGTTCAAAAGATGTTCTATTAGATGATAGCGCACAACAGTCGGGTTCTGGCCTTAAAAATCCCAGTCATTTTCTCTATAGAGAAATATATTTTTAATGATTCTGTGTAAATCATTTATGACAGACCTACCATAAGCTCTGAGGTAATGGTATATGCTTTTATTGAGTCATTTTAACATTTCAAAACCGTTCTCATAAACCCTCAATTGTCTTTTATGTTATAGTCTGATATATGAATATTTAGAAAAAAATATTTTTTTATGGAAAAAATTTATTCTTATGCTCACCAAGGCTGCAAATGTTAAATCTATTAAATATATATTAAAATGGGATTTATTTCTGGGATGGCAAAGCTGAATTTTCAGCAGCCATTACTCCAGTCTTCAGTGTTGCATGATCTTTCAGAAATCATTCTAATATTCTGACTTAGTGCTCAAGAAACATTTTATTATGTGTTGAAAACACTTATGCTGCTTATTTTTGTATACATTTTTCAGGATTGTTTGATGAATAGAAAGTTGAATAGAACAGAAAAGAAAAAAACACTATCTTTTATGTACCTTTTATCTTATATGAATTTCTTTAGTAAGGAATTTAGGAATTCAGTAATGTTGCCATTCATCTCAGAGCTGATTGGTTTGGTTTATGTATGTTTTGATTCCCTATGGAGAAAATCAATAGAAAAAAAAATGCACAGAGACAGCTGAAAAAGCGGTTGGTCTGTGTTGCACTCAGTTAAAGCTTTTTAAGACATTTGAGACATCATAATTCTCCCTTCAAAAGTATACTTTTGTTTGCTTGTTTTCCTGTTCTTACAGCAGTAAGAGTTATTTTGGACTCTTTTGTTCCTGGTTAAGAAATTGTTCTCTCTGTGAGTGCTTAATTTGTTTGTGTGATAGAGGTCACAGCTAGAGGTCTAAGTTTAGATTGGAAAAGAGGACTAAGGTCACTGGCGTTATTTAGAGAGCACTGAAAAAAATGGTGGTTTCCAGCGAGACCAATCATCTCAACAATAACTTAATCTTTCTTGACCTGAAAGGTGTTTAAAGTGTACTGTTGTGGTGCTTATGTTTTGTATTTTAAAGGGGTCATATGATGCTATTTTAAAGATCATTATTTTGTGTATTTGGTGTAACAGAATATGTTGACATGCTTTAATGTTCAAAAAACACATTATTTTTCAAATACTGTACATTATTGTAGGTCCTCTATGCCCCGCCTCTCTCAAACATGTCGTTTTCAACAAAGCCCCCTCCTTTGACAAGCGCAGTCTGCTCTGATTGGCCAGCTGAACCAGTGCATTGTGATTGGCCTAACACCACAAGCACGCGTCGGAAATGTAATGCCCCTTCCCATAATCGCCAGCTTCAGCTTCCAAAGTAAATATCAAGACATTTGGGCGGCATTATGCTAATATTTCCACATAGTGACGTAGATATGTGGGGGCGTGTTAGAACGAGACGTTTTAGGTAGGCGTGGTTGACTCTTAACTTTTATAAAGAATATCTCTTTGGATTTGAGATTTTAGTCTTTGCAACTTTACAAATCTTCTTAATGCACCAAGAGCTTGTAACACTTCAAAGAGAAAGGAAAACTTGAAATCGCATCACATGACCCCTTTAAGGTCATCCTTTACATTGATGAATGCTTTTTGCTGTTATATATCATGTCAAAAACATATCCTGTTTCCAAATAGGTCTCAATCTGGTGGCCTTCCTCATCATCGTATTGTCTTATGGAAGCATGTTTTACAATATCCAGAGAACAGGAACGCAGACGACCAAATACAGCAACCACATTAAGAAAGAGCTGACCATTGCCAAACGCTTCTTCTCCATTGTCATCACCGATTCGCTCTGCTGGATTCCTATTTTCATACTCAAGATTCTTTCACTGATGGAGGTCGAAATCCCTGGTAAGTGCATCACGGGCCATTTAAAGTCTTCAGGGCCTTCGGTTTCTTCAAGGATGAGTCTGATATTGAGCTGCATGAAGCAGTATTTTTATCAGCTACAGTAATCATTCTCTTTTTCTTCATTGTCTGTAAGCAGTGAAATGTTGAAAGGCATCTAAATGTGAATACAATATGAAGAACATGCTAAAGTTTTACTTCTCCTTAAAGGGGTCCTATTATGCTCTTTTACAATGTCTTGAATTTGTTTTGGGGGTGTACTAGAACATGCTCTCATGCTTGGTGGTTCAAAAAACGCATTATTTTTTGCAGAATTTACATTATTGCAATACCTTTCTCCCCAGTCTGGCACAAAAGGCTCGATTAGTTCCGGGTTTGATGAACGCCCGGCTTCCAGAAAAACCAAATGTGATGTGATTGGTTAGCTATCCCAGTGCGTTGTGATTGGCGAACAGCTTAGACGGTGTTTCAGTACTGCCCTTGCCAAAGCAGCAACTTTAGTTAAGGATGGCATCAATATTGCCATATCAATTTGAGCCAACAAGAGGATCGCGCAGAACCTTTGCACGCATGGATATTGCAAGACGTAGAGTGGTAACGTTATTGTTGTTTTTTGTTTTTTTGGCTAAATCACGTTTTAGATAGGATGTCAACAACCGTTTAAAAATAACTGCATTTACTATGTGCAGATAAGTGCATATATATGCAAACTCATTCTCTGCCAGCAGGAGGCGCTGTTGGAGTGGTAGAGATCAAGGTTTCCCCGGTAACGGCTGTACACAAAGCAGCGCTCCGGTCAAAAAAACACTGCTTTATCAGACATTACATGCAAGATTAAATGAAAATAACATCCAATTTTCTGAAGACAGTCGGTTTCCTTCAGAAATACAGTGATATAAAAACACCCGCACTCAATGTATGGGAA
>NW_015558621.1:1406325-1406784 GCF_001515605.1 Sinocyclocheilus anshuiensis | reverse complement strand
AAAACGCATTATTTTTTTACATAATTTACATTATTACAATACCTTTCTCCCCAGTCTGGCACAAACAGCTCGATTAGTTCCGGGTTCGATGAAGGCCCGCCTTCCGAAAAACGTAATGTGATGTGATTGGTTAGCTATCCCAGTGCGTTGTGATTGGCGAACAGCTTAGACGGTGTTTCAGTACTGCCCTTGCCAAAGCAGCAACTTTAGTTAAGGATGGCATCAATACAATTTGAGCAATTTGAGCCAACAAGAGGATCGCGCAGAACCTTTGCACGCATGGATATTGCAAGACGTACGTTATTGTTAACGTAATTTTATTTTAATTTTTTTGGCTAAATCACGTTTTAGATAGGATGTCAACCACCGCTTAAAAATAATTGCATTTACTATGTACAGATAAGTGCAACGGTAATATGTATTATGTTTATTGTTCTTTAATTCTAACATTATGAATTG
>NW_015558621.1:1398248-1406050 GCF_001515605.1 Sinocyclocheilus anshuiensis | reverse complement strand
TGGTTTTCTCTGATGCACTAACTCTGCAGCAGCACTTCTTCTTCATCGTCTCGTCTGATGCGCTCACTCAACCAAGCTTTCTAACCACAACCTCGCCCCTCCCCACCCCCCAACCATTAAAATTTCTGTAGGCAGGAATTATGTTAATGATATTCTAATGGGCCGCTTTGTGATATCACAAAATCCAGAAAACAAACGCTGTAGTCCAAACGAGCCATTCGTTGTAGAAATAAAAAACGAAATATCTCCCTTTGGAGTGGACTTTGAGATTTGTAAGTTTGAAGATATTTTTTATGCCCAAACATACACACTACACACTGACTAAAATTCAAAAAGTGAAAAAGCATAATAGGACCCCTTTAAGGAAAATTCTCTCATTATCTACTGTACAGTCAGTACTCTCCCTCGTGTTGTTACAGACCTGTATGCATTTCTTTCTTCAGTGGAACACAAAAAGAGACGTTTTGAGTAATGTACCGATCATTTGTTTGCATATAATTGCAATGAATGAGGGCTAGGGCTTTTAAGCTTCAAAAATGGCACAAAAGCACCATAAAACTGCAGTTCCTATGACTATATTCCAAGTCGTCCAAAGTTATGACTTACAGCTTTGCATGAGAAACTCCAAAGGTTGTCATTTACTGATGATCTTTCCCTCCAGTGAGCAGCTACCTTCTATAACTGGATCGAGTCAGATTTTGCAAACTGATTCATTGAACAAATTTGACTTGGCTTTAGAAGACTAGGCCTAGATTATAGTGCACAAGTCATGTGGGCTACTTTTATGGAGCTTTTCATAAAAAAAAAATCACCTTTTGTGTGTCACTAAAGAAAGAAAGTCATACCGGTTTTGAACAACTTGAGTGTAAACAATGACAGAATTGTATTTTTGGGATGAGCTGTGCTTTCAAAGTGTATTCAAAAACATTTGCTCCTTTTCTTTAATAATTGCATGAATTATTTCCCATTTTTGTACATTTAGAATAGGTTTTTGGGATCTGAATCATGATTTGTTTGTGAAAACATTCATACGCAGATTTCACACACAAATCCATGTCTACTCGTGCTCAGTGAATGAGACCCATTGAATGATCTTTCCATCCACATAATATCCGACAATGGCTGGGAAAATGACACTGTCCTTCATTATGATTGCTGAACCCAAGCTATATTTTCTAGGACACTTCACTGAAAGATTGTAGTTTTTGTTCCCATCCTCTATTTGAATGATGATATTTCTAGAGATAATTAAGGGGCAGTTGAGAAGTGGACTGCCTTGTCCAAAACGATTTTTCAAAGAAAAGCAATCAGCAAAATATCACATGGGATATCAACTCTCAATGCATAATTTTCTCCCCATTACTCTTCTCGAATGAACCCTCTTTAGGAACCATCAGCTCATGGGTCGTCATCTTCATTCTGCCGATCAACAGCGCTCTCAACCCCATCTTGTACACGCTGACCACGCGGCCCTTCAAAGAGACACTGCTGCAGGTGTGGTCCAACTACAGACAGCGGAGAACCCTCCTCAGCAGCCACCCGGCTCATCTGCCTTCCTTTACGTGGCAGGAAATGTGGCCTCAGCAAGAAAACAGCCAAACCCTCTGCACACCGGACTACCTGGTGCATCCGTCCGAAATGTCTAACACCACCCAGTTGCTGCCCGTGGAGGGGTCGAACGGGACATGAGGGGGTCTGATGGAGTCCTGCCATCAGCATCACGTCATGCCTCACAGCCATGGACTCATTCTGAAAGGACATACATTTTTTTTGTATGTTTGTGGATGTTTACATGCATGTCCTCACTCAGAGCAGGGATAATAATGATGCGCTGCATATAAGGACTGTTTGCCATCATGAGCGTGTGTTTGTTTGGGAGGATATTAGAACGGCACAAAAAACAACGACACGGAGCCAGATGTTTGCAAGCCCTACTGAAAAGACCTGCTGGTTTATGCTGATTTGTGCTGGTCTATGTGGTTTACCAAGGGAAAGCTGTTGGTTAAGAGGATTGTCAAAAAATTACAAGTCTGTCATCATTTCGTTTCAGCCTCATGTCGTTTCAAACTCAGAATGCAAAATTATTTTATTTTAAAAAATGTTCTTCTGTTTTGTACAGTGAGTTATTATAGTTAACTTAACGAAAGCCATTTTTGTTACTTGAAATAAGATCAATGTTAACTGAATTACATAACAAAAACACAAACTTATTTCAACTAGTGTCCATTTTCACATTTTCTTTGACTTTGATAAACTCGGTATACTAAACGTGATATACTAAAATAACTAAAACTGAAATAAAAATTAATGAAAATTATATGGATATGATAAAAATGAAAACTGATGAATATAAATTATATTTAAAAATTATATAAGAACACAGTCTCATCCTGGAGTGAATATTGTCATGCGTCATGTTTATTGTCTGCTTGTTCTTCTGTGTCTTTGTTCTGTGTTTCAGGATGAACGTGGATCTGTCAAACGTGCCTGCTGAGTATCTTGACCTGAAGGGAGTGTTCAGTAAGTCTCGGGCTGCTTCTCTTCCTCCGCATCGTCCTTATGATTGTGCGATAGAGTTATTGTCAGGTACGTCTCCGCCTAAGGGCAGGTTATACTCACTTTCCGCTCCGGAAAGGGAGGCCATGGAGAAATATATTTCTGATTCTCTGGCAGCCAAGATCATCCGTCCCTCTTCTTCTCCTGCTGGCGCGGGGTTTTTCTTTGTGGAAAAGAAAGATGGTTCCCTTCGTCCTTGTATTGACTATCGAGGGCTGAACAGCATCACGGTGAAGAATACCTATCCTTTACCGTTGATGTCTTCAGCCTTCGAGAGTCTGCAGGGTGCTTCCTTTTTCACTAAGTTGGATCTTCGCAATGCCTATCATTTGGTTCGCATAAGGGAGGGGGATGAATGGAAGACCGCTTTTAATACCTCCAGGGGGCATTTTGAGTATCTTGTTATGCCGTTTGGGCTCTCTAATGCTCCCGCAGTTTTCCAAGCACTGGTAAATGACGTGCTGAGAGACATGGTCGATCAGTTCATATATGTCTACCTGGATGACATATTGATTTTTTCTCATTCTCTCCAGGAACATGTTCAGCACGTCAAGTCAGTGCTTCAGAGGCTGCTAGAGAATGGGCTTTTTGTCAAGGCGGAGAAATGCGTTTTTCATGCACAATCTGTTCCTTTCCTAGGGTACATCGTGTCGTCCGAGGGAGTGCGCATGGATCCCGACAAAGTGCAGGCTGTGGTAGATTGGCCAACCCCGGATTCCCGCAAGGCCCTGCAGAGGTTTCTGGGCTTTGCCAATTTTTACCGGCGTTTCATTCGCAATTACAGTCAACTAGCCGCCCCTTTGACTGCCTTGACCTCCACCAAAACGACATTCAGGTGGTCAGGTGTGGCGGAAGCTGCATTTTCAAAATTAAAGGGCTGCTTTGTTTCAGCTCCCATTCTGGTGGCCCCTGATCCTTCTCCTCAGTTTGTGGTGGAGGTCGACGCATCAGAGGTGGGGGTTGGTGCGGTTCTTTCCCAGCGTTCTTCCGCGGACAGTAAGGTGCATCCATGCGCGTATTTTTCTCATCGTTTGTCTCCTGCCGAATGTAATTATGACATTGGTAACAGAGAGTTGCTGGCAGTCAAGCTGGCTTTGGAAGAATGGCGTCATTGGTTGGAGGGTTCGGAGGAACCTTTTATAGTCTGGACCGACCATAAGAACTTGGAGTACATCAGTTCTGCTAAAAGGTTAAATTCTAGGCAGGCTCGGTGGGCCTTATTTTTCGGTCGCTTTAATTTTTCAATTTCTTATCGTCCAGGTTCGAAGAACATTAAACCTGATGCTTTGTCCCGCATTTTTGACAGATCGGAACGGCCGTTGTCTCCCGAATCCATCCTGCCACAGAACATCGTGGTGTCGGCTATGACTTGGGAGATCGAATCGAAGGTCCGTAGGGCCTTGCAAGGGGTAACGCCTCCGCCCGGGTGCCCATCGAGTTGTTTATTTGTGCCAGAAGTATTGCGGTCCGATGTCATCCGTTGGGGTCATTCTTCCAGGGTAGCCTGTCATCCGGGGGTTAGTCGAACACTTTTTCTCGTTAAACAACGGTTCTGGTGGCAATCTATGGCCCGTGACATACGACATTTTGTTTTGGCCTGCTCTGTCTGTGCCTCTTCTAAGGTTTCCAATCGACCCCCAGCTGGACTTCTTCAACCGCTGGCTGTTCCTTCGAGACCCTGGTCCCACATTTCGCTAGATTTCGTTACGGGACTCCCGCCGTCTCAGGGTAACACGGTAGTTTTGACCGTGGTGGACCGGTTCTCGAAGGCAACTCATTTTATTCCTATGCCCAAAATACCCTCAGCCAGAGAAACGGCGGTTGCTGGCATTGATCACGTCTTTCGTATTCATGGCCTCCCGGTATCGTTTACATGAGAGTGACTAAATGATGACAGAATCTTCATTTTAAGAAGCCTGGTAGGGGCATCAGCGCACCAGCATCCAAAAGACAACATACAGTATGCTAGTGACCAGCAAAGCTGATCTTTTCAACAGGGACATAACAGCACATTTCATTCGATTGTATTGTATTGATAAGCCATTGAAAAGGCTTAATCACTTTGTTTACAAGAAGTGACCCATCCACAGGGTCTGAAATGACAGAGAAAATATAGATATGGTTAAATAATAAAAGTGTTTACTTAGTGTTTTACCATCAGTCTGTGTTACACATTAGACTTTTGCCCCTGTTGTATTGATTGACATCTTGTCTTTTCAGTGTTAGTACTGTTCTGCAGCTATTCAGTGTTTAAGATGTGTTTCTTGTCCAAATGAAAATGTGTGTAGCATGTTCATACCTGCTGCTTTTTGTACAAAATGTACATATATATTGTATATAATTATTTTTATCTAGCCAAACTAGTTCAAGCATCATTCGGGGTTTTAACAGATGTAGGAGCTCTTCGGTTTCCATGAGAAATATAATTCCTTATACTGTAAGGTGTGAAGCCAGGAGGTAAAGGCCGTTGTTTTAACTAGAGATATCTGTCAGTCATTTTAATTGTCTTTCTCTTTCAGAACCACAGGAGGAACAAAGTGAAAATGTCCATTCAGTGTTGCCTTGTTTTTATTCTTGAAGGACTATATTTAGCGTACAGTTTTTATGGCAATAACTCACTGTACAAATAGAAACCCATCCATAATTTATTTCATTTGAATGTTTTTGTCTGAAACTGTCTGCCTGCACGCACAATGGTATCTTCTATCAGGGAGTAATATATAAAGATATAGTGGGATGAATCTTGCACATGTCAGAGCATGAGCATATTCAGTCTATAACCCTACAAAAAATAAAATAAAATATGGTTTAATTTTCATGAAAAAAAAAATAATAAAAAAAAGAATATATATATATATATATATCATAAACTTTAATTTCATGAAAATGAAACCATATTTATGACCTTAAAAAAAATTTGCACTGTGACTGTTATTTTTATGACATTTTCTACCCCAGTTTTAATCACTATAATGCACTTCACAGCACTGTAATTTGGAATAAAATGTAATTGAAATAGTAAAGTATACAGTATATCATGATAGTAATTAATACATTTAATTGTGCAGATTTATACAGTATCAAAGTAATGAGATATTAACAAGTATCACCTTTGAATGAGAATTATATAAACAAATGATAATACATTATTTCATAAATTATAAAAAAAAATATAAAGTTTAAAGTTTGTGTTATATTAACCATAATTTAGAAAAACATTGCTTTATTGTCATGCAAACAATGCTACAATGATTAAAAAAGTTCGTAAAGGTCTGTTTATGGTCTTAAAATACACTACCATTAAAACGTTTTTGAACAGTAAGATTTTTAATGTTTTTTAAAGAAGTCTGTTCTGCTCACCAAGCTTACATTTATTTGATCCAAAGTACAGCAAAAACAGTACAATTTTTGAAATATTTGTACTATTTTATAACTGTTATATTTGAATATATTTTCAAATGTAACTTATTCCTGTGATTTCAAAGCTGAATTTTTATGAATTTTTTCAATAATATTCTGATTTGCTGCTCAAAAAAACATTTAGCCTATATTATTATGTTGAAAACAGCTCAGTAGATTTTTTTCAGATTTCTTTGATGAATAGAAAGTTCAGAAGAACAGCATTTATCTGAAATAGAAATCTTTTGTAACATTATAAATGTCTTTATCACCACTTTTAATATAAATAAATAAATAAAATAAGATATACTGACGCCATGCTTTTGAATAGTATAGTGTATAATGTTACAAAAGCTTTTTTATTTCAGATAAATGCTGATATTTGGATCTTTGTATTTATCAAAGAATCCTGAAAAAATTTACTCGACTGTTTTAAATACTGATGCTGATGAAAAAAAAAAGTGTTTCACAGCAAATCAGCATATTAGAATGATTTCTGAAGGATCATGTGACACTGAAGACTGGAGTAATAATGCTTACAACTTGGCTTTGATCACAGGAATAAGTAACATTTTCAATATATATTCAAATAGAAAGCAGTTCTTTTAAATAGTAAAAAAATTTCACAATATTGCTGCTTTTGCTGTATTTTGGATCAATTAAATGCAGGCTTGATGAGCAGAAGAGAATTCGTTAAAAAAAACATTAAAAATCTTACTGTTCAAAAACTTTTGACTGGTAGTGTATGCTTATCTTTTTGCAATATTATATCAGAATATATTACTTTTTATTTTGGGGTGAAATATGACCTGACGTGTTTTTGTGAGATTCGCCCAGATACAAAGACCACTTAATTGATATAACGACCTCTGAGCATGCAAGGCTTTTATGTTGGTTGACTCCACTTTAGGGACCCATTTATAAAGAGCTGTCAACTAATTATTAATAAAACACTATTAGTGACACTTTCACAGCGCTCCTCTCTTACATGTGGAAGGTTATCATTTACAACTGTGATCATTTAAAAAAAAAAAAAAAAAATTGTTTTCTGGCACGGTCAACTCACCGAAAGAAGAGGATATTTTCATGTTTCCCTCAAGAAAATTCTGTTTTTGTGACATGACATTTTCAGAGATTACCTTTAATTTTATGAATGTGAAGATAAAAAAATAAAACAACAAATTTTTCAAAAATATATTTTTTTGCTATTTCAATGTTTGAATGCAATGCTTTCACAGCTCACTATTTCAGAAGGTTGTTGATGTATTGCTTCACACCAAACACACCAGTGTGACTACATTTAGGTGAAGTTCCCAAATTATTCACATGTGGGAGAATGTTCTGTGCTATAGGTGTGAAGACATATGATGTTATAAGTATGTGAATCGCTCTTATGCATATGGCAATATCTCTATTTTCAGTACGTTAATATTTCTCCTACATGCATTCTGTGCTATTCACTGATCATCAATGTTTCGTTTCTAGTAATTAAAACTCACAAATGCCCCATAAGCAGCCACACATCACCAATAGCCTGAATTAATCATTTTTCTTAAAGGGGTCATATGATGCGATTTAAATTTTTCCTTTCTCTTTGGAGTGTTACAAGCTCTTGGTGCATAAAGAAGATCTGTAAAGTTGCAAAGACTAAAGTCTCAAATCCAAAGAGATATTCTTTATAAAAGTTAAGAGTCAACCACGCCTACCTAAAACGGCTCGTTCTAACACGCCCCCACATGTCTACGTCACGATGTGGGAAGATTTGCATAATGCCGCCCAAATGTTCACACAAAGAAAGAAGGCGTAACTTTTATTCTCGCTGTAGTATTGTTGCCGCCGCCGCCATG
>NW_015558621.1:1393677-1398002 GCF_001515605.1 Sinocyclocheilus anshuiensis | reverse complement strand
GTTTCAGACGTTTCAGAAAGGCGGGGCATAGAGGAGAAACAATAATGTACAGTATGTGGAAAATAATGCCTTAAACCGCATAAATACATTTCATTACATCAAATACACAAAATAATGTTCTTTTTAGCAGCATCATATGACCCCTTTAACTTTTCCCTAATTATTTGTATCTTGTGGGACTGATACATGCTGTGATGATAGGGGTTATCATGTTTTATTACCATATAGAATTAAATGTTCTTATATGATGTTGAAAAGAGTAAAGTGAGCAATTACGCTAAACACAGACTGTTGCAAAAAATATAAGAGTCAATTTCACAAACACTTAAAAATAGCTACGGTTCGTTATAAAAGCCCTACGTTAAGTCCAGAAAGTCATCTCAGACACAGGCCTGGTTTGGCAGACTCAAACATGTCAAAAATGCAAGCCAGATCAAACCAGATGCACACTAAAACAGAGAGAGAGAAAACTGGACCCTAAACAGAGAATATGCCTATAAATAGGTCAGTCAGACTCACACACTGTGACTGACCTGGACTGGAAATGTCTTGACCATGTATGAAGCCTGTGTCGGCATGGAGACAGGCAGACAAATTAGGTGACCCTATTGCACATTAAATAAAGTGGAAACAGAGCTTCACTGACTGACAACTTGCCATAATTATGGGTGAATCTTATGAAATCTGTCAGGAACATTCTTTCAGAAACTTTAAAAAATCTTAACTATTCCAGCCAGTGTATATTATTAACTACTTAATTTTACATTACATTTACATTTAGTCATTTAGCAGATGCTTTTATCCAAAGCAAATTACAAATGAGGACAATGGAAGCAATCAAAATCAACAAAAGAGCAATGATATACAAGTGCTATAACAAGTCTCAGTTAGCTTAACGCAGTACACGTAGCAAGGTTTTTGTTTTAATCATATAATAAATAAAAAGAAAACAGATATATTACAAAAAAAATAGAGCAAGCTAGTGTTAGAGGCCTTTTTTGCTTTTGTTAATTGTGTAATAAATAAAAAGAAAACAAATAGATAGAATACAAAAAGAATAGAGAAGCTAGTGTTATTTATTTTATTTTCTTTAATAAAACAAGCAGTTAGTAAATGAATAGCGTGCAAGTCTAAAAGGGGCAATTTTTTTTTTTTTAAGAATAGAATTAGAATAGAGAGTGCTAGAGTTAGAGGGTCAAATAAAGATGGAAGAGATGTGTTTTTAGCCGATTCTTGAAGATGCTCGGATTGAGTTGGGCAGGTCATTCCACCAGGAGGGAACATTTAATATAAAAGTCCGTAAAAGTGATTTTGTGCCTCTTTGGGATGGCACAATAAAGCGACGTTCACTTGCAGAACGCAAGCTTCTAGAGGGCACATAAATCTGAAGTAATGAATTTAGGTAAAGGGGTGCAGAGCCAGTGGTGGTTTTGTAGGCAAACATCAATGCCTTGAATTTTATGCGAGCAGCTATTGGTAGCCAGTGCAAATTGATAAACAGAGGTGTGACGTGCCTTCTTTTCGGCTCATTAAAGATGAATCTTGCTGCCAATAATTTGCATGAAAACAAAGTCACAATACAAAAACAAATACGCAGTGGTCTGGTCCCCAAAATTGGCTTCTTCGATGTTTAAAGTTTTGGAGAAAGTAATATGGTCTGTGATGAAAATATTAGATAATACCGGAGTTATGTCTTTTGAATCTTTTTGTTCCAAATTTAATTGATTTGACAGAAAATAGTATGATAACATCATCAAAGCTATCCCACAATCTATAATTCAGATGTCTTGTAACTTATCTCAAAATAATGTTACACCTTGTTAGTGCTGTCAAATGATTAATCGTGATTAATATCATCTGAATAGTATATGTGCGTGTACTGTGTATGTATATACAAACACACACACATGCATGTATATAAGAAAAATATGTTACATTTATATATTAAATATATTTATATATAATATAAATTATATGAATATAAATATATACATATATTTTCAAAAATTTTTATAAATACAGTACACCCACAACTATTATGAAAGTTTTATTACTTATATTTAATCGTTTGACAGGACTACAACTTGTCTTCCTCAGCTTTTGGTGAATGGAGTTTCTCTTGCTAACCTAAATTTACCGAATATTGTAATCCGGAAAGTCTTTGTAAAGGATTTGTATCCTTTTTCTTCAAATAAAAATGAAATCTTTTAATATGAAGATAAAATTTAAAGAACAAAAATCTAAATCTCCAGTTGCACCAAAAGCAAAGGAAGTCCACTTTAAAAATCTTAATGGAATATTATCCTTCTAGAGAATTTTTAAGATGTCGATTTGGTCTTGATGTTAACAACTGTTCCTTTTGTGTGGATCAAATTGAAACTACAGAACGTCTTTTTATGATTGTAAATTTGCCTGTTCCTTTTGGGAAGATTTGCATTATTGACTTTTTCCTAAATTTGAAGATTTACCTGTTTTAACAAAGGGAAAAATGTGTTATTTGGTTTATTTTTGAAAGATATAACACATGACATGAAAAAGTAATTCTCCAACACCTTACCCCTCTGTTCCTCTCTGGTGGAATGAGCTGCCAACCTCCACCTGAACTGCTGAGACCTTTTCCAAAAGTACAACATCACCCCACACTATTAACCAACACACCTACACACTCACTCTCAATCAATCAATAAATCACAAAATAAATAAATTCTGCATTTCTCCTCTTCTTTAAAAAAAAAACAGTTTCAGGCTCTTTCACACATTTCTTCACTCCTCTTTTGTAAGTCACTTTGCATAAATGTAAATGTTTATCATCATCACTATTGTTTTACTATTATTATTCTTTAAATTTATTTTAGTAATTGCCTGTTTGTGTATCCCAGATTGCAGAGCGTCCCCTACAGCCGAAAGTAAATGTTTTCCTGACAGCTAAATTAATTGACAGATACACTTCGCCATCATGAACACCGAATACCTCTTATCCATATGAGTTTATGATCAGCAGTCATTCGCACGTATTTTTATTTTTTTTATTCCGGCGCGGTTTTGTGACGTCATTCTGAGCTGCGCAACAGACGCGCTGAGTTTGTTATGACACTTTTGTAACAGAGTAAACCGGAGTGGTATTTGTTTGTCCACACTCAACCTGGAAAACCACGGGAAGCACTTGACCAGAGTCACGGCCGCACATTCAGCTCATAGATGTTTCCAGCCTGTAGATATTCCCTCCAAGGTACTGTCACACTTTCACTGACGTGTAGCCAGAACGCTAACCAAACGTTGTAAACCTTTGATTCTACAAACCTGATAGCACATATACTGTCCTATTAAGTTGTTATTAACCATGTTTACACGGGACATGGCAAGAATCATGTGTTTAACTGTAGGTTTATCCGTCTAGCTAGCTCACAATCCTGCAGCTGTTCAGTCACAGGGAAAGTAGGGTAAAGGTCACTCGAATATCGGTCAGAATGTCCTTGTGTCTGAGAAATTAACACTTTAAGAACGCGTTTCTGCATTAAATATAAACATGAAACTGATTTTTGTAAGCAAACAATTACTGATTCTTTTAGATAAGACCTTAGTTGGCCTGTTACTTAAGGGAGGATTTTGTAACATCTTATCCTGTTATATAAGTTGATCCATTTAGTTTAGATTAACTTTATTGATATACATACATGCACAATAGATATTATGTATACACAGTGTGTTTGTTATACAATACTGTTTGTTAATCCGATATGAAGTTTGTATTTAACTGTATGAGCATGGTCTTGTCTGTGACCTAATTGTTTTGCCTTTTATTTGTGTTTTTGCAGCACGGAGGTGTGTAGGTGCACTGAAGGCAGTTCAAGCGGAGCATGTCGCTCCTCAGGTGTACTCCACACGGAGTTCCTCCTCCACTTTGCCACGAATTACCACACATTACACAGTGTACCCCAGAAATAAGGACCCACGATGGGAAGGTCAGTTTTGTGCTACATGTTACCTCGTCACTTTATCCTCTTTAGGGTGAGAGCGAACACATTTTGATTGGATAGGAGTCATAGGACAGAGAGAATTTCAGATTCTGGATTTTATTTACAGCAAAACCTGGTAATTTACAAGAGAATGAGTGTGTGTATTTGTGTGTATAGTATATAAATAATAAATAATTATCCATGTGTATGTGATAAGTGGCATGATATTATAACTATTTTATATATTGTTTATAATATTATGTGTGTATTATATAGTAAATATTATAAATGACACACATTATATATATATATATATATATATATATATATATATATTTCTTCCCTGCTGTACCGAATTTCGATACTTTT
>NW_015558621.1:1360889-1392879 GCF_001515605.1 Sinocyclocheilus anshuiensis | reverse complement strand
GTGTGTGAGTGTGTGTGTGTGTTTGTGTGTGTGTGTGTGTGTGTGTGTGTTTTCACTTCTTGTCGTTTGATTTCTGAATTTCTTGTAGTTTTCTTTTTTGACAGCACTTAGGTCAACCTTGATTGTTTTTAAATGTGCTTTATAAATACATATTGTATTGTATTGTAGATGTTTTTTTTTTAATAATATTATAAACTTGTGCCTGAACATTGTACTGTAAAACATTTGCTTTTCAAGACTTTGCTGATCTGAAGGATAGCCTGACTGAATATAGCCTGTCACTGAAAATCATTAGCTTGCTGGTGATTTGCCTCTCATTTATATTTAATATGTATAAATTAGCTGCTATATATCTCTGCATTAATACCCATTTTATCAGCCATTGGTAGTTGAGTTGACATTTTTATTAATCTTGTCTTCTGATTATCATTGTATTTTTAGACAAAACCCACAATTAGATTTTGCATTTAATGGCACTGGGTGATTTTTGTATCAAAAAGAGGCTCAGATGATTGTGATTGATACTGTGATGGTCTGTTTTCATATGTTCAGGGTTGGAAATGGAGCGCTTCGCTGATGAGGCAGACGTTGTCATTGTTGGTGGAGGTCCAGCCGGCCTGTCAGCAGCCATCCGGCTGAAGCAGCTGGCCAACCAGCATGAGAAAGAGCTGCGGGTTTGTGTGGTGGAGAAGGCGTCTCAGATTGGAGCTCACACTTTATCTGGAGCCTGTCTAGAGCCCACTGCACTCAGTGAGCTTATTCCAGACTGGAAGGAGAGAGGGGTACAAACAAACACACATGCACACTGTACCCCACTTAGGATCTGTTAACACAGCACAGACTATTGTAAATACTATATTCCTATTTTAAATGCAAAAAAAAAAAAAAGTTAAATAAAAATAGCTGTAAAAAATATGGGAAATATGTTGCCATTCTGATTTACTGTCATGTTATTGATAAGCATTTTCTGATTGTGTTGACACATGGACCATTGATGGCCATGACACTGATTTTGATTCATGTCTAACAGGCTCCACTGAACACTCCAGTTACAGAGGACAAGTTTTCCATCTTGACAGAAAAATACCGCATTCCTGTTCCAATATTACCAGGTAGGTTATTGCCATTGCATAAGGCCCATTTTAGAGAGTTATAGAACTTCACACAATGAGAGTTACATAATGTAAAAAAAATAAATAAATAAAATAAATGGTCTACTTGTGTCACAGTGTCCTGAATGGTTTTGTAACCTATTGTTAGATTTTGCTGTATTTGGCTGAGCAGTAGTTTGGGTGGCTCGCCAATGTACTAGATTTCTCTAATACATAAAATAAGTACGCTTGACCAAAGTTCTTGTGGGGAGAAGAATTTATTGAAGGTAGCAGTGTAGCAGTTCTTCAGCAGTGAAGTTAGCATGTCATCCTTCAAACAATCCTAACCCAAGGTACTGTCTGTGAGACCAGACCTTTATACCTGGTAACAAATGTGCTACAAACAATACAATAACACCCCATGGAGAGCCAATGATAGTGTAACCTCATGATGACCTGATACGACCTCTCCCATGGAGAGCTCATGATACATTGACCTAATGCTGACCTAATGGGCTAATTATATGGGCCATTTGGGTCACACTTTTGTAAACGGAGTTTCAGTTGATTGCATCTGAGGCACAGTCAAAATGTAAATGCATCTTGAAGTGCACATAATCTTTCACTTTACAAACTTTTAAAGATTTTTAAGACTGGTTCACTTACATGGATGCAATTAAATGCAATTTGTGAACACAGGACTTCCAATGAATAACCATGGAAACTACCTAGTTCGTTTGGGGCATTTTGTACGCTGGCTTGGGGAGCAGGCGGAGGAGCTGGGAGTGGAGCTGTATCCAGGCTATGCAGCAGCTGAGGTCAGAATGCCTTCCTTATGTGAATGTATGCAAAAATGATGCAATTATTTTTTATTTTAATTAGACCTGCTTTCTATACTTGTAGTTTGTATTGTGAGTGATGTGCTGTACTTATTAAAGCTCTGGATTGGTAACCGAAAGGTTGTAGGTTCAAAACCCCTCAATACGATCAGCGCACTGTAACCTGGAATTTATTTAACTTCAGGACTGCTGTTTCTATAGTAAGCAGGGTAGTAAGCAAAATATCAGGGAATTTTAAAATTGTTAATCACAAATGTCATGGAAATGTATACAATTTTAAAAAGTCATAGAAATGTATGTGATGTAAACATTTGTGTAGTTCCTCTTAGATTGCCTTGAAATTACACTCTGTGAGTGCATTCTCTATTAAATTATTTAAAAAATATATTCAGTAATTTAAAAACAACTGAAAAATCATGGAATAAAGAAAGTTAATTGGTTAAAAGGCAGAGAAATGCATAATGCATTCTCCAAGTTGCTGTAGATAAAAGTAAAAAAAGTCACATGATGAGATATGAAGTTGTAATTTTGCGAATTTTCAGTTATGACATCACATGAATTCCTATTGTTAGAGTCACAATTACGAGATAAAAAGTTAGTCACATTACACTTGTCACATTACAGTTGACAAACTCTTGTCAACCTGTCTTTTTCCTTTTTCCTCTCTCTCTCTTTTTTTTTTTACACAGGTGTTGTTTCATGAGGATGGCAGTGTGAAGGGAATTGCTACCAATGATGTTGGCATTGCTAAAGATGGCTCTCCAAAGGTTTTATATGTCAATATACCTTCCAGTGCAGAATATGCAAATACCCTAAATACACATAGAACATTTAAAACACACCTTTTATGTGATTAAAAAAATAATAATAATTTTTTATATGAGAATAATTATTAGTCTAAAGCAGTCTGCTGAATGTTCACATCACGGCCAAATGTGAACTACATTTTGTTAAGAGTTTGTGAACTACAACTAAAGATTGCAGTGAGAAAAAATAAAAGGCTAACTGTGGGTAAAGTGATTCTGCTATGCAGATGGCGCATTCATGTGCTATTACTACCACATTTCACGCTCTGTTGAACTCCTCCAGGATGTGTTCGAGAGAGGCATGGAGCTCCACGCTAAGGTCACTTTGTTTGGTGAAGGCTGTCACGGACACTTGGCCAAGCAACTCTACAAGCAGTTCAATCTCAGGGAGAACTGTGAACCGCAGACGTATGCTATCGGTCTCAAAGAGGTACAAAACCCCTCTTGCTTTGAACTTACATAAATATTTCTATGTTCAGTTTGATGTCACTGTTTCCCTTTCAGTGACAACATTTGAAGTGAAATCAGCTAGTTCATTTTCACGTTTGGAGTCATTGCTTTCATTTAAAAGCTTGATGCAATTTTTATGAACTGATGAATACAAAACAAAACACTGCTTTCTTCTAGCTTTGGGTCATTGATGAGAAGAAGTGGCACCCAGGACGGGCAGAGCACTCAGTTGGCTGGCCTCTAAACAGGAACACGTACGGAGGCTCCTTCCTGTACCACCTCAATGAGGGAGAACCATTGGTAGCCGTGGGATTTGTTGTAAGTCATCTTTTTCCTGAACCTTCTGGGTCAAACTCTGATTGAAGTGTTTCATTGGATTTGCAAAAGTCCTCCTTGAAGCCTTAATCTTAAAGCAGAATGTTCTGGATTGATGTCTTTGTCAGGATGCTTTGATCTATATAGATATTATTGGCCTCGTTCATCATGTTCCTTCATGAGCTAAAACGAGTGTGAAAAGGCTTTCAACTTTTGAAGTTGTTTCTGGTCAGGGTCTGTCATGAGGATATTCGCTCATCCTACTGATAATGTAGCATACCAAAATGACATTTTTTCCCAATCACTTTTTAAAGAGGCATTTCACGAAATGCTTGTGATTCATAGAAAATAGCTTCAATTCCAGATGTCTTGAGGAGTTCGGCAGTGATGACGGGCTATTATCCAATGTCGTCATGGCCCAGGATGGTACTCAGTCTGATTGGACACAGTTTTCTGGAGATACAGTGCAGCGTTTGATTGACAGAACTAAATCAAATCTCATGATTGCTCTGGATTGTTTGTCCCTAAAATACATTTAATTTGCTTGCTGAGCTGTTAGCAGAGGCATTGCAGTTTTGAGATACACAGTGTGAGAATACACTACTGTTCAGAAGTCTGGGGTCAGTAAGATTTTATTTTTTTATTTTAAAGGAAGTAATACTTTTATTCAGCAAAGATGGCAGTAAGACAATTATAGTGTTACAAAAGACTTCTATTTTAAATAATTTTATATTCATCAAAGAATCCTAAAAAAAAATGTCTCAAGGTTTCCACAAAAATATTAAGTAATGTTTTCAACATTGATAATAATAAAAAATTTCTTAAGCACCAAAACAGCAATATTAGAATGATTCTAAAGGATCATGTGACACTGAAGACTGGAGTAATGGCTGCTGAAAATGCAGCTTTGCCATCATAGGAATAAATTACATTTTAAAATGTATTGAGTTGAAAAACTCCTTTTTTTAAAATTGTAATAATATTTCACAATTATTACTGTATTTTTGGTCAGCATAAGAGACTGACAAACATTAAAAAAAATTCCCAACCTCAGCCTTTTGATCAGTATGGTATTTGGGCCAAATACTATGGTATTATAGTCCTTCTCAGCTCATCTTAGCAGGCAACAGTAAGCAAGGAGTGTGGAGCTTTGCAAACAGTCAGTGCAGTTATTCTAATATGCTGAACTGCAGATGTGTTTGTGTATGTCTCCTCAGGTAGGTTTGGACTACACTAATCCCTATCTGAGCCCGTTCAGGGAATTCCAGCGTTGGAAGCATCACCCCTCTGTAATGTCAACCCTGGAGGGTGGCAACAGGATAGCATACGGAGCCAGAGCCCTCAACGAAGGAGGTTCCCAGGCATGTCAGCAACTTGAAATTCTCAGTATATATGCTTCTGTTTTCTCTTGATGAACTTCTCTCAATTGTGATCTCCCCTCCAGTCGATTCCTAAAGTGACGTTCCCAGGTGGCATGCTGATAGGGTGCAGTCCAGGCTTCATGAACGTGCCCAAGATCAAAGGCACACACACAGCCATGAAGAGTGGCATGCTGGCGGCCGAGAGTGCCTTCAGCAAAATCACAGATGAGAATCTGCAGTCAGAAACAGCAGGTAGCCAACCCAGACATCTTTGCAAATTAGCTGAGGTGTAACTCACAGGGTAATAAACATAGTCTAAGGATATTAAAGGTGTCCAGGTATCCTAAACAGGGAATGTTTTTGTGTTCTTCCATCCCCCCCCATTAGGTCTTTATATTCCTGAATATGAAGAAGCTTTTAAAAAATCCTGGATCTGGAAGGAGTTGTATTCTGTGAGGAACATCAGACCATCTTTCCATAGCTATTTTGGTCTCTACGGAGGGATGGTGTACACTGGGATATTCTACTGGATTTTGAGAGGAAAAGAACCATGGACTCTAAAGCATAATGGTAAGAACAAAGAAACACATTATGAAATGTTTGCTTGTTTATAACAAAAGCTTTTCATTTAAATCAAACATTGCAAGTAGATGCAAACTCTGAGCTATAAAGTCAGTGCAGTGTATTTGTATTTGCTTTATATAACTGATGGTATATATATGTATTGAGCACAGGAAACGGGCATACTTTGAAGAGTTGAGCTAATGACATATTAATGTCCATTAATGAGTGAATTTTAGACTTTTCTGATGCTTCTATAGATGGAAAATGCTGGGTGAAATCAGTTTCAAATTGTTGTTTTTTTTTGGGGAATACAAGTTTTTATCTGCTGGGAAAAAGGTCTTGTTAAAAAGTACTACTTACAATTACGTTTATCAATCCTGAGAAAGAACTAGAAGTATATGGAATCAGAACTTTGAAATAAAATAAATACTGCCAAATGCTACGTGAATGAGTGTAAAAATAACTAGTCATTACCTTCCAAAAGATTTGAAATGCCCAAGGCAACATGGGTTTTTAGACTATATTAGCATAAATCCTTGTTATTTTCGAGATGGTCCTCACTGCAGAACACAAGATCCAGGGGGCGTTGTTGGATCCAGATCCAACTCCTCCCACCTTACATATACCTAAACCTATCCGTCTCCACCCCGATCGCTAAACCCACCCATCTCCACCCATAAACCTACCAATCTCCACCCCCTAGATTTGGATCCAACCACACCCCCTGGATCTTGTGTTCTGCAGTGAGGGGCTACTGTTATTTTTTGATGATTCTTCATAGTTTGTCCATAGTTCTATCAGTCCAAAATCACTTTTGTTGAAAAATAAATGTTCCGATATTGTCCAAAACATTACTTTGTCCAAGGCATTTTAAACTTTCTAATTACTATTTAACAGCAAGTAGTAAGTAAACAACATATACTTGAGCACAATTGTATATTCTTCTTTGTTCTCATTTCTGTATTCATTTCAGTTATGTATTCTCATGTATGTATTCTGTATTCTCATTTCAGGGTCAAATGCTCCTAAATGTAATGAACTAACTGTGGTTAGCCAGAGGGCCCCTTCCTGCCTGAGCAGGCAGTTCTTGCACAGAATTAGCTTCAGTTTGGGCCAGACTGCATGCTAATAGTCAGACATGTTGCTATGCAAGGCTACTACTCAGTTCACTACAGCAGTGGGCGTCTGCCATCTGTTACAATTCATTTGTATTTTATTTCTAATGGTAAACAAACTAATTTACTGTAGGTCTAGACTCTGCTCAGCTGAAGCCGGCTAAGGACTGTACACCCATCGAGTATCCGAAGCCCGATGGGAAGATCAGCTTTGATCTGTTGTCATCTGTAGCCTTGAGCGGGACCAATCATGAGCATGACCAGCCGCCCCATCTGACGCTGAAAGATGACAGTGTTCCCGTGGCCCAGAACCTTGCGATTTATGACGGCCCAGAGCAGAGGTTCTGTCCTGCTGGTATGTAATTAATGCTCTGTGTTTCTGCCTTTTAGTTGCACCTGATAATACAAGATCAACAAGCTTGACATGCTGAGGCTGATGAAAACATCTGGTGAACAAGCTGCCAGTGTTTAGACATTTTGTCCCTGCTGTCCCACAGGTGTATACGAGTATGTTCCTCTTGAGACGAGCGATGGCATGAGATTACAGATCAACGCACAGAACTGCGTCCACTGTAAGACCTGTGATATCAAAGACCCCAGCCAGAACATCAACTGGGTTGTGCCCGAGGGCAGTGGAGGACCAGCCTACAACGGCATGTGATTTCTGTATTACATATCGTTTTTATTATTGGGCACATCGCACAAGTTCAGAATCGTTTTACTTAACTTTCAGGGCTAAAGCTTTTAAAGACTTGAGAGTCCTTCTGATGTGCCTAAGGAGCTGAAAGTCCTCATATCCTGTGTGATATGAGCTTGAAGTGTAATTACATAAAGTGGCTTTGCATATTTCAGGTTTGATCAAATTGTAACATTTGAAATAATTTTATATGTAACGTCCGTCAAAGGAATGTCAAAAGACGAAGGATCATGTTGGATTAACAACCAGGGGACGTTTTAGCTCACCATGATGCGGTTAACTGTAAACTGACAGTTTTGTATATATTGTCAAAGTTGGTAACTGTAACTGGTAGAAATAAATTAATTATTCCATTCTGTTGGTATGTTTTATAGAGCTACAAACACAAAAATCCCTGAAAATATCAATTGTTTTATTTCACACAACTGACAGGACTGAATCTCATTTCATCAAAAGAAAAAAAAGTTTGCTTTTTTTTTTAGCCACCATTTGATAAATGAACCCAGAAACAAACAATATTATTTGCCTATTCTTTTTTGAACACTAATCGATACAAGACATCTTTAGATCGGCTTACTAAAAATGCGCAAATGTTTTTCATTCACTCACAGACAAATCGTTTTATAACACAGTAGACGAAATGAAATGTCCTTCCAAACTGGACATTTCATATTTATCCTAAATGAAAGACTCCAAGGCCTTTTTTCCCCAGCGTTAGACTGAAACACTAAGACACAAGTGCATTGTAAGTGAACATATGCGGGTAGGTCGGTGTGGAGTGAGGTCACTGCAGTTTCCGTTACGCAAACATTTTGGCATAAATCTTCTTTTCTTTCTCTTTCTCCTCCTTCACTTGCTGCTTCACTTTCAGCATTTCATTTCCAATCGCTGAAACCAGTGAAAGGAAAATGTAAAAAAAAATATTCACATTTTTTTTAATCAAATTCAGAATTTGTAAAGAGCTGTTTAACCTTTGTCATCTGGTGCAATCTCCTGTGCTTTCTTCAGATCAATCTGCAGTTTAAAAACAGAAAAGATGAGTGCTCTTAAGAAATAAACTGTCATGTAAATTGGAGCAATTTTCTTTTTTTGTAAGACTGATTCATTTAAACTTTTAACATCTGTCTTTGTTCTACATTCAGTAATTGGGGTGATTCTCTCTGACAAAAGCAAAGCCCTCAGACCTAGAGAATATGTAGTTTACTAATCAATTAAGCAGTTTTCCTGAATAACAAGTCCTGTTAACTAGTTCTAAATTAAACTCAAAGATTATTCATAATGCATCCTTTTTTCAAGCCTGAAAGTGCCAAACCAGTTTCCATGGTTTCCATGGAAGAAATAAAGTCATACAGGTTTGGAAAGACATGAGGGTGAGTAAATGATGCCAGAATTTCATTGTTTTCTTTGAGGCATTTAGTGCAGTGGTTCTCAAACTATTTGTGGCTGAATTAAAAATGTTGAATTACCAGTTGTCTTTAGGCTGATTAGCTACAGTATGCGCAAAAACTGTGAGCAACTGTTTTGGTAGTTTTTAGGTATCTGAGGTCTCAGGTGGGCTGCTCTGTTCGCTTGACTGAAAAAGTTTGGGAACCACTGATTTAGAGTGAGATGAATGTGTATTTCTGTCCATGTAGTGTTGGTACCATGGCCTTGTTGAATTCTTTAAGTCCCTGCCAGGCCTGAGCTCTCCTGAACAACGCTTTAGTGTTTGTCTGGTTAAGCTCCAGGGCCTGAGGAAAGAAAACACCACTATGTTTATGTTATAATACATAAAACATCACAATCACCCCACAAACAAGGAGAAAATACACTTGTACAGGCCATTTCAAGAAATCTGAATCCATTTAAACTGTTCCCTAAATAGAGACAGTGCATCTGGTGATCTATAAATGGTAGCGGCCGTGACAAGGTTATTTCAAGAGCGGTGAATAGCTGAGGTACGTCTTTATAAAACATCAAGGCCCTTTGCTTCTTGTATCCTGTAACCCAGATGCAACTGGACACCATTCAGTCGGCTCAATGTCAGAAGGTCCCATGTTACCTCATCACAGCTCTCAATAGCTTCCTGCCAGAGTTTCAGTTTGAGTTTGCAGGCGGCCGTGTTGAGAATGCAGCTCAGGGCCGTGGGCTCCAGCTTTTTTTGGGCACTATCATCATCTAAGTTGTTGCCGCAAATCTCTAGATACCTGTGGACCAAAACAACCTTTGCTGGGTTATAGTGATGCATACAGACATGTTGCAGTCACAGTGTTGTCCAACAACGCTCACTTTAGATTACACAGAAATCTTAATGCAGCAAGATTAATTTTTAATGAGCCAAAAAGAACGCACGTCACACCTCTGTTTATCAATTTGCTCTGGCTACCAATAGCTGCTCGCATAAAATTCAAGACATTGATGTTTGTCTACAAAACCACCACTGGCTCTGCACCCCTTTACCTAAATTCATTACTTCAGAATTATGTGCCCTCTAGAAGCTTGCGTTCTGCAAGTGAACATCGCTTTATTGTGCCATCCCAAAGAAGCACAAAATCACTTTTACGGACTTTTACATTAACTGTTCCCTCCTGGTGGAATGACCTGCCCAACTCAATCGGAGTCCTTAGCCATCTTCAAGAATCGGCTAAAAACACATCTCTTCCATTTTTTATTTGACCCTCTAACTCTAGCACTCTTTATTCCAATTATATTCTTGTAAAAAAACTTGTCCCTTTTAGACTTGCACTCTATTCATTTGCTGCTTGTTTTCTGAAAAAAAAAAAAAAAACTAACTTGCTTTCTAATCTTTTTGTAGTCTATCTGTTTTCTTTTCATTTATTATACAATTAACAAAAGCAAAAAAAGACCTCTAACACTAGCTTGCTCTATTCTTTTTCTATTCTATCCGTTTTCTTTTTATTTATTATATTATTTAAAAAACCCTTGCTACGTGTACTGCGTTAAGCTAACTGAGACTTGTTATAGCACTTGCAAATCATTGCTCTTTTGTTGATTTTGATTGCTTCCATTGTCCTCATTTGTAAGTCGCTTTGGATAAAAGCGTCTGCTAAATGTCTAAATGTAATGCATATCAAAGAGGTGCTTAAGGAAATGTAATCATGACATAAGGCATGAGGAAAGAAACCTCAGCTATGACAGTATGGTTAAAAATGTTTGACAAATTGAAATCAAGTGTGAAAAGCTGTCTCTTTAATGTCACGGTGCAAGCGTAATGCAATAATGGGGCTTAATGGCAGACTAGACAAGTGTTTACCTGAGAGCTTTTGAATATTTCTTGATGGCCGACTGCCAGTTCTGAGCCTTGAAGAAGTTATTCCCGATGTTTTTCAAATCCTCTGCCACAGACAAGACTTTGTTTGTCTAGAAAAAGAATTTCGAATAAAGTGTTGATTGGATTTTTTTCAATTATTTTGCAGTTTTAACATGTAAATCACATCCCAGCTATCATATTATATAATACACTGTAATATGTTATATATTGTGGCAGACTGTAATGTTTTTTTAATGACTGATTATTCATTGATCTATCAATATACATTCAATATATATAGTATACACACACAACATTATATTTATACTCCAAAACCACTGCCATAATATAAGTATCTTTAGAAAGCTTATGCTTTCCCTTTTCCTTCCTAGTGCATAACTTCAAAACGAGTTTCTGAGTTAAAGTGATTCTGGATTTTATAGAGCAGGTGATATATAGTATAGTGTATATGCAAGTGAAGATGCAGAAATATAATGACATCTTTGAAGTCCACGTCAGAGTCCTCAGGGAAGTCTGGGTATGTGTCCCCTGAGCCGTCATTAGGTGCGATGTCCCAGTCATCACCTTCTTTATGTTCTCCACATTCAGCAATAATGCAGGGCTGAGAGAGAGAGATGATGGTTACAATCAATCTAAATATTCAGTTGCTCACTGGAATAAGGAAAATACTTCATTTCCTTACTGGAGAAAAAAATGGTCACACACAATGTCTTCTTTCAAAACATTAATTCATCACACTTAGCTAGTTCACCTGTGCAGGACATGTGACAGACTAAATTTCCAGACGATTAAATCTTGATTAGGGTGACTAAATGACTGTGAAAGAAAGATCTCAGAAATAGCTGTCCTTCAGGACCAGTTAAGATCTGTCGCTTTATAGTTCCAAGCATGAAAGCAGTTGTCACAATGCCATGATGCATTTAAGAAGTAAAAGATGTTTGTGTGCTTTTAACATGGTCACCTTCACAGGATTGTCATCCTTTGTTTCCATCCCCTCCAGCATTTTCATCACCCCCATTCCCTTCAGCACCTGCCCAAAAACAACATGTTTGCCATCCAGGTGCGGTGTGGGAACCGTGGTCATAAAGAACTGTGAGCCATTCGTGTTGGGGCCAGCATTCGCCATGCTGAGCAGCGCCTCTTTGTCGTGCTGGGGGGGCAAAAGACAACCGGATTAATAGCGCACCACTTCATTTGACAAAAAAAACTGAAGCTTTATCTGCATCTCATTTTTTCCTCAGAGCAGACACCAGAAAATTAGCAAATGCCTCGGAGATAGATCAAGTGCCGCATTTGGTTTATTTAATCTCATAGCAATTACACATACTGATGGCTTTGATTAATTAAAGGACAAATTCACTAAAAAAATTGCAATTTTTTCAGGGAATATGTGCATTAAACAAGGTTTGACATACTTTGGGGAGGGGTGGTGTGACCAGAATCTTATCATGATTTCTACAATTTTCGAGAGAATCCTTAATTACTTTTGTGTTACAGGATTGGAACAAAATGTCAACTTATTTTTGGGTGAAATACCCTTTATAGCAAAGCAGCTCTGTGGTACCTTGTAGTAAAAGTTTTCATCCTCAAACTTGTCCCCATAGATGCTCTCTCCTCCGGTTCCATTCTGATTAGAAAAATCTCCACCCTGGACCATAAATTTCTTGATGACTGAGGGGTACAAAAATAAATACAACTGATTACATACGAATTAATACTGAATAAGATTTTGATTAAATGTTTTATAGAGAGTGGATTTCCAGTTGTATGTCGTGCCAATTGTTATAGTTTTAAATGATTATACTTAACTTGATATATACGTGTCTAATAAAAAAAAAAACATTTTACTTTTACAAATTATAGTCTAGCAAGCATGAAATGAAATGAAAAAGTTTAGAGCTTGGCATTACAGGGAAAGAAAGTATATATTATATAGTAATTTCCATAAATTTTCCAGGCCTAGAAATGACAGTTGCCGGATTTCTCCAGGTTTTTCCACGATTGTGTGAACCCTGCCATTAGATCATTACATGCGTCTCCATGGAAACGGGAGGTCAGGACACTCACTGCGGTGGAATGGACAGCCCTTGAAGTGCAGCGGTTTTCCGGTGCTTTTACCAATCCCTTTCTCGCCGGTACAAAGAGCACGGAAATTCTCTGCCGTCTTAGGGACCACATCAGCAAAGAGCTCAAACACTATACGGCCAACTGCAAAGAGATAAAAACAGCAGGAATGAATCATCAGATTGTTTCATTGATCTTTAATTATGCATGAGATATTACATATTTTTACTGATGTTGTATTTTTACATTTTATTTCAATCCCTATGTCCTTTTTTGTACATTTGATATGCCAATCTGACCATATTGAGTCTGCTTTACATAATAAAAACTTCAAGGGATAGTTCACCCAAAAATGAAAATTTGATGTCTATCTGCTTACCCCCAGGGCATCCAAGATGTAGTTGACTTTGTTTCTTCAGTAGAACACAAACAAAGATTTTTAACTCAAACCGTTGCAGTCTGTCAGTCATATAATGGCAGTCAATGGGCTCCACGGCTTTGAGAGTCAAAAAAACATACACAGACAAAACCAAATTAAACCCTGCGGCTCGTTACGATACATTGATGTGTAAAGACACGAAACGATCGGTCTGTGCAAGAAACTGAACAGTATTTATATCATTTTTTACCTCTGATCCACCGCAATGTCCAACTGTCCTGAGCGCATTCACAACATCCGGCGCGTGACGCATCAACATATAACATATCATCATATAAGTAGATTTTCGCGGCCCATAGAAACAGTCACTAATGAGGCATCTACTTATATATATCTATGTCTACTATGCCAGAACACGTACACGCGTCACGCGCTGGCTGTTGAGAAGCATTCAGGACAGCTGGACATTAGGTGGATCAGAGATAAAAAATGATATAAATACTGTTCAGTTTCTTGCACAGACCGATCGTTTCGTGTCTTTACACATCAATGTATCGTCACGAGCCGCAGGGTTTAATTTGGTTTTGTCTGTGTATGTTTTTTTGACTCTCAAAGCCGTGGAGCCCATAGACTGCCATTATATGACTGACAGACTACAACGGTTTTAGTTTAAAATCTTCGTTTGTGTTCTACTGAAGAAACAAAGTCAACTACATCTTCGATGCCCTGGGGGTAAGCAGATAAACATCAAATTTTCATTTTTGGGTGAGCTATCCCTTTAAAATCTACTGTTTAATTTCCAAAGGAGTTACTGTAACAGAAGGGTAGAACTGTGCAGTACTGTCATCGTTTCTCTTATTTATTGCCGTTTTGTAGTTTGTATTTTTGTTATTTAATACTACTACTGGCAAAGAAATATTTTTTGTATGGAATATTGCTGAAACACGTGAAATGAGTACACCTGTAATATTTCTCATGTTAAAAAATCACCCCATGTACACTCAGCTATAATAATGTAAACTATATGATTTCAATCTTAAAGAATGTGACTTTAATATTTTAATCCATTTGAAGGGGACATAAAATGTACTGCACAACAGTGACTCGTAAACAGTACAACAAACACTCAATGCCAAATTTACACTGCTTTTCTAAATAGTTGTATCTATGGTTGAGTTCAGCGCATCTATTTCTGTCTGTCTTCCTTCTGTGCAGTTACAGGCATGTGGCAGAACACAGCAGCATGCAGTCATTCAGCTACTTTCTAAAGAAAAATAAAAGATCCTGACCTCGTTCGCCACCGATATCTACGTCAAAGAATACCAGAGGGTTGTCTGCGTTTCCAGGCTTGGCTACAGGAGTTGGGTTTGACATTTTCTTTGATTTTGACAGGGAAAATGGTTCTACAATGGACGGGTCACTGGAATATCATGTGAAAGGAAAGCACTAGTAAAGTTGTAACTGTGAGCGTGTAGCGCCCTCTACTGCTCTGGAGTCTAGTACACGGATTCGCTGTACTGTTTAGCTTGAAAAATATACCTCCTATGTGACCCTGGAGTCTGGACCACGAAACCAGTCATAACGGTCACATTTTTTTATATATTTTTTTTAAATCGAGATTTATACATCATCCGAAAGCTGAATAAATAATGTTAGGATAGGACAATATCTTGCCGAGATACAACTATTTGAAAAACTGGAATCTGAGGGTGCACAAAATCTAAATATTGAGAAAATCGCCTTTAAAGTTGTCCAAATTAAGTTCTTAGCAATGCATATTACTAATTAAAAATTAAGTTTTTATATATTTGCGGTAGGAAATGTACAAAATATCTTCATGGAACATGATCTTTACTTAATATCCTAATGATTTTTGGCATAAAAGAAAAATCGATCATTTTGACCCATACAATGTATTGTTGGCTATTGCTACAAATATACCCGTGCTACTTATGACTGATTTTGTGGTCAAGGGTGACATATAAGGTTTTACAGCTATTTATAGTCAGATATTTATGAAAACATTTCAAAATCAGGCAAGAGTCTTTCCATATTTCACCTCCTTCCAGATCAAAAGCACAGTATAATTGTGCTCCTATTTGCTAAAACTTCATTTTAGCATCAATGAGATCCTATTTTTTTATTTATTTTTTTGTACATTTTTTATGAAATAACCATAGCAAAACATAAAATAAATAGTTTGAACCTACTGTTGCAACCTGCACTGTGTGGTTTAATAGACATCATTTTAATTTGATACAATTACTAAATAATCAACGGTCTTTGCCATTTTCTGAATGAACAAGATTTTTCTATTTTCATTAGAAAAGACCCGTTTTGCTCAAAGACAATAATACAATATTGTACCTAATCATTTGGGAAAAAAATCCAGTCTAGGTTTCCTTGAAGAAGGCAATACTTTAGAGGTCAAACCATACTCTCAAAAAGTCTCAAAAATGTAATGAAAAAGTGAGAATTGCAGCTGAACAAGGTTGTGTCTGTTCATCTCAAGATACTGGAAACGGCTGGAGTGGGTTGTGTACTATTATTAACTGGGATTGACCAGTGATAGAGACGGGATCACATATAAACCTCTTTTAGCTGCAGGATTATTGCTTTCTAGTTCCTATCGACTGTCTGAATGTACAGTGACCCTTGCTAAGAGGATTTGATCTCTATGTTATTGAGGCTTTACGAGCTCCTGACAATTTAAACCACAGATATGAGGTAAACAGCAAAGTGAATGAAGAAAACTGCTTTGTTTCTGTACTTTTTTCCTAAAGTTTGCATTCATTTGGGACTAAATATTCTGTATGCTACCCACAAATATAATAACTGAATGTATTAAAACCCTCTTTTTTCCAGTTGATAACATGGAGGCAAATGAGCCAAGAAATAAACAGTACAGCAAAAAAGATGCATTTAATGTGATTTTATAAGAATTTACAAAATGTTATATGGATAATAAATTGCAAGAATCAGTCAGCTTATATAGGCCTCATGTCATATTTCAGAGCTGATCCATATCCGTGAAAAAGTAATGCCGTCTGGTTGTGCTTTCTCAATATTGACTGTTTTTACTGCAGAAGAACAATGAGAGAATGTTAAGTGAAGCATACAAGATTACACACTGATCAGACACTGAATTCCAGTTTATTCTTAATATAACAATCAGGCATTGAGGTTATACAGGGTTCAGAGTGTGTAGCATTTGTTTACATCTCACCTGGTTAAGCGGGAACTGTTTGTTGTCGTCCTCGCTGTAGGTATCATATGCACTGTGGTTCCAAGCAAGCCTCCCGCAGGTCGGTTGTCTGTCCTGAAACTGGGATTGATTCTGCCTGTGTGCAAGCGTTGAATTATTGATTACTAGAGGAGAACCACTCTACCCATTTCCTGCCAGTGAAACCCATCACCATCTAGAGTAACAGGGGGAGCCGGAGGTAATCTAACCTTTCCCTCCCTGGTTACTGGTAGCTCACCACGGGCTGTGAGTCTCTTCTTTCTGCATTGGCTGATTGAAATCTGTCAAGCTGATAACAAGGGGGAAAAAAGTATTTCATAATTCAGACACATACAATATGGCAATACAATCAAAGCAGTATTTGCAGAATTATTTGATACATGTTAAACAAATACATAAAGTTAATAATAATCTGATCCTAGAAAAGACACTGAGATGCATATGACGTTCATATTGTTTAGATTTATTTGATTAGTGAAATATTGTAATATTGCGATCTATATTATTACAGTTTAAAACAACTGTTTTCTATTTTCATATATTTTAAAATGCTATTTATTCCTGTGATGGCAAAGCTGAATTTTATCACATGCAGAGCTGGGTAGTAACTGATTACATGTAATCTGGATTACGTAATCAGATTCCAAAAACTAAGTACTTGTATACTCGTAATCTGACTACAGTTACTTTTTTATTGATTACATATTATTCACATTAGAGCAATAAATTATTCATAATTTATTGATGCTCTCTAATTCCTCTTTTTCATCTTTTAAATGTTCCTTTTTAAAATAACCTACACATGACTGGGGGTAAACAAATAAAACATTTAATTTTTTAGTAAGTTTTCTAACTGACTGATGTTGTTTTAAAACGATTTATTTTAATTTGACATTTTTATTATTTAATTAATTATGAGCTTTTAATTAAACTTACAAACCCCCTGCAGTTCCTTTACGAACCCCAGTTTGGGAAACCTTGATGTAATGTCATGTTTAATGCACTTCATGTTGTTAATAAAAATGAATAGCATTCATGAATACATTTTCTTTCTCTTTCTATTTTCTATCTATATGTTACAAGATTTAAATCAATGTGATAAACGAGTTAGGTCAAAAGTTATCTAAACGTTATCAAAAAGTAGTCTGATTATTACCTAAAATGTGTAATGTAACAGATTACAGTACTAACTAAAATTTTTATCATGTAATTTATAATCAGTTACGGATTACAGTTAAGTAGGTAAGTAATCTACCCAGCTCTGGTCACATGATCCTTTAGAAATTATTCTAATATGCTGATTTGCTGCTTAAGCATTTGGAAAATGTGATACAACTTACTGATCCCAAAACTTTGAAATGTATTGTTTATTTATATTTATGTCTACAAATAGGCCTATAACAAGGACAAATGTGGTTAGTTGTTTCACTTTTTACACCAATATTTCTCATGGGGTTATTTTTGAAAGTCTGTTTCTGTATACACATATTGACTCTCTCTATATACAGTTTATTGAACACAGTGACAATATGTGTCACACTTGACGGATCTTTTGACCAAAAGAAATTGTAAGTAAACATATCACCTATATAATAACCTCAGATTGTTTGTTACCTGTGAACAGTATTCTCTGTCCAGACGAGCTCTGAATTTCCCTGTCTGCTTGAGAAGATGTAGTGTCCTGTTGTACTCTCTTCATCACCTTCACTTTGTTTAAGCTACCTTGGTCTTAAAACTGTTGCCACTTGCCAGATCTTTGAAATATAAGTAAGCGCATCTCAGTGGCTGTAAAACAAGCCCTGGGCAGGACTTGCCTCAACACACCTGCTGGTAAGTTTCTAGTATGCCTATAAGATCTTGATTAGCTGGTTCAGGTGTGTTTAATTGGGGTTGGAGCTAAACTCTGCAGGACACCGGCCCTCCAGGACAGAGTTTGGGCACCCCTGGTCTATGGTCTCCACGGAACCAGTGTTTAGTCGGGTTGTATTTTGCTATTTATATGGACTATTTATTAAACTAAAGTCAGTCAACACGGATTTTTATTTAGTACATGGCCTATACATTTGAAACAATAGCCTAAATAACTAGCCTACAGACAAATAAACAAGCGGACAAAAGACTGACTGATTGAAAAAGGAATAAATGAAGGAATTCACAGTATATTTAAATTATAGTGTCTAAATCTATAAGCAAACAATACAATAAATGAATAAATAAAATACACACATAAATAAATAAAATGCACACATAAATAAATAAATAAAATGCACAAACAAACAAACAAACAAATAAATAAATAAATGAATGGGTGTGATTCTTAGGGAATGCATGAGCTGATAAAATGTATACTTTCAATGCAATAAAAGTTGCTTTGTATAACAGCATCTAATGCAAAAATGTAATGTAAGATTTGACGTTTACTGTTTATAAATGCAAAGACAGTGTTTGTAGAGGCAAACTACTTCTCAAAGCACATCAGCAGAATATTTGATATTCAAACAATGTCTTTGAACCGGTTTGCTTTTGTTGATATAAGTCTCAGATAACTGATTTCCATCATCATGGAAGTGTCATATTATAAGGTTTATTTACTGATTAAAAAAACATTAAAAAAACAAAACAAAACAAAGGCACAATGTTTTTTTTTTTTTTTTTAAGAAAGTGCATATGTCTAGATTTCATGAACATTCTTATCACATGACCAGAGCTGTTTAATTCCAGTTTCCCCTCTGTGTAAAACTCGCCACAGCACAGAGAAAGCTACCATATTTGGCACGTATAGCTAATATGAAAAGGCTCTGTTATGATTATATTATGACGATTACCTTGGGAAAACACAAAGCTGCATTTTGAATTAGTAACAGATGGATTTACATGATAAAACTGCAGATATATATATTTTTTAGCAAAAATAAAGTAAAAAGAAATATACATTTTAATTTTTGGATTATCATTGTCTTTCCCCATACCTGCCAGGAAATGTGTGTATTATAATAGTGTATGACTCAAAGCTTGCACTACCGTCTTCAGCCAGTGGATGGAGACAAGCACTATGTGTTGTGGGTAGGTTGGTCTGTGGGCGCATTATTGTGCTGAATGGACTCGCCCATGAAACCTCTTGAGGCGGTCGGTCACCATGGTGGTGGTTTACAACAGCGAGCCCAGACGGCAGACCATCCGTCGCGTTTAGACGCTAAAACACTATTTATAAATGCTGCCTTTGACCCTCCGCTGATTTGCAAATGGCTTAAAATGGACAATCACCCAACGCATGGATTGCACATTGTTTTAAAATGGAAAACTGAAGAAGATAGAATAGCGAACAGGAGACAAACGGAATCCTGAAAAAAAAGCACTCGTCTGCGTAAAACACAGACGTACCGCTTGCCCGCAAAAACCTTTCATTAACACAGAATAGCCTGTCAAGTCACAGTTGAAGCTTCAGCGGCTGGAATAGGAAAAGCAGACTGTCTGGCTTTGTAAGATTGGGACGAGGGACAGTAAGAGAGCTCCTGGCTTAGGCTGTGGCCTGGGTACAGGCTCTCCTCTGCAGTTGCGGCTGTATAACAACGTTTTTGTCTCACTAAAAAGCCACTTGTGATATTTGCTTCGGATTATTTGACTTAACTGTTCTGCGCGATTGTTTTGAAAACCATGGCGTCCTATGTGGATAACAGTTTTCGGCAGGCGGTGATGGTGAATCCTTCAGACAGGACGCAACAGGTCAGAAGACAGTGTTTTAAATCATTTATTATGTGCACTGGTGGCTGTTAAATGTTACAGTATGCTGCGTTACTGCTGTTACTAGTATCACGTGCAAGATGTGCTTTTCTTTCACAGTGTTGACAGTGCAACAGATTTTTTTTTAAAGTTTGTATAGCTTTGGATAAGCAGTGCGATGAAATAAAATGGCATGAATTAATATGCATATATGTATAGAATTGTCCCCAATCAGCTTATAATGCAGGCACGTGTATTTTCTCTTCACTGTTTTTGCAGTCTATTACATAAACATGAAGCAAACGTTTGTAAACTACGTTTTTCACTGCTACACAGCCTTGTCAGCTCGACTTTGCATCGGAAACAGTTTAACAGTGCATAAAGCCGTGCTACTGTGTGATGTGAGACAGAACTGACTTTTAGTTATAGGTTTTAAGTGCAAAATATTGTTCTATTATGCTTTGAAAGGCGTTGCGATGACGTTTTGCCTGCTTGGTATAGTCTCCACCCTTTTACGTGGCTCAGCCGGCGACAGAAAAGCTTTATTATACGTTTTCTGCAGGGCTGTCGATATATGTAAAAGTCGAAATGTATTTGCAGTTCAGTTTGTGATATTTTCTCCCTTGAAGTGTTTGTATTGTCTGTGATGATTTGGAGAAACTACGGAAAATAATCGATACTAACGAGTCGGGCACTTAAAGTGACAGGCTGCTTTGTCAGACATAAAAGAAGCCATTGATTCTTCTACTGCACATCTGGTTAATTAGATGTTGCCCGCTATTTTATCTTAGGTTACAATAATTCACAACAATTGTGTGTTTTATGCTGAAAATCACCGAAGAAGATCAATATTTTAAGGGCATTTGAGGTCATTGTTATCATAAATTGGAAATTAATTATTCATGTTTTGTTCGTGAACGAATCGGTGTTTGAATGAATCATTAAAGTAAACGATTCTCGGGGCGGCACCGAATGAACAAAACATTTATTTTGCAAAGTAAATGAACATCACAAATGAATGAACAGACATGCACAACTAATATTTTGAGGGTGCTTACAAAAAAAATGGATGTTGCTGGATTTGCATTCATTCAAATATTGTGAGTTCGCTTACAAAAAAATCTTTCACTTATATGAAGCAATGTTAAGAGGCCATTTCTGCACATTGTAACATTGTACATTGTGTTCATTGTTTCATTCAGAAAATGTCCATTTTAATTGTGTATGGTCATCAGTCATTTGTATGCATTCTCGTTCACAAGCAATATTTCTAATTCATTCATCACGTTCAGGTGACTTTCATTTGTAGTTCACAAACAAAACCATTAAATGACAAAACAATTAAATGCTTCACAGCCCACCAGCAATGCTTGTTATAGTCAGTTTTTGAAAGCAGGAAGCAGTCACATGTTCAGAGAACAAAAAATGAGTCAGTGCATGGAAGTGAACAAGAATGATTTGATTCATTCACAAACTAAACACCACTAGTCAATACTAATTAAATAATGTGTCGGGCACTTGAGGTGAGAGGCTGTCAGACAGAAGCGATACGATTCTTCTGTTCTCTGGCTAATTTGATTTAGCCCCCGTTTTTCCACTTTTAATGGGTTACAAAGATTCTCCTACAGATTATGTGTGTTTTGCTGAAAATAACCGAAGCAGCTCAGTGTATGAATCTTGAGTACGTTGTCATACAATGGACATGAATAATAGCAAACCAGCTGGTATGCTTCACATGTGCATGCTATTAATCACACAATAATCTTATAATCACACAATGTTCCTGTTGTGTGGAAATAAACATGTTCGCTCATTAAACCTTTTAACATCAGATTGAGCCCTAAAACGTAACAAACTGATTGTGAAAGAACTATTTTAGTGCACTGGGGAATAATCACATCTGTTTATGCATTGAGTTGTTTGTACCTGGATTTAAGCATTGCAGACAATAGAGGCACTGAGGGTCAGTATGGTATTCATTAGTGAATGCAACTCTGTACAGCTGCATTTCCTAGAGATTACGTGATATTCCATGTCTGCTCCCATTGGGTGATGGAGCCTTATATCATCCCGGGTCACTTCAGAGTTGGCCTTTATTCAGTTATCCCAGTAATTTGACCTGAGCTATCAGCATGTGTGCGTGAATTTGGGAATACTGACCCCTGAAACCAGAGCGCACCACACCTTAAGTTCACAATTGAAAAAGTCACTTGCGAGTTCGTAGAATATAGCATGATGTAATCTCGTTCAGTTCATCTGGACTGAAAGGAGCTGTTCCATGAAGTGGGCTTTAAGACACCATTCTTGTGTAAAGACTTTTTTTAGGGAATGACGCAGGCTGTTCTAATGGAGCTTGAAGCTCATTACGGCTTAACGGCAACAACCTCAGCGCTTTGCATTAACTTGCTGATGGATGGTGTAGATCTTAATGGGGCAAAATGTTCCCCAGTTGGAGTAGGCGATATGGGGGAATAGTGAAGAAGAGTGTAGCTTCTAAAGCTTTTAGGAAGCTATTTTCGAAGGCAGACAGGTATGCAGAGGTCAAGGAGACTGTAAACAGGCTGATGGGAGTTTGTGCTTTGACCTCTGAGTCAGTAGATCAAAGTGCAGGAGGGCACATCTCTTATTGTTCCACAGAGCCGCATATTGAGTATTTGGTAAATGAACAAGCTAAATATAACATTTGGCATCAGAAGACAAAATCTCTTTCTTTTTTTTGATGCCCACAAACATATGAGAAGCTGGTCATCCTGGACTGATGGTTTCCTTCCAAGCAGCTTCCTTCCTTCCTTTCTTTAACAGTGAGAGGAAGTGCATCAGAGGCTTGTCTGAGCTTGACAGAGTTTAAGAAATCCTTTTTCTTGTTTGCTAAAGTTTGCACCTGCTCCAGTTCCTTTTTTTTTTTTTGTTCTTCACTAATGAAGCTTTGTTTACACACATATGCCAGTCAGTAAGCTGCAGGTGTCTTATGAATTCTTGTAAGAGCAGAGGCATATGGGTCAATCTCTGTCAAAATATTGTCTAGATTTTTTTTTTTTAAATCAATAAATAAATTATATTTTACATAAAAGAAAAGCCTATTAAAAAACATCTCATTACCGCAATGCAAAAGTTATGATATATGATTTAATATATTATTAATGTATTATTTAATCCATAACTCAGTATTATAGTGCTTAATTATTTTGCTTTATTCTGAATTAAGTTGTATTACAGTAATGGTAATGCTATGAAAATCACTATTGATAATATTGGAAATTACAAAAAAAACATTAGTATATCTACAATATATAATATAATATAATAACATCAATGATCCTAAAATTTTAGTTTTCAAGGTATGGTGTTATAAATATATTATTTTGGAGTGAAATGTGCCTTGTACCAAAAGCATACATCTTTAAAATGTTATAAAGAAAAATTAGTTAAACATGATTCAACGTATTCAAAATCTGTAGACTGTTGTCTGGCCATCCTCACTCTCTAAACATGTTTTAGTAGTTAATGGTACCTTTTAAAAATACTGGCAGAAAGAACTGCTATTCTTATAGCCTCAGGTCTTGTTTTTCTCTGTTTCTGAATTTTTACATAGCCGTTTTTTTCTTAGTCTTCTTGCCAAGTGAAGTCACATGTTATGAATAGGAGTCATTGCCTTGACAGAAGTAGTTGGACACATACTGTACATACACAAGCGTGCGTGAACAAAGAGTGGTTTCAGTGACATCTCCCATCTCAGTTTACACAGGAAGAATAAACGGGTCGGCTGGAGAACATAAACAAATGATGACAACTGTCACGTTAAAACCAGAGCGTGTGGCACGTCTTTCTTCTCCTTTGTTGTTGGCTCATGAGATATTATTCTTTGGTAATGTATAGCCTGGAATGGCCCATCAAATGCTGATGGTGATGATTATGGATTATGTGTGGATAAATGATTATGGAATTGCATTGGTACCTTGAAGTCTTATTGGGCTATTATTTCCAGTATGATGAGGTCATTTGATCTTTTGATTTCATGCCAAATGATGCTTGGCTTATGTTAAAATTGGCCAGCCACTGGGTTCCTTTGTTTATTTAAAAGCAAAATATGAGGAATGCCTAATGGCTGAAGTGGGAATTTCACTAGGATTTGGAAGGCAAATTACATGTTTTTACTAGAGCATTCCAATCCAGTTATTGCTGGACCAACAGCATTTGACTATGTGCGTCCGTTTTAGTTTTGGTAGGAGAGTCTAATAAGCTCATCCAATGAAGTGGAATGCAATATTTGAATGCACCAGTGGTCATCACATGCTTAATTGAATAACAAACTTAAAAAATGCTCATCACAAGCTACAGTTGGTCACATTGCTTTGTGTTTTACCTGTTGTGCACTAGTTTTCTGCCTTTTGGAAAAATCCATTTATAGCTTTCTATAATTCTTCTGCAGTTTAAAGGTAAGAGGACCATTTGCTTATGCTTCTGAGATTTTGCAGAGAAACAGACTGCTTGTATAATATTGATAAGATGTGTGGTAAAACTACACCTGCTTGTGTAGTTACTTTTGTTCTGTTCGTATCATTTTGCTTTCCAACTAGGGAGGGGAAATGGAGAAATGTAACAGTGCTGATTCTATTTAATGATATCGATTCCATTAACCATATTGCTTTATTTCCAGCTCGACTTGATGAAAGTTCACTTTGTGGTCAGTGAATAAGTGAAGAACAGCTCTGACCAAATGGTAGTTAGTCACTAGACCGATTTAAACCAATAGCTTTGCCACAAGAATGACTTGAGTCATTTTGGCTGATTCATTAAAAAGAACCAGTTCATAAGAGTCATTAGTATGCATATCTGACATCACTGGTCGTGCTGTATGTTTGTTGTTGCATGCCATCAGCGAGGACAACTGGATGCTTCTCTTTCATCACATCCAGTTCAGACTGCAAGTTCACAGCTTAGACAAAACTAGCCTAAACCATTGGCATTAATTCAGTAGTGGCATAGGAATAGCGGTGCAGGAAATGCATATATTTAATGCTAAATATATAAGATATATAAGATAAATATATATATAAGATAAATATCTGCATTCTACAACAGTAGAATGCAGATATTTAAAACCGTTAAAGGGGGGGTACAATGCTGTTTCATGCATTCAGAGTTGTTTACACTGTTAAAGAGTCGGATTCTCATGCTAAGCATGGACAAAATTTGAAAAAAAAAAATTGGACGTATGACGAAGTATTTCTGTGCTAAAAATCTTACTTCTGGGTTCGTACAAGTTTCGGAGAGTTTTTTTCGATCGTGGCTCTTCATGACGTAAGGGTGGAACTCCTTATATGGGCATTTCTCCCGGAAGAGCGCGCCGTGCACACATCGACCAGAGCGAGAGCAAGAGCAAGAGCGCCAACGCGCTTCACTCAGCAGCGCTGCACGGGACTCGCTCGGGAAGAATGTCTCCAAAGAAGTGTGTTTTTGGTTGTAAGGGAAAGATAACTTTGTTCAGCTTCCTAAAGAACCCAACGTTATGTAAGTTAAACAGTGGATGCAGTTTGTTTTTCCGGAGCAGCAACGGAGTTTCACAAGTGTGTTTGTTGACAAACGTTTTATAAGCAAGGCCCAGTTCGATGCTGGATTTGCCCATCGTTTGATACTGAAGGATGGAGCGGTCGAGCTATAACAGATCCCAATCATGATTCAGAATTGTAGACGGTAAGTGAAACTGCATCAAACGTCTGTATTTTTTTGGTATTAGGCTCCCAAGTGCTCGTCACTCTTTAGCTCCGCCCACGGCGCGCCTCCAGGAGCTCGGCTTTTTCCGGAGAGAATCGTAAAGCTGGGAACTCCTTATATGGGCATTTCTCCCGGAAGAACGTGCCCGCGCACGCATCGACCAGAGCAAGAGCGAGATTGCGCCCATCAACGCACTTCATCTGGCGGCAGCGCTGCATGGGACTTGCTCGGGAAGAATGTCTCCAATCCAAAGAAGTGTGTTTTTGGTTGTAAGGGAAAGATAACTTTGTTCAGCTTCCTAAAGAACCCAACGTTATGTAAGTTAAACAGTGGATGCAGTTTGTTTTTCCGGAGCAGCAACGGAGTTTCACAAGTGTGTTTGTTGACAAACGTTTTATAAGCAAGGCCCAGTTCGATGCTGGATTTGCATACTTCGTTTGATACTGAAGGATGGAGCTGTCGAGCTATAAAAGATCCCGGTCATGATTCAGAACTGCAGACGGTAAGTGAAACTGCATCAACTGTCTGTATTTTGTTGGCAGTCGGAGCGCAGTTTAGCTCCACCCACGGCGCGCCTCCAGGAGCTCGGCTTTTTCCGGAGAGAATCGTAAAGCTGTATCTTTCTTTTATATATATGATAAAACTAAAGACTTTTTGGAGATATAAAGGTAGCAGTACTACTCTATAGGTACTCAAGATTAACATGAGATTGGGTGAAACTGTGTGTTATCTCCCCTTTAAAGAAATGAAACTCCATGAAGATTCTGTTCCAAATATATGTATAAGAACCGTTTCTTCATTCCATTTCCAACACCCTTAATACAAGCTCAAGTCAAAACAAGAGTGAAATGGGGTCATCACTGAATATGAATGGTTGTCTCGGGGTGAAGAGAGTGATTTAAATACACTACTTGGGCATCAGTAGTGGTTGGCGGCCCATGTCCCTTCCGGTGGTTCTTTTGATCCTCGCATTGGGCTGCTTGTGTCAGAGGAGACTCATCCTCATCCACGTTTACAGCGGATCACTTTTATCTGCCGCTCTGTTTCTCTGCTCTGATCCATTTGTTAGCATCTCTGTCTGTGATCTTCCTCAGTGGATGAAACCTCTCACTCTGAAGCTACAGACAAAATGCACAGAGATCTCTGAAGCATGATATAGCTTTTCACAAATCATGATATGCACATCATGCTTAGTATAACTGCTGTTGCTCAAACTTAGAGCTAAGGGTTTTTTCAAAACTCTTAAAGGAGCAGTTCACACAAAAATGAAAATTCTGTCTTCTCAAACCAGATTTTGTTGAAGAAAGAAGATATTTTGAAGAATGTTGGAAATCAACCTGTTGACAGTAGCAATTGACTTTGTGTTCAACAAAAGAAAGAAACTCATACAGTTTGAGTTAATTGTAAGCTGATTGTACTGTTTTTGAGATTCATTTTGTGCCTTGTTGCTTAATGTGGCATCCTTCATTGAGGTATGGCAGTACATAATGCTCAGAGCGGTGGCAGTTGTGCGTTGTTTTTCCATTACTTGTATCGCCTATAGCACTCAAAAGAACAAAGAGCAAAGAGCCCAGACAAACCTTCAGTTGCGTTACAGAAATGTCAAGGCTGCAGAAATGTAAGCGCATCTGAATTAATCTCTCCGACACACAGCAGCAGAGGAAGCAAAGACATTCTTTCTGATGGAAAGAAAGAAGAAAAACATGCAGACAGATTTCTTCAAGTGTTCTGATGGTACAATGCCTCCATTTGTGGAAATAGCTACTCTGCTCTGGGTAGAAGCGGCCTGATGGCACCTAATCTGGGACTAGCTCCTCTCAATTAAATCCTGGCCATGCGTATTAAGGGAGAAACTACAAAACTGGTCTGAGATCAGTGTTAAAAGGTAGTTTTAACTGTAGTAATCCCACCTGTCCCTTACCATGTCAGCTACTGTGAATGTACACCAACACATTAGCTGATTAATTACCTGATTATCTGCAGTGTGCTAAGGATTGTTTACAAAAGCTCCCTTCGTTCAGTATGTAGGCCAGTTTCCACAAACGTGATATCCAGTCGGATGTATTTGTTCATTTTGTTCTTGTTCTTGACAGTTTTGTGATATTTAGCCTTATAATTACTTTAAATTCTTTATTTTAATAAAGCAAGCATGTATTATTTGTCAAAGTCAACCTAGTGGCACACATTTTATTATTACACCTATGTACTCTTTAAATGTTTCCTGCTATGTATAATCTGTGTTTGTAGCAAGCAGCTCAGACACATGAGCCCAGGATTGTATTCTCCTCGATCATGAACAATGGTACGTCTCCAGATAGAAAGCTCTGGTCATGAGGTCATATTCCCCTCTGCTCTTTATGGCTCCATGGACCTGTACATGTACATTACATTACCATGTTTAAAAGGGTTCAGCACAGATTTTATGATGACAAGGATTTATGCTAGGTGAGGTGATGCCCTGGTCTAAAAAGCATCTCTCTTAGCCCAGACTGACGCCTTGTTCTCTTGCCCTTATTATTTTGAAAAAGCAAGTTAATAGTGCAAAGCCAAATGTACATGAATAAACCAAAATTGTCTATTGCAAAACCTAGTGAGCGGCCTTGCTGTCTCCATGTATCATACAAATAGCTTATGTAAAGTGAGCTGAAAATTTGGTCTCAGTTCTTTCCAGTAGAGTTTGCAGTTCGCATGATGCGAAGTTAGTGATGTGATTCTCTCACAAGCATGAAAATAAACAGCATATTCAAATGTTGTATAATATAGACTGTTTAAATTAGTTATTTCTCAGTAGGAATTATATGTATAATTATATTTTTTCTTGCTTCATCCACCACCTTAGATTATTTTTTTTCTACTAATATGCTGGCCGTGTAGTATTTTATTTATTGACTATTACAATAATGAATTGTGCAGGAAAATGTTTATTTGCGTTATACACTCTCAGAAAAAAAGGTACACGATGGTACAAATAATGTTCCTCAAAGAACAGTTTTGTACCTTTTTAATAATTGTACCTTTAATGGTACAGTAAAGACCTCCGATGATACTGTTTGGTACCTTTCAAGGTACAACTGAAATGAAGGTACATGAAAGTTCTCACGTCAAAGGTACAAATTTACTGTTTCATGCATGATTGGTTGCTGTTTTAACTATTAGGCATAGCAACAAGACTCTGATTGGTCGAAATCGCTGCGGCCGTTACTGAATTTTCAAATAGAACAGAGAGCGGGAAGCAGACTACTTTTACCCTTTTATCAACAGAAAAGCTCTTTGAGAATGGATTGTAAGTGTTAATCTTGAAGACGACGAGATTTAAAGGTGAGTTTTGACAATTTATGTTTATATTAAGTTCACAAGTCTAAAATGTAAATGTTTCAGCTACTCAACGTGAAATTAATGGCTTAAATTAGTTCATGGAGCTATGCGCTCAGTGGTTTTAGCCATTTGTATAATGTTACATTTAAAAAAAAATGCAATTAACTTAGTTGATTAGTATTAAATGATCGCGACTACATATACAATATAGCGTTTGCTCAACACTGCCCATTGTAACTTTTAAATATCAACGGTTAACTATTAGGCATGGCAACACAAGAATTGACGGGCTGAAGTCGCAGCAGCCGTTAACGGAATTTTCAAACAGCGGAGAGCGGGAAGCAGTGCGCCCGTCTAGCGCCAGCACAACCAGGACTTCAGCTTCTTTATCGTCAGAGGAACTTCATAAGCTAAAGAGAGGCTTGACTCGAATTATCAGACGAAGAGAGGAGGAAATTCAAAGGTGAGTTTTATGCTTGCTTTTAACCGAATCAAAAATGTATAACACCGTGTCTACACTGGACGCGACAAAGCCACTGTGTCATTTGAACTGTGTGTCAGTACGTCATAAATAGAACGCGGCAGCAGTTTGCTGTCGGGGATTTGCCGTGTCGCGCCGCATCCAGTGTAGACAGCATCGCTGATGATTATAATGGATTCTATAGTATTTTGTCGCGCCGCTCACGTCCGGTGTAGACACGGTGTTAGACGTTACAGCCACCCATTCACAACAGGGAGCGTAAAAGCTTAAATAGCCAGCTGTATTTAGCCTTCTGCAAATAAATTATAAAGCAACAGTGCTTGTGTATAGTTTGTTTATAAGTTTGAAGTACATCAAATAATACTTTTGAATTATTGTAAATGAATGCTTACCCTGAAGCGCCATGGTGGTGTATTGCACCTGTTGAACAATACAGACAAATTGAAATGTTCTGTGTGAGCTGCCTATCTTTCGGTCTCTGTTTTTAAAAGAATGTGATTACCTGATTCTGCCCTATCTCTAAGTCACATACATGTCATTCATTTTATTAGAGAACTCTGAAACTCAGCAAATGTGTCTTTAACTTTCAGATCACGAAGATGATGGAGAAACTGTCAGTGCTGGTCTCAGGGATAGCACAGCTTTTTTGAGCTTTTCTTGTAAGTAGTAAGTTACATTGATCATACTTATACAACAAGTCTATGTCCTCAGCTGTGAAGCAAGTATCAGTACAAAAATGAGTGAAATTTAAATGTAAATAAATATAAATTTTCCTACTAAAATTAAAATGAATAGATACTAACATAGTCTTCTGTGGTCTGCGACACAAACACATCTGAGATTTAATTTATGTTTCATGAGCTTTACACTAAAGAAACAAGTCATTCACATTAAATATGATAGAATCTTGCAGTGTAATATTGTCATTACATATGTGTATTTTGCATTTATATGCAGGTGAAGACTGTGTCTACTGTTGGGGAGGATGCTATTTCATGCCCATGTGAAGACTTTGCAGGACCAGAAGACAACCAGTAAGTCTTTTGCTGATGTCTATACAATGGCAGCTAATTGTTAAAGGGTTTAGTTCATCCCAAAATCAAAATCGTCATCATCACCCTTATTCCGTTCCAAACCCCTAAGACTTTCATTCATCTTCAAAACACAAATGAAGATGTTTTAATGAAAAATGAGAGATTTCTGTTCCTCCATTGACAGTCCACACAACTACTACTTTGATGCTTTAAAAATGTCATAAAAAGAATGTAAAACAAATATGAATTGAACAGTTTAGTCCAGATTTTCTGAAGAGGCTCGATCATTTTATATGATGAACAGATTTAATTTATGCTTTTATTCACATATAAACATTCATCAGTACACACATCAGATATGGTAAACAAAATACTTTTTGTTTTGAAAAAATTAGGTTCATTTTTGTGTTAAACATCAAGTTTGAGCTTCCACAAGAACCAGTGAAGTTTGTTCTCATGCGTCAAGCAAGTATGGTTAAGCGTCTGTTTGTTCAGTGTTTATATGTGAATAAAAGACCAAGTTCAGTTTGTTCATCATATAAAGCAATTGAGTCTCTAGAACATTTGGACTAAACTGCTCTATTCATATGGATTAGTCTTACAATCGCTTTATGAATTTTGAAAGTTTCAAAGTGGTAGTTGCGTGGACTGTCAGTGGAGGGACAGAAATCTGTCAGATTTAATTCAAAAGATCTTTATGTGTTTTGATGTGAAACTAAAGTCTTATGGGTTTGGAATGACATGAGGGTGAGTAAACAATGACATTCAAAAGCATCCATGTGACTTTTTCATCTTATTTTTTTAGTGAACATCTTACTTTTCACCTTACAGTAGCCCTAGCTCTATATTGCACATTCAAGAGTGCATGAGAGAAGCCTGTTCACCATGGGCATGCTTAAATACATATGGTCATGTAAAATACTTAAATACTCAAATGTGGGAATTGTTATTTTATACAATGGCAAACAAGAAATACCATTAATTGTAATGAACTCTTCTTTTCTTATCTGCATTTCTGTTATTCCAGGAAATTGGCCCAATGCATGCTGGAAGGTGTTTAAGGTGTTTCCAGGATTCCTTAAAGGGTAAGTTCACCCAAAAATGAAAATTGTCATTAAACACCCAAAAAACGTTCAGTAGAAAACGCACGCATGCTGAACGTAAACAACGCTGATTACGTTCTGGTGTACTCTCCAAAATGCCGGAAGACGGTAACTCGGGGAGAAGAATTGTTGAATAAATTATATTATAATTTTTTTCTTTGCACACAAAATGTATTCTTGCTGCTTTGTAAAATTACGGTTGAACCCCTGATGTCTCATGGACTACTTTACCGATGTCCTTGCTATGTTTCTGTGCCTTGATCATGGTAGTATCCTTGCTGTCTATGGGAGGGTCAGAGAGCTCTCAGATTTCTTAAAAAATATCTTCATTTGTGTTCCGAAGATGAACGAAGGTCTTACGGGTTTGGAGCGACATGAGGGTGAGTAATTAATGACAGAATTTTCATTTTTGGGTGAACTAACCCT
>NW_015558621.1:1338149-1360851 GCF_001515605.1 Sinocyclocheilus anshuiensis | reverse complement strand
AGCAAAGGAAAACCAGTCTCCTCTTGGCTTATATCGAAATCCTCCAACATTTTTCTTTGCAAATCTTCGGTTTGTATTTCTAATTCGTGACCGGCGTTTTGCTTTGTTGTCTCCGCATTCGTCACTAATCACGCAACGCCGACGTGCTGCAACATCCGCCGGAACACCTTCCGCATATGACAGTTGACGGAAGTGATATAAAAGTGTTTATTACGTAATCGGAGTTATATTAAAAATGTCCTTGCTCTTCCAACCGTTAGATTGGATTCGTCTGAAAGAAGAAAGTCATATACACCTAGGATGCTTTGAGGGTGAGTAAAACACAAGCCAATTTTAATTTTTGGGTGAACTAACCCTTTAATTACTCACCCTCATGTTGTTTCATACTCATAAGACCTTAGTTCGTCTTCATGAAGATATTTTTGATGAAATGCAAAAGCTTTCTGTCCCTCCACTGGTAGCAACGCAACTTACACATTCAAGGTTCAGAACCGTAAGAAAGACGTCAGAGTAATACATGTCACTCACTTGTGTGGTTTAATCTCAATTTTATGAAGTGATGTGAGTGCTTTGTTAAACACCATTTACCACCTATTTACAAAATAATTTATCCAAAAAATTTGTTCCTTTATATTAAGGTACAATTCTGTACCCTTAAAAGGTACTGCCCCAGTGACAAGGGTTTGTACCTTCTTTGGTACAAAATTGTACCTTTTTTTCTGAGAGTGTATGTCACAATGCAACTAATTTTAAAGGTCCTAAATAGACACAATTTCCTCTACATAAAATATAATTGTACTTTCTTTCTGTTAATTTGGGGTGAAATATGACATGTAAATGTTCATGACGGATTTGTGATATTTACCTATAGGGTCTGTATTTCTTATTAATCTTTTGACTTTGACAAATAATGTCTGCTTTATTAAATGCATATTGTATAATCCTTATAACATTTCTCATCTATCACCTTGGGTGATAATTTTTCATTCTAAAATGCTGCCATATAGTCTCCTACTTAGTTTTTTTCCCTCCTCAGTATATATTACTTACTTCTCCATTCAGAACATTATAAATAGTATAATGAGCTTTCTCTTCCTCCCTTTTCTGAACTGATATCTGAACTGATATCTGTATTGGAGGTGTTGGGTAACCATCTCAAGTGAATGATAGCTTGACAGAAATGTGGGTAGTCACATTTTCTGTTCCATTACATGTGCCAAGAACTAACAATAACACACCAGTGGTGCTTACTAATCCAGACTAGTCTAATTCTTACTGAAATGTCTGACAGTTTGACTTTTGTTTTACCCTCTTGCACGGGGATGGAAGAGCTTTGTTGTCCCTCGGGTGAGTGTTAACCTGGGATGAACCATACGAGTGGATCCTCATGCCAGTCTGCTAGTATCCCGATTAGACAGACCGCTTTTCCCAGATGCATCTCTTAGGTGAAATGACGCCTCACCTCAGCTCACCAGGTTTAGAGCAGCTTCCCCTCAGCTCTGCTCTCTCATTTCTGTAAGCTGAGGTAATGTGTACTTTTGTCTGCCTCATGGACACTGATGGCAGAAACCGTTACAGATGAGTTTGGAGTGAAACTCGTGACGTGAATCTCAGTGAAAGAGTGTACAGTATTCACCTCTGACCTTCCCTAATGGGAAGTAATTGCCTTTGTCAACTTGAGTTCATGAGTTTGCCATTATGTTAGCAAGATATTATTACAAAGAATTGAGTTTGTACTGCATTTAGGTGTAGCTCACAGTGTTCAACCTTAAAAATGATCATTTTGTCAGTGGGGTTTTTAATCATAATTTTATGATTCAAGTCTTGTTAGGGGTGAGCAGTGTGTCCAAAATACATACCTGGAAAATACGTAACTGTGTGGTAATGTCTGTATATTGACTTGCATAAATATTTAAAAGTCCCTTTATTTTTATTTTTTTTTTAAATAATTTTTTTATTTGATGGATGCAAACCAAAAGATAGATAAGGTTATTTTTAACAAATAAATGTAAAGTCTGGCATCAGTGCAAGAACAGCTGTTTCACATTTACACTCCCATTCATTATACAATATAAAAGGAGTTAATACTTTTTGCAGGAAGGACGCATTAAATTGATCAAAAGTGGCAGTAAACATTTATATTTTTACAAAAGATTTCCATTTCAAATGAATGCTGTTCTGTTGAACTTCCTATTCATCAAAGAATCCTGAAAAAAAAAGAAAAATGGATCATGGTTTGGGTGGAACGGTTCAACTTAGCTGCTATAGGATACTTACCAAGATGGGCATTTTCACATAATTTTTGGTGAATTTGTCCATTTAAACACAATACTTAAGAGAAGTATTCTTCTCACTGCATGCGCGCCTAAACTGGCAAAGGTTAAACGAGTTTAGCTTAAACACAGATATCAACGTGTGCTGTTCAGGTCTCACCTGTGCGCGCGCACTATCAGCACCCGGGTGATGACGGAAAAAATGCTCATATTCCAGCATACGGCAGTCGCATTGAACAAGAGTGAATGGTTTGTCCACGTTTTTATTTTCATCACTGTTGTTGTAATGTATTGGGAAGCCAGCATGCGCATCCATCAACAGAAACATATATTAGCCGAACCCTGTTTGTTTTACGTGTTATTTATAGCAAACCATGTTACAGATGCGTTGTCAGATTTAAGTTGAACCGCGGTCCTATGTGCCGAACCGTGTGTGGAGAACCGTACGGTTCGATTTTTTTCCGCGAACCGTTCCACCCCTAGTTTCCACAAACATATTAAGCAGCACAACTGTTTTCAACTGATAATACATCGGCATTTAGAATGATTTCTGAATGATCATGTGACACTAAAGACTGAAGTAATGGCTGCTGAAAATTCAGCTTTGCCATCACAGGAATAGGGCCTAAATTATATTTTAAAATCTATTAAAATGGAGAACAGTTATTATAAATTGTAACAATATTTCCAATTACTGTATTTTTATAAAATAAAAGCAGCCTTGGTGCGAATTAGACACTTTTTATGAAACATTAAAAAAATCTTACTGACCCCAAACTTTTGAGCATTAGTGTTTGTAACACAAAAGTTAAAAACAGCTCATTAGTTTTAAATGTATGACTTGCATACTGCCGCTCGCTGGCACTATGTATATGGATTATTTGGAAATTTGATGAAGCTTCAAAAAGAATTAAAAAAGGCATCAGACTCCATGTACGTGTGACATTTTTTGCATCCATTTTCCATCGTTCTGTCGAATCACTCTATATACAAGGACAGAAAGGTGGCCTGCACAGATAGTGGATGGATCTTTTTGTGCCAAGTATTAGCAGCATCCTGCTTGCATGGTTCCTTCTATGAACCTTTTTTTCTAGAATAAATATATTGGGACCCTAAATTTGTGGCCTCAGATCTTGTTTGGTAAGCTTTGCCCTGTCACACTAAGCACAAGTGTGTGACTATTTTTGTCCTAATCCCCTGTCTAATAAAACCAATTAGCTTAAGCCCGTCTTCACTGGCCTGTTTGTATTTGATCAGTAGAAGGCTTTGAACTAGGTTAGGAACAGGCGGACAGGAAAGCCCTCCTGCTTGGCCCATCACAGACCTCTGCTGTGTATATAACTCAGATTTTCTTTACAATAGCGGCTCATAATTATCCGTGCAGTGACAAGGTCCACCGCAATTTCAGAGACACTTTTATTATACTGCAAAGCCCTTCAGTAGCAGCTGATACATCCCTGATTATGAGTGTTTATGGCATGTGATTAAGTAAAAAAGGCTCACTGATTGTTTAAAGCACTAGCTTCAGCTGTTTGTTTAATTCATGCGCTCCGTTATATCACCTTACACTATCGTATTACATATCTTTGATTATCGGCTTCTGCACTTGACGGCCCACATGACACATGACGGCTTTTGTGTTAAGAACATTGTTCATTAGCATAATCACTTTTGATGTCTAATGGATAGCGTTTATAATCTGCGTCAGTGTTCGTTTTGCATTATGCTAATGAGAGTGGCTTGTGATTGTAGTAGGAGCCTTTCATCGAGATGGACCCCTCCTCAGATAGGCCCCCTCAGCTTTGTGTCACCAGTGCGGTTTCAGTCCAGTGGACCCCTGTGGAAATCAACCAGCGCTTGTCACTAGTAACCAGTGTCATTGTAATTATTCTGTCATGTAGAGGAGTTACTTACTCCTTTTGGACTTGTTCATAGGTTGTTCATACAAGTTTAAAGGCTGTTTTAGTGAAAAATACATTTATATAACCAAGACAGACATTATTAATGAAGGCAAGGCAGGTTTTTATATGTGTGAGTTACAAAAGGGGAATATTAGCAGCATGTTGATACTCCTTTTTCCCATACAGTGAAAGCTTACAGTGGCCAGAGGCTGTCAAAATCCAAAATGCATTGTAAAAATGATAAAAAGCACCATAAAACTAATACTTGTGTTCAATATACCATGTCTTCTGAAGCCATTTGAAGACTGTTTTGTAAGAAACAGATGAAAATCTATAGTTTTGTCTACTAAAAATCTCAAAAGTGCTATTGAGATTTGACTGAAAGAGACACAGTATTTTGCTTTTATAATCCCTTTTCATCCTTTTTTTTTTTTTTTTAAACTTGACACAGTCCTTGGTCGTGATGTGTTTTCTTTTGTTTGGTTCGTATTGAACAGAGTGTGAATTTCCTTCAAAATCTCTCCTTTTGAGTTTCACTAAAGAGCAAGTCATATAGGCTACTATTTGGAAGAACGTGAGAGAGTGAATTTATGTCCAAACTATTTCTTTAAATGTTAGTTATTCATTAGATTACTGAATGAATGTATCAATTTTGTTCAATTCTAAGTTGTTTCCATAAGCTAGATAGGTCCTTAAAAAAGCTCCAGGGAAACTGTGACATCAGTTTCCATTTTTTAATTCAATTGTGGGCCAACATCCTGAGGATGCAGTCTGAAATAGCATGATGTGTTCTTCAGACGCCTTCACCGCAAGCTTCCAAGGTGGTATCACACGATTGTAATCAGGAAAGTGAGCACTGTGTTGACCAATTAGGTGAACAATTGGAAATGAGGGAAACCACTCTCTCATCAACAACAACAAAATATATTCATAGCCAACTGTAGTATAATGCCTTTGTTTTGCTCAGTTCTTCGAAAACGGTTTTAAATAGTGCACGAATTTCTAGGACAAGGTTACAAAATTTCCTAATCTAGTTCATGAGAAGGAGTTGATATCAAAAAATTTAATAAAATAAATAAAAATAAGCAGTTAGTGTGCATTCAAAATGATTTGTCAGACTGCCTGAAACGAGCTGGCGATTTCAGCAATCACTTGATAATGTAGATGAAAATATAGCACAAATCTGACATAAACATAGCATTATAATGAGAACTTTATAGAATGTGAAATCTATAGTACATTCTGTCCGTGTTTCAATGCGCTGTTATGAAAGCGTATCAGCAGGACCTCTCTCTCTCTCGCTATAGCACATAACTTAAACTTCACTGGCATTTGCATACTTTTGTGCAGATACAAGTTGTAATGTTACGTCTATGTTATGTATCTAAGTTATCTGATTAATATCATAGGATGCGTCATAGAACGGGCTTCAGTTTATTGGCATAAAGTCACTCTTCAGCTTTACCTCAGGCAGCTATTCCTTTTTAGATGCTCCCTTTTTAATAACATTGCTGCATCATAATCTTAATCTAACAATGTTCTAATCATGTGTTCATGTTTTCCTAGACAGGTTTTCATGTCATATTTGTATTTTTAACATTCATTTTCATAACAGTCTTCAGATATTTTAATTATCTCCACACATGCCCCGCCCCCCGAGTACTCGAGTACTCGTTTTTGAAACCTATTGATGATCGAAATGAGAAAATCACTGCAGCGTCCACCTGTGAAGGATGTATGCTGTCAAACCTACACAACTATTAGCCAATCATAGCAGTGGGCGTTTACTTCCGAGTTTACAATCCGCCACACCTATTCAAGCAGAGCGTTCCGATGAGGGGGGTTAAAAACAGGACCAGGGGCCCGTTCTTCGTACGTTGCTAACTCAGTTAGCTGGATTTGATTGTTGATGATTTGGCATGATCTTGGATTGTTTGGTTCTTCGAAGCTCATCCCGGAGTTGCTGTCATAGCAACAGGTCCGTAAATTATAACATTTATGTAGTTTTGTTCGCTTGGCTGTTTCCTTATAAAAGTTCAGAAATTTGTCAAGTTTTTCGTCAGGTGTCTTTTTGAATTATATGAAGTCATTAAGTTGCTGTCTCGCCGCCAGCCAATCGCTGCATTGCTGATCGTGGTTTCGAGTATCGATACATCTGCCCTTTTCGGAGAACACGAGAACGCGTAGTAATCCTAGACAACTTAATCCAGATATTTTAATCTAATACGCAAATTCGTTTGAAGAACCACATTAGCCAGAGATCAGTTATCAGGATTAGAAGATCTGGAATCTTTCAAATCATCTCAGATGTAATAAGCGACGTACGAAGAACGGGCCCCAGGACTCAGAGAACAGTACAAAATAATAAAAATAAAGGGAGTTCATGCCATAATCGTAAAACCGTGATTATTCCTCAGACAATAATCGTACCAACAAAATCTATAATCGTTGCATCCCTATTCATGACCCCTTTAAAAGAACATATCTTTTGTGAATTGGTTTGGTGAAAAAGCAGATTAACCTGTTCAGTTGAGTTCATTCATAAAGATTCCTTTGTTATTTTACGTTAGGTTTTTTTATGTCATGATAAATCTTGAGTTAAACACTTGTTTACCTAAATAATGTTATGTAGCCTATTCAAATTTCTTCTATAGATTGTCAGATCTTCTCCATTAGTTGAGTGATTAACGATTTGTGAATTGCTTCAACCCAATTATCAAAAAGAATAATTTTAGAACAATGATTTGTTTGTGAATCGTACATCACTAGTCCTAATATACTTGCATAGAGGTGACATGCAAATATTTCTTTCTCTTTCCTGAACAGTGTCCTATTGAAAACAACAACCACAGGCTGGTTTTTAGAACCAACACAGCCTTGATACCGCATAAGCAAATTTCTCTCACAGACTTGGCGAGGCTATTTGATCCAAGCTATACGTATCATCTGTATGAACAATGATCTGTTTGAATGCAGTGTTTCCTGTCTACATCTGTGCTCTTTTTAGGTTACATTGCAGCAGAACATTTTAGTTAGTCCAGGGTTTTCTTTCACAAGTATTTCTCCAATTTATATTCTGTGCCTCTCATTGTCTTCAAAGGAGGAACACTATGGACCCCACAGGCCTAAAATATGCAGCCAAATACTCTGAATGCTCAGAAAAGAAGCTCTTTGTCTCAGAATTCCCTAGCAACCGAGTGGACTAGAATGGCTGGAAGTGAATCGCCCTACAGAGGGAGAGAATTCAGTTGATCCGCTATTGTCACTCGCCTAAGCACCGGCCAGTAGTGGTAGAGATGTTTTTTCTCTTTGAGAGTTGAAGGAACAGGGTGGGGAAAAAGGAGCTCAGCTGAAAATATTGGTTCGGAAATGGGCTGCAGATGCAACACTGTACGTAGCCCTTGTCTTTTAACTAAGACTCGCTCCCCGTCCGCTGTCTGGGATGTGCTATATCATCAGAACTCGGTCAAGTAACGTTGTTCCGCCTGTGTCAGCATCAGTGATTGTTCATTTAATTGTCGGGGTAGAGAAAGAACAGCGTGCCCTTCCGTATCTCAAGCCCGTTTTATCCAATTAGCTCATCTGCTATTTGTTGATGAAGTTATGTGTCAGAAGAGCACAGCGATGATGGCGTCTGAAGCAAAGGACCTTACAGAGTCCTTCCACCTTAGGTTGTGCATTATTTTGTGCAGAATCTTGTTCTTTAGGGTCATGTTGATTGTGTTTTGCTAGTGGACTATTAAAATAGCTAGTGGACTATTAAAATAATAGTTTAGCTAAAAATGAAAATGTTTTTGTCATTTACACACCTTTATTTTTAACAACAAAAACTACAATTATTTAAAAAATTGTTTTCATTAATTGAATGAAATATAAATATTAGATTCAAAATGTAAAAAAAACGATGTTCTATAAATGAAATAATTTAAGTTGAAGTACTAAAACTGAAATAAAAATACATTTAAAGCTAAATTAAAATACAACTGAAATAAAAAATGAAAGCAAAATATTCAAAATATGAATAAATACTGTATAAGCTATACTATATAAAACACTATATAAAAATAATCTTTCTTCATTAACCAGAATGTCAGAACTTCTGTTGTCTTAAAAAAAAAAACATCATAACTGTAATAAAATGTGTCTGTATATCTCATTCATTGTATTCCAGATCTTCTGAAGTCATACAATAGCTTTGTGTGAGGAACATTATCACTATTTGGTCTTTTCTTCAAACAAAGCTATCAGACGGTTTGGAATATAGTGCATGAGTCATATAGGCTGCTTTTATGGTACTTTATGGACCTTAGGATAAATTAAATGTACTATTAAGAGAGAAAATAATATGGTGTAAAAATAACATAAGGGTGGTTTCTTTTTTTGGGTGAACTGTCCCTTTAAGAAGTTCTTTTATCTGTCCTCTCTTCTCCAGCAGATCTTGCCAAGATGAATCTTTGAACACCCTTATATAATACAGCAGGGATAGGAATAACATTTTTTGAGTTGTGTGATGCTGACAGAGCATGTGCATTTCTGCCAGTGTGATGCGGTTGAGTGTTGGTTTTTAGAGGCATCATTGTTTAAACTGTTATGTGGGACCATCTATCAGTGTGGTTTCAAGGTGATTTGTGGTTTCGGGCCATTGGGAAAGATCTCTCTTTGTATTACAGTGCCTTATCATTGATGAAAGGGCACAGATAATGTCTGTCTTGTGTGATCTAGTCACAAGTTTTCCAGCATCAATTCAATCCTTGTATTGCAGCAGACAAATAAATGACTGCTTTAGTGGACAGAAATGTGACCACATGACATTTTTATTGTCATGAGATGACCTGTCAGTCAGCGATTGCACAAACACAGGATAAGGCTGAAGTTCTGACATGTGATGTACAGTTTTTTTTTTAACTTTCCACTTTCTGGATCAGGTTTGTGTGCAAACTCTGTTCTTCCTCTCACTGCATGACGTTTATTAAAATCTCCTCGTTTGAATGACGCTCTTCATCTTTCTCACTTCATCTGATCCAGCAAAGCTCCTGGAAACAGTGAAATAATAATGAAGGCAGCTAGTCATTGATGTAGTTCAAAAGAATGCTGGGAGCAGGAAGTCTTGTTTTTGGAAGGAACTGTTTTAACAGCACATCTTCTCATCGTCATCCTCGCTGGCTGCCGCCTCCTTGTTCTGCATTATTTAACGCGTATGTTCTGCTGTTTGATGATGGTGATGCTCACAGATGTCTGGCCTGTTAATGAGACACTTTCTCTGCTGTTCTGTCAAAGTTTGATATGGTTTTGGTAGTTTACTCGCAGAGCAATACTACTTTTTTTTTTTTTTTTTTTTTACAATTCAACAACAAATGCTTTATATTTTACTAACCATCTTTTAGTGCATATTTTTGGATGATCCAGTGAATTATGCTTTATTTAGTGACTGAAAAGTACTTCTAATTGCATTGTTTTCTCTCTTATTTGAAACTTTATGGCCACAAACCAAAATATATGATTGTTAATAAGACACGAATGGTATGTTTTGTGTTATGTCAGGGACTAAAATGGCTGCAAATGTGGATTAAAACAATTATTTAGAATATAGTTGTTGTTAGCAAGAATCAGCAAATCATCCCAACTAAAATGAAGCTATTTAAAAAAAAAACTTATATTAAATGTTGCCTTTGCAACTAACTGAAACAACTTTAAGTACTAAAAGTATTGACTGAAATAAAACTAAAACTAAAATTTTGAAATATCTAAAAAAAACACAATAAAAAGCATGCAACAAATTTGTCAAAAATTAAATTAAAATGAAAATATTACAGTAAAAAAAATCAGTTAAAAAAAATTCAGAATCTCTAACTATATTAGTTAAATTGTGCTTTTTTAAAGATCATTATTTTGTGTATTTGGTGTAACAGAATATGTTGACATGCTTTAATGTTCAAAAAACAACACACACACACACACACACACACACACACACACACACACACACACACACACACACACACACACACACACACACACACACACACACACACACACACACACACACACACACACACACACACACACCGCGCGCGCGTGAGACGCACACACACACACACACACACACACACACACACACACACACACACACAAACTCCGCATTTGAACAGTCAATAGCAAATACTTAAACTAATAACAAAACAGTAGCTGATTCAGAAGCGCCAGATTGTCATAGCAAAGTCAGAATTACCTCCTTTCCTAGGTTCACGAAACGGTCGTCCATAAAATGCATTGCTGTTTTGTTGTAAGTAATCTTAAAGATTCCTAAATACATCTACTTTCGGAAGGCCAAATAAAGTGCTTTTGCTTTCGCCTAGAAACACACAGCATCTCCCTGACATGGCTGCTTCAACACTAACTGCGGTTACTGAAACCACGCCTTCTTTCTTTGCGTGAACATTTGGGAGGCATTATGCAAATATTTCCACATAGTGAGGTAGATATGTGGGGGCATGTTAGAACGAGCCGTTTTAGGGGGCGTGGCAGAGTCTTATCTTTGATAAAGAATATCTTTTTGGTTTTGAGACTTTAGTCTTTGCAACTTCAGGGATCTTATCTATGCACAATCAGCTTGTAACACTCCAAAGAGAAAGGAAAACTTGAAATCGCATCATATGACCCCTTTAATACTAAACACTGGTGCATCCATAGGCAGATTCGTCAGACTATATTTTGTTAATTTCAGTTCTATTGCACTCTCTGCATCCAATAATGGACTCTGTTGGAGCTCAGATGTCTGATTTGAACTAATGACTCTTATGAACTTATTCTTTTTAGTGAGTCACACAAAAAGAGTCACAAAACATCTCTGAATCGTTTGTGTATTTAAGCAGCCTGCTGTGACTTGTACACCAGTTTAACTCTGTATTAATGCGTTAAATTCATTAAGTAAATCTTGACCTGTTTGGGACATATCCTGCTTTAATTCTTGTATATTTGTTGCTTTCACTTGTATGTGTAACAAAAAAATGTCTTCGGAGCTGATTCGCCTGTCTTTCATGTGTCGTCTTACAGGGGCAGGTTGATTAAGTTAGCTGAGGTTTAAAATTCGGGACACTGATTTCATCATTTCTTTGCTTGCAGCTTCATCCTTAGGAATATTGCTAGTGTGTCAGCATAAGACAGACATGAATCCTGAGAATGCATCTCTGTTCATCACAGCTGTACAATAGTAAGGGGTCTCAGAATAGAGTTTTTTAAGCAGATGTAGCATCCAGAGATGGCAGCTGCTTCAGCTGTCTCTCAGTACAACATTTGACTCGACAGCAGCAAAGTGGACCGCCTCTGTTAATTATTCACACTGATTTGCAGCATGAATAATGCAGCCTCTGGCAGGACCAGGGGCTCCAGTCACTAGCGCTGCACTAACGGCGCGTGAACAAACACAGCTAGAAAGGTGTTGACTCGACAGCAGGAGGTGTCAGAGCAGAACCGAGACCCAGCATCGTCTGCCTTGTCATCACTTCCTGTTTTTGTCTCTCTAATTGGCCATCGCGAGTTATTCGATTTAGTTTTCACGTTTCCTTTCGATCATTAGTGCATGTTTTCAAAAGAAACACGTCGTAGTGGTATGGTTTCAGCCAATGTAAGGGGTTGGATGCAACCCAGATCAGTTTCAGCATGTGATGCGTCAGTGTGCCAGCTGCTCGGCCGTCAGAATAAGACTGCTGCAAAAGCACCTGCAGTTTAATCACACATGCTACACAGCAAAGCTGGTCTGTCGGTTGCTCTCCTGCTGATTTACTTTCACATAGACTGACAAGGCCGGTGTGTTTATTCCCCTGTGAATTACACGTTGTGACACAGATGAGGACAGTGTGAGTTTAAAGGGGTGGTTCATTGCGATTTCACTTTTTTAACGTTAGTGTGTAATGTTGCTGTTTGAGCATAAACAATATCTGCAAAGTTACGAAGCTGAAAGTTCAATGCAAATGGAGATGTCATCTTTTAAAATTCTGGCAGTTTAATGCCTACAAAAGCGGCTGGTAGGGACGCCATGCTGCTCTGCTTTAGAGAAGAGGAAGAGAAAACTAGAGGTGCACGTAAAAATCTATTTATATATGAATCCCGATTCTGTCTTCTAATGATTCTAATGGATTCACAAGTTTCAAAATCAATGTTCTAAAGCATCTGCACACGCTCTGCATCTCTCTCTCTCTCATTCAGCTCAGCTCCAACAATGAACTGCTCCAATTATACACTTATTTTAAACATGGATGCGCGTGCAGTTGCCGTACTGTATTAAAGCTTTAATCAGGATGAAACCGTATATTAAAAGCTAACATAAGCAGTAGCATTTACAAATAACAGCATATCTAAAAGTATGAGACAACAACAAACAAAAAACATAGGCCTACCATTAAAAGGGATCGGGCTCAAACTGATAAGGGATGTTAACGACGCCGTTGTTTACAATAAAACCGGAGCACATGCCGCTGAGGTGAGGGGAGGGACGCCTAGGCGCGCACTAGAGGTGGTTTAGCCAATCACAACACACTGGGCTAGCTAACCAATCAGAGCCCATCGCCTATTTCTGAGGGAGGGGCTTCATAAAAGAAGGAAATGATCAGCCCGTCATTAACACGTTAGACTGCACCCCATAAACACAATCAAGCCTAGAAAAAAAACAGTGAACCACCCGTTTAAAGGTATTGCTACATAAAATTGGATGCAGTGTGTGCAGAGGATTAAAAAAAAAATCTTCTTTTTTTTTGACTCCTACTCAACTCCCACTCTATATGTACCATGATTTTTTTCCTTTTCGAAATGTCTTTTTTTAAAAATAATTTTATCTAGAAACTGCTAATTTTGACAAATGATCTGAAAATGTAAATTGTGAAGCAGTGGTTATCAACAATGGGGCCGGAGCTCAATAGGGGGCCTCAGCAAACTGTCTTAAAATTATTTAAATGTAGTTATATTAACAGAATCTTAATTAAAATGCTAAAACAAACAATTAAGATGTCCTGCATTGAACTGACATTATGTTTTTGAGTTTATTTGTTTTATTACAACAGAAATACTATGGATACATACCAGCTTAGATAGGAGGGCCTTCAAATATTGTCTTGGACAAAGGGCCTTGTGGTCAGAAAGGTCAGTTATAAACAGCTATACCAGCTAATATTTAGCTATTTTGAGATGATCAGCATCGGCCAATAACTGTGTACTCTTAGCTGATTAACAAAAGTGATAGGTCTCCTAGTGTCATTTTTAAAATGTTGTCTATGTATAATAAGCAAATTGCTGTACAAATGTATAAAAGAGCCTGACGGAAACGTACCTGCGGGAACTTTTTTGCAAGACGCGAAATACGTACCGCCATGTACGTTTTGTGACATATTCGATGTGAAATGACCACTGAGTGGCGCTAAAAGAGTGTTTTTTTTTTTTTCCCAGAAACAGATGAACGTACATGTGTTTTATGTGACGTCGGTTTTGTTCGTGTCACTCTGACGTGAAATGTCCGTTGAGTGGCACTATAACTCCAATGCTCCGTGACATTTTAAAATAACGTACCATCTGCACTACACCTAAACCTACCCGACAGTATGAACAAAAGTGAATGTTTTTGTTTGGGATTCGTACCCAAGTATTCGGCATCCTAAGTCCAATTCTGTGCCGGCTGAGCTACCGAGCAAACGTGTTATGTCTGGAAAGCGAAACATATGGAGCTGTAATCGTAACGGTGTACAAAAACGATTAAAAGTGCTCCCTGTTTTACCACCTCTAGGGCCCTATTTTAACAATCTAAGCGCATGGTCTTAAGCGCACGGCGCAGGTGCACTCAGGGCATGTCCGAATCCACTTTTGCTAGTTGGGCGCATGGTCTAAACGGGTTGTCCCTGTTCTCTTAATGAGTAATGGGTGTTTTTTGGGCATAACGTACAATAAACCAATCAGAGTCTCATCTCCCATCCCCTTTAAAAGCCAGTTGTGCTCGCGCCATTGCCGGTTCGCTATTTACATGGCGGAATGTAATTTTTCATTTTTAAAAATGTTTGAGTGCTGCTGCACGTCCCTGTGTGTGTAATAAGCAAAGTGTATGCGCGTTGTGCACCCGCCTATAGGCGCATATTATTAATGCGCTCTTTAAATAACAAAGAAAAAATATTGCGCCAGACTTTAGACCAGGTTTGAGTTGGTCTATGGTGCAGTCTATTTTCAGTTCCTCAAAATAGCTACGCACCAACAATGTGCCTGAACACACCTCTTTTTTAGACCAGCACGCCCAAAATGGGCGAAATGGGCGCAAATGCATTTGCTATTTAAAGGGGTCATATGATGTTGCTAAAAAGAACATTATTTTGTGTATTTGGTGTAATCTGCGCTAATCTGCGGTGATTGGTCTGATTGGTCGATTTAATTTCCATTTCATCATGCCTGTACTGCCTGATAAAGCAGTGTTTGTGAGCACAGTGCTGCTTTGTGTACAGCATTACAGTGTAAACTATTACCGCTCCAAAAGCGGCACCTAGTGGCAAAGAATGAATTTGCATTTTCATTCAGACCAACGCAAAAAGACCAACAAGTGGGCGGGTAATATGCTAATGTTTCATGTTGACTTCAACATGAAACGGCTTGGGATTCGTTTTAAAAACGACTCGTTTCAATGATTCAGAGTCATCTCTTTCTTTTGAGAGTCAATAACTTTATACACGGTGCACTTTCAGATTTAAACTTTGCAGGATGTTTTCATTCACTTAGAGCTGTGTTACGCACTGGATGAAAGGTAATTTTCAAAAATCCATAATAGGAGCACGTTAATACCATCATAATGACGCCACGGCTATAGAAACCATAAATAGTACACAGAAATGCAGTATAACAGGGCATTGCATCACAGACATGCATCTCATATAGCGCGAATGAATGCTATTACTAAAGATAGAAACCCAATTAACACAATTCAACAGTTGCCACACCTGCGCAGCGCATCATCTCTAGATGAAGCATTCACCTAACAAAATAACACAAAAACAGTCCACCTGATGTTCGTACAGACATTTATTAACTCAAACGTATTTATACCTTACAGATAACATTGGTATACAAATAAGGCGATTACATGTGCTTTAAAGTTAACCTAACATTTTAACAAACTCTTATGTCGGGTTCAGACTACACAATATTTTTGTCGGTCACAATAGTCACTGTGTCAGATTACACGATTTTGACTCCTAAAATCTTGTCGTGTCGTGGACAAGAAACATGTCAGACTACATTTTGCTTCTCGACCATTCATCGCGTGCCTTTAATGACGCCCGTGATGTCATTGAGAAGGCGGAACTAGCGACTGACTTCCAAAACAAGAGTGTAAACATTGCTGAAGCGCTTCCGCTATCGTTCGCCAGCATTTTTCTTTCTTTGTTCTGTCGTGGTAGTCCCTCAATGACACATCATACAGGCAGGAGTACTGTTGCCACAGCTCCACGAACCTTTTCTCCATCTCATGATTCCACCTAGTAGCACCATCATCTCTCTTTTGTTTTGCCATATTTGAAAACTGTGTATGAAAGAGCTTCTGTGCTGCTATTAGTCAACGTCACCAATGTGATTAAACATGCTAGTCTTTCTGTCGTGATGTCGTGAAGCATCGCAGATGCAGAATCGGTTGTCGTCCACTATGACACACTACACGAGCTGAAACGATGGAATCTTGCGTCCCGACACCCATTGTCGTTTACAAATCCCCACGACACCCTACATCAAGCAAATCGTGGCAAAATTGGGCTAAAATCGTGTAGTCTGAACCGGGAATTACTGCTTTTCATCTTCACGAGTCTCCCCGCCACTCTTCCATCATGCGGCTCGGGAGGAAAATACTAGTAAGCACAACTTTACCGGGAAAGTGAGCAAGTAACTTTAAAATAATTCATACAAGATGATAAAGAAAAGTGTATACATGTGTTTTAATGTACCCCTAGGACTCACTCATCTTCACGCCGATGCCAGTTTTTCTCCCTGCCGGTCTGCCCCTGCCAGCGCTGCGGCCGGATGAAAAGACCAGTTAATACAGCTCGACTCAGGAAACTGAGATATTCTTACGGAAACTTAAACGTGGCTTTATGTCTTGCAAATAACATCAGAATACAATGCATAAAGCGATTAAAAAAAAAAAAGTCAAAGATGAAATTTAACCTACTATACACTAGTGGTTTTTCATCTTCACAATGAGTCTTTCACAGAGCCGGTGCCACTGCCGAGGATGTGGTGTGGTTGTTTTTCGTGGCCATTTAGTACTTTAGTATTTAGATTTACAGAAGGTGAATATTTTTCAGAGTGCACTGAAAATCTACAATAAAGCACTGCACACAGCATATACGGTAAGAAACCTGAGAAACAGTAATAATACTGTGAAAACAAAAATGATTTACAGTGATGCTGTTTGCTAGCTTTGACTAGTACACTCTCTGACCATCCAATCAAAGGACGAAAAAATGCTGACGTTATCGTAAGCCTGCTAGATGGCCCTGGTGCTGCCAACTCGAAATCTGATTGGTTAAAGCAATGGTTTCATTGCCATTGATTTTAAGCTACAGATGCCTGCACTGTTGATTCTGAAGGCCCTAGACAGATTTCTTTGATCCTGGCAACACTATTGCTGAAATATGATTGGATAAAAGCTCTAAACAATACACTACTGGAAAACATACACTACTGGAAGCAGTGCAACCAAGAGAAAAGCTATGTTGATTCGGAAGGCCTTAAGGCAGATTTCTTTGACCCTGGCAACACGATTGCTGAAATATGATTGGATAAAAGCTCTAATATAAACATACACTGCTGGAAGCAGTGCAACCAAGAGAAAAGCTATGAACTGAAGAGAATAGACTATTGGAAATAATTTAATACACATTAATGGAAAATATATTAAAACTAAGTCAGTGATTCTGACGGCCCACCACTGTTGGTATGTATTTCGCGTTTTGCGAAAAAGTTCCCACAGGTACGTTTTCGTCATGAGATCAGGTTGGTATAAAATAAGGGTTTCATAGGGCTGGGCGATATAGCTAAAAAAATTTATCAATCATATAATGTTTCATATCTTTCGGTATCGATAATTATTGACATTTTTTATAACCTTTTTTAAAACAAAGAGCAATATAATTATTATTCTTTTTTTTAACCACTGTATTTTTAAATTAACCCAATTTATTGAGACAAACAAATATTTTTTGTTTTAACAATCAAACACTAAATAAAAATTAAACAAATATCTAATTTCTAATGTTTTATATGCCGATTAAATAGGTTTTAAGGAAAATTTGTCTTGTCTCCCGAGGCCACAGGAGGGCGCAATGAGCAAAATAATAGAGCATTTAAATAGTCAACTCAAGGAAATAACTGTCTATAAAAACCGTGCATTACGTCTAAATTAACTCATAAAAATCTCGTAAATTGCATAAACAATTATGAACAAAACAGCATCATGTATTTATGCATTGCTTAATCCAAAGAGCTGTTAAACTGTTTTAACTTTGCATGGCTACATCTCTTGTGTGAGACGCGAGTGCAGCAGTCGTACTTGTCCGTCTAAAAATGTGCTGAATATGCGGTCTGTTTGAATAGCTTGGTTTCGGTTTTAACTTAATCAAGATCTTCTCCGCATTGAGCTACTATATTTCTCTAATTTTTTGAATGAATAATGCAGCAGCGGCGCGTCTCGTGGGCTAGACTAACAAAACATTAAAATGCAACAACGTCACTTACATCATTATCACCACATCTCACACGCCACTGATGACGCTTCCTGATGCACACCTAACATTCAAATGCAAATGTTTATTTTAAATTCGACTAATATTCATTCTTTATTCACAATCTCCTCATCACAGGCAGGCACAGAACTCATTTCAGCATGTGTTCATGTTTGTGTGTGCTGTCTGCGTCACTCATAGCACATGCCTATATCGTGCGCTATATTGAAAATGTTTTCTATCGTTATCGAAGAAGGTGTACCGTCGATAAATATCGATACCGTTTTATCGCCCAGGCCTAGGGTTGCATTTCATATGTTGTCATTAAATCACAACTCCGCTTCCGAAGATGCAAGAGTTCAAAGCGACTCTAGCCGAACGTGCACGTCTGTGCCAGCATTTGTGTGAAACAAGCAGTTTGATGTTAAGTTCAGTCACACACAGATCACGTTGCGGCCGCTCTCAGACATTCAGGAACAAACTTTTTAGCGCTGCCTCGCAGTTTTATCAACTAAATAGGTTAATCGCTCAAGAGCTACATTATCTTTTTCAATAAGGAGCTGGTAACATCATTGTTTCTAAAGAAATTAAAGCCACAGGAAAGCAAGCGCGTTTATCCACAGTGGAGAGAGAGCACGTGTGCACATGGTTGCCAGGTTGACAAAGATAAGTAGCACACTTAGCAGATATTTCCGTATTGCGCAAGTGGGAAGCTCTGTTTCGGGGATTACGTCTCTTTATATCAGGCAACCCAGTTGTGTTCCTCTGCGGCCAGATTAAACCGTGTTGTAGCCTATATATGCTCTATTCATTCTTTTTTTTAGAAACCTCGCACTTTTCTACTCAGTTTTAAACGTTGTAAAATTTTAAACAAATTAAGCGCGGTCCACTGCTGCACACGTGCCACAATATCGATACAGGGCCAGCTGTATCGATGCTCGTATCGTCAAATCTCTGTGACGATACATCGTCGTATCGATATTTTTAACACAGCACTAATGGCTAGCAGTCTATAAATATTCATGAATGACAAACAGTGAAAGAAGAGATTTGTAACTCTGTTTTTTGTGTCTTGTGGTACTGTCATTGGAGCCTGCATCTGATTAGCATTAGCAGTTAGCATAAATACACCTACAGCGATGAAGCTCTCCACAGCGCAGCTTTACTGACATAATTGAGTGAGTGAAGCATGATTGTGACTTTTTGAATGAGAGGTTAATTCATAGCCAGTAGCTTTCAAGCTGAGGTTGTGATGTCCTAAATGTTGAGCTAATGTTAGAGTTTCTTTAAGCGCTGAAATTACAAAGCTACGTAGTGCTACATTTAATGCAGATTAGCACACTTTCGTTGTTTCATTTAATTAAGATGAACAGTACTTGCTGTACATTTTGCGGATACGTCTCCAAAGAAGTAGGACTACACCTCTGGTGTTTTGGTCATTTTGAGTGGATTTTATCCACACCAGTGAATATGTATCGTTAGCCTTCTCCTAACTGAGCAGTTTTGCCACTTTAAAGCTGAAGTCATTCATGACAGTCTGCCTCTAATGGCGCTTTTCCACTGCATGGTACGGCACGGTACGGCTCGGTACGGTTCACTTTTGGGGGGTTTTCCGCTGGGTACAGTACCTGGTACCTGGTACTTTTTTTAGTACCACTTCGGTTGGGGTTCCAAGTGAACCGTACCGTTACCAAAACGTGACGTGTAAACTCTGCTGATCACTGATTGGCCAGAGAGAATCGTCTCTACCTGCGTCACTGAACTTGCGACACAAACACAAAAGAACCGCTAGATTTAAATCAGCACAGCCAGCGAAGGATCGAACGCAGCTGTTTTGAACGAGCGCACCTTTTTTTAACAACCAAAAAGTTTTGTTGTCTGTTGCGGAAGTACAGACGTTCCTCTCGTTGATAGCAGAGGAGCGGATCCAGCGAGAGCTTGATGGGGCGACGCGGAATGAAAAAGTTTTTTGTAGGAGTCGTGGTAGTAGAGGCGGCGCAACTATAACGACATGTGAATAATCCCGCCCACTCTAAAGCGGTACTGAACTGCAGTGGAAACGCAAACCGTGCCGGGCCGAACCATGCCGTGCCGTAGTGAGCCGTACCGAGCCGAGTCGTACCACGCAGTGGAAAAGCGCCATAAGGCAGCAGTGGTATCTGTAGTGCGTCCATCTTTTTTTTGTGCACTTGATGCGACTCTACTTTTGTTCTTATAGGATTAGAGCTGCCAGTTAAAGACATGATGCTAAGCCCATTCACATGCTTCCAGCTTTCCTCTTTCTGAGCTGCGTTTGACTACATGCATTCATGTCGGGTTATTACAATGACAGTTTAAGCTGTTTAGCATCGGATATGCACACTGGGGACAGCATTGAGGAAATAATAAATGTCACCAGATCAATGAACGGTTCAGATGTAGCCTGCCTCAATGTAGTGTAATAGGTTTGTTTACACCGTTATACACTGTCTTTACATTGTTGAAAATATTTTGATAATTTAGCTGAAGACCATAACCGTATCCAGTACTTTTGGGACCAAGCCGGCTGTCGGCGACTGTATATTCAGTTGCTAATGCTAGTGACCTTGTTTTTGTTTGCAAAGACTCCACCTGGTGCTATGTGCTGTTCTACGGATAAAAATATCAATAGGGTCTCAAGGACAGTGTGGTGTGAGCACAGTTGGCACGGAGAACACAATGACACATGCTTTTAAATGCCACAGTGCGTGATCTATAGGTTGGCACGTGCCCTCGTGGTAGTTATACTGCTGACCCGGCTTAACATTGCATGCTGCAGACCTTGCATTAACATAGCTGTCTGATCCTAAAAACGTGCCACATTTCCCTTTGTTCTTATTCTTTGCGGTATATTTTTGCAATGCAGACCAGTGATTTCTCTTTTGGATGCAGTACAGAGAATGTTGCCACACTTCTTGAGATAGACAAATAGCAGTAACACCCTCTTTAGAGAGCCACGCATGACCTGTCGCTTTGGCTGTCTAGTTGACAAATCGCTTGAGGCTAATTTAAATGTGCAGACACCTTTTTTTTTTTTTTTTTGCTAGCCTGAGTCTGTTTGCTTCCCTAGCTAATTATTTGGCTTTTTTGGTTTTGGCTTCAGTCCACCTGTATAAGCTTTTACTTGCTTATTTATTATGCTTAGTTTATGCATTTTTGTACAAATTTCACTATGATACACTGTGAAAAATATATGGCTAAGTTGTAAATAAAACAATGATTTTTGGAGTATAAGAAAATACCATTTCAGGTTTTCTACTTCACAATTTCACTTTTAATTCAATGTGTTACTTGCCGTTTATTTGTAATTGTTTATGAAATATACTAGCAATTTCTGAGTGAAAATTATTTCTACACCAGATGTTTTCAGTGTAGTGGATAGTGCCTGTTCTATATATAATATATATGAAAGGTTAAAGCCAAAAATACAAATAATAATGTAATATATGGATCATAATGTATAACGGTTTATTTATGTATTGTATGCAGTTTATGTAAATAAGCAACTTTGCACGGTCACACAGAACATTAATATAAATAATATAATAAAAAATCATAATATATGCTATATTACAATCTGATTATATAAACAAATAGAATTTAATAAAACAGATTTTATTAAATATTAAGAATAATACAGAAACATAATTGAATAAATGTAATTTGTAATAAAAACAGTAAAAGTGATTTTTCAAAGTTGTAAATAAAACTGATTATAAGAGTATGTTTTACAAGAAAATTCAGGCTTTTCGAAATTGTATATTTAGTTCAATGTTTTACTTGCCATTTCTTTGTAAATAATTTAGAAATTTACTTGTAATTTCTGAGTGTAGATTGTTTCTACACCATTTTTTTTTTCAGTAATAAAAAACGAAATACACTTTCTCTATTATGTGTGTCTTGTGCTTGTCTGTGTCTTATAAAACAGTATTGATGAATGGTGCCGAGAGGTCTTCGTTTATCTATTTCACAGACAGACCCTCGCTTCATCATGTGTTTATCATCCCAGGGATCTCGATCATTCCCCACGGCCACAAGCTGCACAGCCTTTCCTCTGTCATGGGATCTGAGTCCAATGGGCCCCCTGCCTTCATTTACCAGACCTGTGACAGAAAGAGGTCAGTTTTAGTGCTCAGTCTGGGTCAAGGCTGACCTTCAGGACAGGCACCATGTGTCCTTCTCGGCTATATGTGCATTGTTGAAGTGATTGTTAAACACCTCATGGCACATGAAAGGGGCAGATCTCCTTGAAGGTGTGGATACAGAGCTGACAACTAAATAGCAACATGTGTAGGGGACTGATTCTTTTGCTGACAGAAAAGCCATTTTCAAACATGATTTTTTTGGAAAATAGCACCCTGTGTGTCAAGTTGCATTATGAGGAAACTATACTATTTATATGGGAAGTTACATGTACAGTTTGCTGTGCTGAGCTGGCTTTGTGACCTGATTTTCACTTGCAACATTGATGGGATGTAATGCGATTTGGAAATCTGTCTTCGCTTTTTGTGTGTGTTATACTACCGTTCAAAAGTTTTAATATTAAAGGGGTCATATGATGTTGCTAAAAAGAGTGGGGACATAATTACGGATTATAATGACTTATACTGTCTTTTTACACCTTGCATTGCATCGCGCCGTGTAAACAAAACCATGTCTGCATTTGCGATCGGAGAAATGACAAACTACAAACGCTAAAACTCGCATTTGAATCATCAGTGGCAAATTCTTTAAATATAAAAAACGTACTTACAGTATGTGAGTCAGAACA
>NW_015558621.1:1330085-1338092 GCF_001515605.1 Sinocyclocheilus anshuiensis | reverse complement strand
TGTTCTGGAACAGTGTTGTAAATACAACTTAACCACTGATTTCTAGTCGTGTCCTCTTTTGGAAGGCCAAACAAAGTGCTTTCACAACGAAACACAGCGTCACACAGGGCGGGCTCGAGTGAGCGGAGGCCGGCTTGAGTGAGCGGCGGCGGGCGGGCTTGTGGCAACAACATGTGGCGAACCCGGGCTGGACTCCGCTTCGTGGGTGGCGTTATACAAATCTTCCCACATCGTGACGTAGACGTGGGGGCATGCTAGAACGAGGCGTTTTAGGTAGGCGTGGTTGACTCTTAACTTTTATTAAGAATATCCCTTTGGATTTGAGACTTTAGTCTTTGCAACTTTACAGATATTCTTTATGCACCACGAGCTTGTAACACTCCAAAGAGAAAGGAAAAATTGAAATCGCATCATATGACCCCTTTAAATTAATACTGAAATCCATGATTTCTGAAGGATGTGATACTGAAGACTGGAGTAATGGCTACTGAAAATTCAGCTTTGCCACCACAGGAATAAATAACGTTTAACATATATTTTAAATTTTAAATAATAATATTTTACAATATTACTGTTTTTACTGTGTTTTGATCAAATAAATGCTGCATGGGTGGGCATATATATATTTAATTTTTAGGTACAAATTGAGGCATGTTTTTACGTTTATGGACGAAGCAATCAAACACATTGGCTCTTATCCAAAACGTAGTGAGTGGGCTGCCTACATAGGATTTTAAGACATTGTAGGCGTGCTCCTGACATGCAGGCTGTTTCAAAATGTAGGTGGCATAGATATCTTATTTTGGCCAAATTCTAAGGCAGAGAAGGCAATACAAAACACTGTGGCATACTCAGTGGAAAAAAACCCATCCAAGTTGGCTGACTAATTGAGATAAATGTGAATTATAAATACAAAACATTGAGTACTGAGAAGTGTTGATAAAATACAGTCTTATTAAAAATTAACTAAATGACCAATATTTGAGTTTTCTGTGCATCTTTATGCATATTAGAGCATTTATAAACTACCGTTCAGACTTTGGGGACAATAAGGGATTTTTTGGTCTATAAATGTTTTTGAAAGAAGTCTGTTTTGCTCACCAAGGATGCATTTATTTGATCAAAAATACAGTAAAACTAAAATTGTTTAATATCATTAAATTTTTTAATAATTATTTAATAATTTAATTACTTTTAATATAGTGTATTTGTTTAAAAAAAAAAAAAAAAAAATATATATATATATATTAAACATATTTAATTAAGATGTTGTTTATTTATGTGATGGCAAAACTAAATTTACAGCAGCCCTAACTCCAATTTTCAGCGTCACATGATCCTTTAGAAATCATTCTAATATGTTGATTTGCTGTTCAAGAATCATTTAATCAATGTTATTGTGGAAATATGATACATTTCATGAATAGAAAGTTCAAAAGGACAGCTTTTATTTGAAGTAGAAATCTTTTGTGACACTATATAAATGTCTTTACTGTCACTTTTGATCAATTTAATGCATCTGTGCTGAATAAAATTTTAATTTCTTTTTAAAAAATCTTACAGACTCTAAACTTTTGATTGGTAGTGTATTTATTTGTAAGGTTTATAGATCATGGCATGAGTTTAGCAACATGCAAACAGAAAACTATTGAAATTAACTGAGCTGATGCTATTTTAAAATCAATTATCATGCCTTTATGATTTGATATACCTGTCGATGACACCGCTATATAATATTACTCCATTAAAATGTCCCTCTTTATGGTCATCGTAAATGAAGGTCATCGCTTTAAAAAGATGTTGATTATGTCTGCCTCGGTCACTTCTTTCTCCTTGAATTTTGATTAAACCATGCAGATACTCAGTAAACCACTCTTGAGTTGTGGTTTGGGACTCTTAAGGCTAGTTACCCAGCCAACGATACAATTCAGCCTAATGCTGGGATGATTGTCCTGATTGGACTGATGGGTTTTAGATGCCACCTGCTCAAGCAGCTAATCCCAGTACTGTTTATTGCTATAGAGGGAAATTATCGACTCTGATCATGTAGATACTTAGACTGCCGGTTGCCATGGTCACAGTGATGCCTTGAGTGGAATGTGAAGAGCCTCTTGACCCATTCAAGATGCATCGTAATGGGTTACATTCAAGATGTTGGGATACAAAGCTGAAAAGAGGCATTTTAAGTAGAAAAAGCAGCAAAACACTTCAGTTTATTTCTGCAGTCACTGTCTTGGACAGCCAGCATACATGCTATAAGAGAAAATGTGTATAAACAGCTGCAGTGTGCTGGCACTGCACAATGGCATCAGATGGTAAATTATTACCATGTTAAAATTAAAGCATGCTATTTTTACAGGGAGTTGCTTATATTATTTGGTGCTTTGAGCTGCTTTTGCTGATCTCCGGATTTTCTCTTGCAACATTAAAGGAGTAGTTCACCCAAAAATTGAAATGATTTAATTACCATTGCTATCAATTGTCATTGACATGTCATTATTTATTCATGTGGTTCCAAACTTTTTCCCGTGGAACTCAAAAACCTTTCAATCTGATATTCTTCTGAAGCTATATAATATCATATCTTACTATATCTACTAGTATTATATTTGACCATAATACAATTGAAATGTATTACAAATACTAATACAAAAATGTATTTAATATTTTATTTGTTATATTATTATACATGTTATATATTATATATATGATTATATTATTAAAATATTATATTATTAATTAAATATTTTATATTTGTTTCTTCTGAATCCATATAGTATAGCTTAGCATTAATATTAAAAATTGCTTTATTTCAAATTTATAATAAATTTAATACTTTGTTTATTTTAAATAAACACACATTTAAATAAACACACACACACACACACACACACACACACACACACACACACACACACATATATGTAGTGTTGGTTAAGTTTTAACTCTTAACTCTAATTACTCTCTCTAAAACGTATTGCATTAATTGTTATTACTAATTACTTTCTAATTCCAATATCAGCCTCGACCAGTTAAACAATGTAAGGATAGATATAAAACTGCTCTTAATTCTTTCACATAAATAATATAAAATTGCATAAATTATTCTTAAACCAACCAAAGTATTTAAAGGGAAAAGGTTACATTAAAAACACACATTTTGACATTAGATGTTACATTTTGATGTTAAATCCATTATTGTTTTATATATTTTTTCCCATAGTCTATAAAGTATTTAATGCAATTACATCTGAAGTAACTGTTATTAAATTACAGAAAAATCAAGAGTAATCCCTTACTTTACGTTTTTGAGGGAAATTAATTACTTAGTAACGCATTATACCCACCACTATATGTATATATGTGTGTGTAAATAATGAACAATATTACTTTTTTTTGGTAAACTATTCCTTGACCACTATGTCTACTATGTTTCCAGTGCAAAAAATTGTCTCTCCACATTGAAGTGAAAATACATAAAGAGACACAATAACAATCAGTCAGAACATATTTGATAATTAATATAGAATTATATTGAGCATTATTTTGAACTCATATTTGTCCAGACTGACAAAAAGTCCTGTTGCTTGTCATGGTTAGAAACCTATTTGGAAAAGACAGGGTCTCTGTTGTCATTTCTCTGTTGCTCTGTCTGTATGTTCATATTTGCTGCATTATATCTGAGTTTCTTTTGTGGTGTGTGCAGAACACATGAAATAGGCTGTACAGGTAGAGTCTCATGGCTTTGTTCATTGAGTTTTGTAAAGGTTTTAGTCAAGGCTGCTGTTGTTTGCATAACTCACCGGTTTCATCACTGCTTCTCTACCTGGTCTCAGCGGTATTTGTCTCTCAGCTTGTTACCACGGCACCCGATGACTCCCATGAGAGTTGCGCAACCATTGAGGGCTGAGTAACCTGGGCTTCACATATTGTGTTTGACCAATCACAAAACACAATGGTCCCTTTGTCACAAAGCACTCTGGGAGGAAGTAGTCACAATGCTGAAAGAGAGGACAAACTGTGTGCAAAAACCTTGTGGCGTTTAACTCTGAACTTGGCAGCTGTTGGAAAATTGTGCCAGAGGCTCAGCCTTTTGTTAACTAAAAAAAATTGTGGTGGTGGTTCTCAGATCACCTTTTGCTGTGTGTGTGTAAACAGTGCCCACGATGTGTGAATGATTCAGACCCAGCATCAAGACTGTTTGGTTATTATGGCAATAGTAAAATTGATGCTCTTGTTTTTTTTTTCATGCCAATATTGATTTTTTTTATAGTATGCTATAAAAGGCATAACTGTTATATCTGATGGAACCGAAAACAGTTAATGTATAATCAATAACCGCAAGCACTTTGACTTTTTACTGTTTTTTTTTTGTTTTTTTTAGTAATGCTACCACTCAAATTTTGTTGGATGTTGCTAATGCTGAATGATGCTAGTCTTACATATCATTATAAAATGTTCTTTTAGTGTTATTTATATAATATTATATAATTAATAATCAATGTTTTGACATTTTCGTTTATATTTGAGTAGTTTTGTTATGCGCCTTTGTCATTTTTATTAGTTTTTGTTTAATATTTATATCCATTTTGCTTTTTAGTAATTTTAGAACTTACACTTTTTCAGTTTTTTATTAATTTATATTAAAGTTCTGCACTGTTAAAAATAAATAAATAAATAATAATAATTTTATTAATTTATATTAAAGTTCTGCACTGTTAAAAATAAATAAATAAATAATAATAATAATAATAATAATAATAATAATAATAATAATAATAATAATAATAATAATAATAATAATAATAATAATAATAATAATAATAATAATAAATAAATAAATAATAATAATAATAATAATAATAATAATAATAAATCTACCAGGACATTCTCTATTCATTTTGCAGACATTTTTGTTAAAAACTCAAAACTCAAAACTCAAAAATTTAAAATGTAGGTAAAACACCAATAAACAAACAAACAAACAAACAATTAAATAAATAAATAAATAATCAAGTGGAAAATTCCTTAATTTTAATACAGTACAGATGAATTTCAATTGGCAAAAAGGTTTTTAATAGTTTTAGTTGACAGCAACAATGTCAGTCAGAGCACAAAAGAGAAAGAAAATGCTCACTTACGGTATGTTTGTTCATTCATTCAGTTTATGGATAAACTTAACTATATGTTAATTTCAACATTTAATTAGGATTTTATCATATGTACAACTGATGAAAAATAGCAAAGAATGACGACTTCTAACACGTAAGTATATTAGTACAAAACATTTCCTTCTCATTGTGCATTTAGAGCAAACTTGTAGTGGTCTCATTATGAACTCCTGGCAGAGAGAGAAAATAAAGGAGTGAAAACTCCTCATGGGGACACTGGGACTGAAGAAATGGGGTTCTGCACATTCTTTCCATGTTGAATTTAGTAATATTTGAGGGGGGAAAAAAGAAAGCCAGTGTTCTGGTAGAGCTTGATTCCAGCCAGTAGAGGCGTTAAGAGGAGCAGAAAGAGCTGGACACGAATCCAGCCTGACATCTAGTGGAGGATTTGTGTAGTGCACCTCAGCCAGAAGGTCCTTTGTCATTGTCACAGTCTTATTGTTCTTTTTGTGCTGGCTAAAGCAAGCATCACTATTACTGATGCTCATATTTAGGGTTATGGATTTGGACAAACCATTAAGCATTACATTTAACATGTAACATGTGCCACACTGTTTGAGCTACAGATATGATTATGAATGATGCCTGAAATGATTTGGCTTTGTTGAAGTGAGATGTGCTATTGCGTTTCTAAGCAGTCAGACTCGGTACACCATAGACTCAAAACAACTTAGCAATTACAATTTTACAATAATAATAATAAAAAAAATGTTTGAAATAATTGTAATAAACTCTACTTTGCACTCATTTAGTAATAAATTATTAAATTAATATATAGATTAAACAAGATACCGTGGGCATATGTCTTTTTAAATTCTTATTTTTTTATAGCCTTATAATACAATTGTATACTAAAAGTATTATATTAATATACAAAATTTCAATAAGCTCTTCTGTGCACTCATTTAGTAATACAATTACTAAATAAGTAGATAAAAAGACCTTTTGGCATGTGTCTTTATATTCTTATTTTATATAGTCTTATATTTCTTTAATACAAGAAAATAATTGTTTTTATACACAAAAAATATTTAAGAATTTCCAAAAAAAGTAATAAACTAAGTCTAAATATTTTTTCTATTATTCTTTTTTTTCTCGTTATTTATTTTTGGTTTTATTTTTTTTATTTGGTTTATTTGATTTTTAGATTTGATATTGTTAAATAATAACAAGAATGATGATTTATTATATTATTTATTTATATTATTCATATTTATATATTTTTTATTTATATATTTCTTCATAATTTCCCCCAACACTTCATGCAGTGTACTGCTTTTAACAGCAGGTGGTGGTACAAAACATCATTTAAGCAATGTTTTATTCTGCCTCTTTTGAGATGGAGGTCACCATTAGATTCCAGTGCAGTTTGTCCATGTGACCTTGCCCTCTGTAACCTTTGTATAAGTGTAAATGTAGGGTCACCCGCCCTCTTACAAACATAGAGCCTACAAGACGGCATTTAAGATGCTTTGTTGTTTTTACCTTAGAGTCAATACTTGACTTTCATCTGGTCTGGATCTGCATCTCAACATATTTACTAACATATGACCAAAAATACTACCTGTTCTGTTCTGGTCCAATCTCACCTGACATTTGTTTTCTCTTTCTTTCATTTCAACTCTTATTTATCAAGTAATCCTGTAGTCTTAATAGGAAAACAAGGAGGCAGAGGTTTACTTGTACTATATCAGAAGGCAAATGTTTGGCGAGCTGTGTGTTTGCATTTGTGTTCCTTGTCACACAGGGTCTCTCAGTTCATAATCAAGTGCGTCTGTGGGCGAGCACAGACCCTCTTTTGTCCTCCTCGCTATCCCAGCATGCCTTTGTGAGCACAAAGGCGGCCCAGTTCTGGCGTCAGTGATCTTGTGCGTGTGGAAGGGGACAGGGCCCGCTGTATGCTCAGCCTCAGATACATGGTCACTGTGATGGGTTTGTCTGAAGAACCACTTATAGCTCAAGCAAGACGCTCTCTGGTGAAAGGACCTGTTTAGGGACCTGAGACTCTTTGTTTAGTAGTGTCTTGCCAAGCCTGTTTGGCAAATTATATTTCATATTAAAAACTGGTTTGAAATGGGCCATTGTAATGGATCCAAGAGAAAAGCATTGTAAGGTCAGATGTAACTTTTAATTGCTTTAATCACAAATAAACGTACCGGTCAATCAGAATATATAGTATATTTTTTTATCTTATTAGCATCATTCATTTATTATTATTTGCTGTAGTAAAAGGACATTTAAATGTTGCTTTCCCGTATTTTTATAGAGAAATTTCATTTCTGTTCTGTAACTGCATTTCTCCATGTGTCAGCAGTGCCTTTTTCTGTAGCACTCTTTTCAGAGTGATATCAATGTCTTGTCCTTTGCTGAGAATTCTGGGAGAGCGTGTGCTTTTAGAGATGAATAGACTTTGATCTTTTCTCTTTCTTTCTCTTCTTACCTGCAGGACCTGGAGATCGTTTATTCCTACTTGCATGGAATGGAGGCGCTGTCCAATCTCCGGGAACACCAGCTGAGGTAAAACTGAAGAAAGGATTTGATAAATGGATGGAAAAAATGCACAAATGTTTTTGAGGTCAATCAGGTGGTGGATGGTGGGTTATGCATACAGATGCGTGAAAGACAGTTTTGCTGTGTTTGGGTTGATTCATTATTTTATTTTATTTTATTACAAAACTAGTAAAGATATTTGTTGTTTTATAATTTGAACAATTATTTTTACTTTTGGAGTGCTATTTTTAGTTATGTTTTTCTTTAGTGTAAATGTATTACAAATTTTATATTATTTTTTATTTTATTTTATGTTGCACAAAGTCAGATTGTATATCTGTATATA
>NW_015558621.1:1321620-1329773 GCF_001515605.1 Sinocyclocheilus anshuiensis | reverse complement strand
TTTGTGATCATTCTAAATGCATTTTAATAGACTGAATCATGCAGTGAAAGAAAACACACTAAATGCGCACACGCACTAGTCTAGACTTCACGTAATATATGCGTGCGCTCTGTGGGGATGTTTTGAATGGTTTTTGCAAAATACTCGATAATGTCAAATCGCACATAGTTAAAACAACAATTACGATATTATCGCAGACGATATATATCGCACACCCCTATTTCGGACTGCTATTTTTAGTTATGTTATCCAATACTGTCAATATTTTATCAGTTCTTTCTATTTTTTTTTTTTTGCAAGTTAAAGGGATATTTCACCCAAAAATGAAAATTCTATCGTTAATTACTCACCCTCATGTCGTTCCAAACCCAAAAGACCTTTGTTCATCTTCAGAACACAAATTGTTTGATAAAATCCGAGATCATTCTGGCCCTCCATAGACAGCAATGCAACTACCACGCACAAGGCCCAGAAAGGTAGTAAGGACATTGTTAAAATAGTCCATGTGACATCAACTGTAGTGGTTCAACCGTAATTTTATGAAGCTACGAGAATACTTTTTGTGTGCAAAGAAAACAAAAGACTTTATTCAACAATTTCTTCTCTTCCATGTCAGAACGCCGGCTCTTGCGTCAGCAGAATCACGCTCATGCATCGTGATACTCTCGGTAATCGCGGTGGAGACTGACAGAAGAGAAGAAATTGTTGAATGAAGTCATTCATTTTTGTGCACAAAGAAAACAAAAATGGTCATAAAATTGCAGTTGAACCACTGATGTCACATGGACTATTTTAACAATGTTCTTACTACCTTTCTGGGCCTTGAACATGGTAGTTGCATTGCTATTTATGGAGGGTAGAAAGCTCTCAGATTTAATCAAAAATATTTGTTTTTCGAAGATGAACGAAGGTCTTACAGGTTCGGAACGACATGAGGGCGAGTCATTAATGACATAATTTTTATTTTTGGGTGTACTATCCCTTTAATTTAACAATAACCTTAAAAATTCAACATGCCGGTAGCACTACAAGTATCTCTTTTTAATGAAGTACTTTATTGCATTTCATGCACTGCAGTACACGTTTGGAAAAAAAATACAATATAATAAAATAACTTCATTTTTTTTAGATATGTAATATTCTTGAATATGGGATTAGTGTAACAAAGCACTAATAAAGCACATTGTTATTTAATTAAGATTAATTATATGTTTTCAAACAAATTTAAATAAGTTGAAATTGTGAAAATTGGATGTACAGTGGATACATAAAGTTTTGCTAATGCTAAATTTGAATTTGATATGTACATAACCAGACGTAATTTGTCAAAGTAATTTGACTGAACAAACTAAAGTCTGATCAAATAGAAAGAGCTCCTTAAGGTAATAACGTACTTGGTTACTAACGTAACCTCGGCTCTCTGAGATTCGGGAACAAGTACTGCATCTGCTAAGATGCTATGGGAAAAAGCCTTTTTTCTCCTGAACTGAAGCCTTTTTTCAATCACGCAGTGAAACTGCACAGCCATTGGTTCGTGGTCGAACCATTGATTGGTCGTGCGGCTACATAGCACGGCTAGCAATGCAGTACTCGTTCCCATATCTCAGGGAACCGAGGTTACGTTAGTAACCGAGTACGTTCCCTGTCGATACTATACTCGTACTGCATCTGCTAAGATTCTATGGGAACACAGTACAGTCACGCTGTGCTAAGGTAGAGGAATGACTATAAGTATCATAACTTCCGTAAGCAGCAATGCCCAAAGAGAAGTTAACAACAACCCAAGGCTAAGACGGCCTGAGCTTCTTGAGGTCACACCCGGCCTGGTTATTCGTTCCAGAGTTCTCCTGCAACTTTGGCATCCAGGGGTCGAGAGCTGACAGGTGAACTAATGCCAGAGAGCTTGAGCGTGATATGGTCAAGGGCTCTTTATCAGATCTGTTTGTGTAATGCAGCGCGTGTCTCATCAAGCGGAGAGGATCCGGAGGACTTCCAGGTTATAAAACCTTGCGAATGTGGACGGCGAGGCCCAGCCGGCCGCCTCACAAATATCCGCAATGGACACACCGCTGGACCATGCCCAAGACGAGGCGATGCCTCTGGTAGAATGGGCCCGTACTCCGATGGGACATTGAAAGCCCAAGGAAGAGTAGGCTAGCGTGATGGCGTCTACTATCCATCTAGAGAGTCTAAACAATAATGTACAGTATGTGGAAAATAATGTGTTTTTTTAACCTTAAACCGCATAAACACATTTCATTACACGCTCGATCTTTGTGCGATATTGTTTAACTATATGAAATGATGTAAATATTTACATTTTCTGTCCCCATATCTTGAATTTTGTGATCATTCTAAATGCATTTTAATAGACTGAATCATGCAGTGAAAGAAAACACACTAAATGCGCACACGCACTAGTCTAGACTTCACGTAATATATGCGTGCGCTCTGTGGGGATGTTTTGAATGGTTTTTGCAAAATACTCGATAATGTCAAATCGCACATAGTTAAAACAACAATTACGATATTATCGCAGACGATATATATCGCACACCCCTATTTCGGACTGCTATTTTTAGTTATGTTATCCAATACTGTCAATATTTTATCAGTTCTTTCTATTTTTTTTTTTTTGCAAGTTAAAGGGATATTTCACCCAAAAATGAAAATTCTATCGTTAATTACTCACCCTCATGTCGTTCCAAACCCAAAAGACCTTTGTTCATCTTCAGAACACAAATTGTTTGATAAAATCCGAGATCATTCTGGCCCTCCATAGACAGCAATGCAACTACCACGCACAAGGCCCAGAAAGGTAGTAAGGACATTGTTAAAATAGTCCATGTGACATCAACTGTAGTGGTTCAACCGTAATTTTATGAAGCTACGAGAATACTTTTTGTGTGCAAAGAAAACAAAAGACTTTATTCAACAATTTCTTCTCTTCCATGTCAGAACGCCGGCTCTTGCGTCAGCAGAATCACGCTCATGCATCGTGATACTCTCGGTAATCGCGGTGGAGACTGACAGAAGAGAAGAAATTGTTGAATGAAGTCATTCATTTTTGTGCACAAAGAAAACAAAAATGGTCATAAAATTGCAGTTGAACCACTGATGTCACATGGACTATTTTAACAATGTTCTTACTACCTTTCTGGGCCTTGTACATGGCAGTTGCATTGCTGTCTATGCAGGTCAGAAAGCTCTTGGATTTCATCAAAAATATCTAAATTTGTGTTCTGAAGATGAACGAAGGTCTTACAGGTTTGGAATGATAATTCCAAATGAATGAACTAATAAGATATTCAGATTATTAACGGGGTTAATGATATTAGTTTTGGCTTAAGGTATTTGCATTGTTGTCTGAACTCTTAAAATCGACCTTAGAATGACCTTCTCAAGGATTTCACGTCATTATGTTTATACACATGTGGATGTGGATATTGGGGGGAAAATATTTTGCTACTTGACCACAGTGTTCTAGAACGTTCCAAACCCTACCTGACCCCTCCAAATCTCCTTCATTGGTCCGTACACATCTTCAGGAATGTGTCAGATGGACTTGGTTGACTTTCTAACCCCCAACCAGGCTGAACTTTAAGGAATGTCTTTTGAAGAATGTTTTTGTCTTTTGGAATGTTTTGTTCTGTGGCGATACATCCGAGTTTGCTTAAACAGCACTTCTGACATAAACCAACACTGAAATATGTCATGCACAAACAGAGTTTGGTTTGGTCCTTGCTGTTCTTAACAACAGGCAGCCTGTATTGTTTTTCTTTTCGAACACAATGCCAACCAGACCTGAATACCCACAAGACTTTTCGTCTTGAAATCCATTTTGGTTTCACAACACGATATTTCATAATCGCAGACAAAAATATGAGGTTCATTGCTTCTTTTGGAACCATTAAGTTTGGATATGTCGCTGATTTATGGTTCTCTCTCTCTCTTGTCCTCTTTTTTCAGGATAATGTGTGAAACCGTCCGCTACGAAAGACATGAAGCCAACGAAGTGCTCTATTAGTAAGTAATAACCATGCTTTCCATCCAGTATCCTTTTGTTTAAAGCCATTATGCTTCTGTAAGCCTTTATAGGATGTGCAATACATAACCACAAATAATCTTCAAAGATCGTGCAACTCCAGAGCGATGATAAATATAGCCCGCTTTTGAGAAGACTTATCAAATTACAAAGGTGAGATGTGAACTCGCTGAAGCAAAAGTGTTATATTCAGCACTGCATGAGCCTTCTGTTGTGTTATAATGAGTATCCTAGTAGCTGAAAATGGCATTATGAGGAATACAGGGTTTCTGGGTGATACACACACAGCTATTGATCTGCAACATCTAAGACACACTGAGCCCACTTTAGATTCGCCCTTCATCTGGCATGTGTGTTTTTAAAAAGTCCTTGCTTGCATCCTCTCGATGCTGTTTGAAGTTTATGCTGACTTTGTCTGATGCCAAACACTTCTTGCTTTTTTGGTCCTGTAGCCCAACACACACATGCTCAAACACATATATATTCCCTTGGGTGGACCCAGACACTCCCCTCCAATTTCTCTATTTTCTTTTGTCCTGGAGGAAGATGAAGTGTGCGCTTCCCTCTGCGGGTCACTATCCCTTGTCCAGAATGGGGAGCATCTCATTTACTCATGGTCTCTGATAGCATCTAGCCTTTTGTGCCTGTGTAAGAGCGGACTTTTGGGTCAGTTGATGAAATATATGGTGTTCCATGGAAATGGGCATATTAAATTAAAGTAGATTATTCTTCAAAACTCTTAAGTTTAAAATGTTAAAATATAAAAAAAAAAAAAAAAAAAAAAATGTTTACGATTTTTAACACAAACCGTTGCAGTCTGTCAGTCTTATAATGGAGGTGAATGGGAATCACGGCTTTGAGAGTAAAAAAAACCATACACAAACAAAACCAAATTAAACCCTGCGGCTCGTGACGATACATTGATGTGTAAAGACACAAAACGATCGGTCTGAACAGTATTTATATCGTTTTTTACCTCTGATTCACGCAGTGTCCGAACTGTTCGAACTGTCCTGAGCAGCGGCGCGTCCTCCTGAGCGCGTTCTCAACAGCAGGCGCGTGAGGCGTCTTCTTCTTCTTCTTGCTTAACGGCGGATCGCAGACTTATAAGTGCATTACCGCCACCTATCTCTCAAATGGACCATTGACACTCTATCTACAATCTCAATTAGGAGTGTCAATGGTCCATTTGAGAGATAGGTGGCACATTAAATGACACCTTATATATATATAAATATATATGTAATCTTGCAAAATGTTATTACAATATAAAATAATGGTTTCTATGTTAATAGACTTTAAAATATAATTTATTTCTGTGATGCAAAGCTGAATTTCCATCAGCCATTACTCCAGTATAAAGTGTCACATGATCCTTTAGAAATCATTCTAATATGCTGATTTATTATTAGAATTATCAATGTTGGCAACAGTTGTGCTGCCAAATATATTTTTTTAGAAACTGCGATACTTTTTCAGGATTCTTTGATGAATAAAAAGTTAAAAAGAACAGCATTTATTCAAAATATTAATCTATATCTATATATCATGGGCGTTCCCTCCGAGGAGAGATATGTGTGTGTGTGTGTTTGTGTAAGTATACGTGTGAGAGAAAAACATGGACAGTTATTATTCCCTGAATTTTTGCTGTTGCATATTAATTCTCAAAATGTATATGGTGAAATAAGATGCATTTCAGCAATTTTGGGCCAAATGTCAACAAATAACATTGGTTCCTGCATGTTTTGGGACCATTGACGTCAAACGTGACACTTTCAGAACTCAATACAGTGTGAATATAGTACAATTCCAGTCTAAATTGACAATTTGAAGAAACTATAAAAAGGGCTCAGAAATCCCTGACTTTCTGTTGTAGAGAAAATTGAATGTATGAACACTTTGAGCAAACTGATATTAGTCCTGAGAGCAAACTTGCAGGCTGTAAGAATGAGTAAAGTGCTCAACTAAAATAAGAAAGAAAAAGAAAAATTACTTTTTTGGTGCACTAACAAAAAAAAGTAGACCCTAGGGAAAATGTAAAAGAAAAAAAAAACAATTCAGAAATATATAGCAACAGTTTTCAACTAAAAGACCTCTGTGTGACTTAATTATTGTTCTTTGTGGGTTTGTGTCTTGAATTAGACAACAATTTGGCAAAACAAATGCAGATTACCTGTTCATTTTAAAGGCTCTATCTGATTGACTGTAGCAAGTTGCACACAACTAAAAGTGTGTGTTTGAAAACAGCAGGAGTCAGACCTCGTACGGCATCCTGCTGTTCATTGGCTGCAGGGTGGAGATGACAAAAACTTTCTTTTGGAATGCAAGTTTGTCTGACTTGTCTAATAGGCAAATGCCAATATTTTTGGTTCATCTAACAGTTGTGGATTTGTATAACTGTGTGAGTCAGTCCTCTGTTTTAGGTGGTTGTTTTCATCTATACACTCAAAACTCCCAGTGGCAGACTATTTAAGTACTAACACTCCACTGAGTCTGCTACACCAGCCTTGACGCTGTTCCTCAGCGACTCACTCCACTGTTTTTTTTATTAGACAGCCTGCTGCTTTAAAGCTCGGCACTCGGCACTCCCACCGCAACAGCCTCTGAACCACTAGTGCCAGATACACAAACATCATGCTTTCCGACATGCTATAAAGGCACGCTTTTTATGCTTTATTTTTGAGCAGGTTGGAAGGACAATAATATCACACTGGGGTTTCTAAACATATTAGTGATAAAAGTTTTAATGTTGTTACTGAGGCACATTGATTTCTGCTTTCTGTAAATAATATTTAAGCAGTGTTTAAATTTGTGAAACAAGTTGAAAACCTCAGGGGACTTTGCTCAGGGACTTTTTTTCATGTTCATGCTAATTATGCTCTTAAACAAGAATTAGACATTCACATCATAAATGAAGAGGTAGTTATTCTATTTTAGTAGATGATTGATATAGATTTTTCTGTGATTTATATCAGAGTGGTCAATATAGTACCAATTTTTTTTTTTTACAATAATTTTTTTCACTACTTACCAGATGTGTGAAGCTCCAGAAATTTCTTTAATTGCTTTAATGTCAGCATTAGGGTTCGATTTCACAATAGTTATCACAATACTAGGGTGTAACGATACACATATTGAACTGTTCAGTATGAGGCTTTCGGTTCGGTACGCATTACAAACCGAACAATTCATTGGACTAATCCTATTATATTTGGAAATTAAAAGAGCTTAAAGTGTGTGAAATATAATGTTCTCAGTGCCACTGTGCTCAACAAGGCAGTCCAAATGACGTAACTGTCCAGTGGCGTAGCGGATGGACACACAGGGCACACACTGTGAAAGGCCCCGGGATAACCTCCCCTTGCTGGGTTGCGTCGAAACACGATGATCTTGTATGACAATAGCCAGAGATATTATCAAAAACATCAGTTATTGGCAATATTAGGAGTATTTGGCATTTCCAATTAATGCGGCCTGTCACATTCTTATTTTTATTAGGCCTATTATTGTTATAAAGTTACTTTTATTATTAAATTAAAATTACAATTAATTTGCCCTGCATTATTAACGCATAACGGATGCGCTGCGAGGATAACAAAATATTAGGCTATTTACTCCTCAATTAAAATGTTTTTTAAAACAGGTCTATTATACAATGAATTATAGGCCTATAATTAAACTATTAACACTGTCCAATAAAAATCAATGAAATAAAAAGCTTTAGCCTATTTCAAGCACCGACTTTCAAAAACAACCTGTTTAACACGAAATACGTTTCTTCTCATTTGTTTTTCACTATGTACGGGCCACAAGAGAAATATTAAGGGAATAAATTAAAACAGTTAGCTATATACCGTTATCAGCATATGTTGAAGTAGATTCGTCTCTCGTCGTATCTGAGAGAATATGTGGTGTGAGATGCTGAAAGCTTCGTCATTACTCCGTCATTCCGTTTTTACCGTCACTTTCTGCATAGTGAATTGACTGAGAATAAGACGTTCACCGGCATAACACATAAGCCAATGCTTATGTCATGTCCATTGGCTCGCCCTCATGGTCAACAGAGATATTTCCAACATTGCGATATATGCAATTAACCCCCCCCCCC
>NW_015558621.1:1303533-1317031 GCF_001515605.1 Sinocyclocheilus anshuiensis | reverse complement strand
GTTATCAGCTATCAGCATATGTTGAAGTAGATTCGTCTCTCGTCGTATCTGAGAGAATATGTGGTGTGAAAAGCTTCGTGCTTCGTCATGCAATTAACCCCCCCCCCCCGTATTGAAAACGTATCGAACCAAACCGTGAATTTTGTGAACCGTTACACCCCTACACAATACATATGTTGTATATATGTTGCAACATATATTGTTACATACGCAGCAAATCAGCATATTACATTTTAAAATGTGCTCATATAGCTCATAAGTTACTTTAAATTGTAATAATATTTAACAATATTACTTGTTTTACTGCATTTCAAATAAAAAAAGCTTCAAATAAATGCAGTCTTGGTGAGCATAAAAGACTTCATCAAAAACATGAAAAAAAATCTGAATTATTCCAAACTTTTGAACGGTACTGTTTACATGTAAACATATCATGGTTCCATTGATCATTGTGGACTTAATTATAAATAATTTTAGCAGACGCTTTTATCCAAAGCGACTTACAAATGAGGACAAAGCAATCAAAATCAACAATAGAGCAGTGATTTGCAAGTGCTATAACAAGTCTCAATTAGCTTAATGCAGTACACGTAGCAAGTTTAAAAAAAAAATGTGTATATATATATATATATATATATATATAATAAATAAAAAGAAAACCAATATAATAGAAAAAGAATAGAACAAGCTAGTGTTAGAGGGCTTTTTTTGCTTTTGTTAATTGTATGATAAATAAAAAGAAAAAAAATAGATAGAATACAAAAAGATTAGAGAAGCTAGTGTTAGTTTTTTTAGTAGTTAGTAAATAAATAGATTGCAAGTCTAAAAGGGGTAAGTTTTTATTTTATTTTATAAAGGATAGAATTAGAATAGAGAGTGCTAGAGTTAGAGGGTCAAATAAAGATGGAAGAGATGTGTTGGGCTCAGCTGCTCAAATTGAGTTGGGCAGGTCATTCCACCAGGAGGGAACATTTAATGTATAAGTCTGTGAGAGTGATTTTGTGCCTCTTTGGGATGGCACAATAAAGCAACGTTTACTTGCAGAACACAAGCTTCTAGAGGGCACATAAGTCTGAAGTAATGAATTTAGGTAATGGGGTGCAGAGCCAGTGGTGGTTTTGTAGACAAACATCAATGCCTTGAGTATTACTGGAATTACTATAACGATATCAGTAACTTTGCAATTACACCAGCTCACTTAATTGTTATATATTATTTTAGTTTTAGAATTTAATATTTTATGGCTGTCAAAGATAAGTTACAATTTAAACATTTAAGGTGGTTTAGTTTTGTTTATATTTAATAAAGTTGGTTGTAAATGTTTACAATTTAAAATATACTGTGAAACACTTTTTCAGTTATGTTTTTATTTTAATTTCAGTTAGCGGACATGTTTTTATTTACATTTCCCTTTTCATTTTTTTGGTAACACCCACTGATGCCCTCACAAACTTTACCATGGTTTTTGGAAAATGGCATTAAAATGCAATAACTGCTGCTACAGTTAATAAAATACTGTATAATGTTATAAGAAGTTTTCCAGGTTTTACAATAGTAACAATAACTGGAAAAACTATGGCATTGTACCGTGTTTACTAGGGGTGTGACGAGACACTTATCCCACGAGACGAGACGAGACACGAGACTGGGTTCACGAGAATGAGACAAGACGAGATTTTTAGACTTTTTTAAAGAAATCCTCAATAATGAAATATATAGGGAAAAATAGTGTTTTATTCAACTGAAAAACACAAAATGCAAAAAAGTGGGTGCATTTTGAAATCAACTTGTACTTTATGAAATTAAAGATCTATTTTAATAACTGACAGGCAAGTAATTGCACAAAAATTATAAATAGTATAAATAAAAATAAATAATAAACAACATAAATATCACTTTAAAGTGGAAGTGAAGCAATCTACATTATTTAGTAAACTGATTTCCACTTTAATAAAAAAAAATATAATAAACACGATGAATGTATCAATTTAAAAGAATAAAGCAGTGGTTGCCAAACTGGGGGTGCGGCAAGGCTGAGGGATAGTTAAGGCCCTATGAAATCAGTTTTATTTTTTCCTAAATTCCGTTTTATTTTTTTCCAAATTCCGTTTTTTCCATTTTAATTTTTCTCGACTCCTTTTTAATAGTTAAATTACATTGTATTAATTAAAAAGCATGTCCAATTAATTAAAATCATTAAACTTATACATTTTCACATCGATTTATTAAAAGTTTAACAAAAATTACATGTTTAGGGCCCTATGAAATGTTTTATTAATATATACATTATACAAACATTAATATTTCCTAATATTTGTCTGATCATTTTAACCTTAAACCAAGAATTTCCTTTTTCGGTTGACCGAAGATTAGCAGATAAATAACCCCCAAGGATGATTGCATGAAGTCCATATTCCTCCAAACCTTGCCTGACTTCCTGCTCTCGTTTGTGCTCCCCAGTCGTTCCTGAAGGGCTGGAGGCTGTTGCTGTGTGCTTGATGAGCATTTGATGAGCGTTGGAAGAGTGTTTCAGTGACCCAGTTCAGTCAGCGCTGCAGAACATCCTCACGCTCTCCGTCTCTCACCCTCCATCATTCCCGCTCTCTCCTTCTCTCTCTGCATTCTGCTGATTAATAATTGAGTGTTTCGTTTTTGTCTGCGCACGCTCGGGAAAAACGATTAAAAGAGGGAACAGAAGCGGCAATGATGAAGGGAGTGATGCAGAAAGAGAACGAAAAAAGCAAGCAGCGCTCGTGCTGCATTTGAGAGCAGTCAGGAGCTGCCTCATTAGTCCTATAGAGACGGTGTAGCGTATGTGTGCGTGTGTGTGTGTGTGTGTGTGTGTGTGTGTGTGTGGGATTTTCGTCTAATGGCAAACATCCAGTAGTTTGGAGAAGTATTTTTGTACTTAAATGATGTGGAAATCAATCTGTCAACAAATTTGAACTTTTAAATAATGTTAATTAATTAAATAAGGGATAGCATATGTGGCTACTCAACAAATAAATGTGTGAATGTGAAACTTTGAATTGAGTTCATATTATAGTAGTATCTGTATATTATTGTATATATTTTGCTAAGAAAAGAAATTACCCATTACAATGTACGAAATGAACGTCGGAGCAACAAGACGAATACTGAAACTGTGTACTACAGAAATATTAACACTGAAGCTCTTGGATGATATTTTTAGTGCAATCAATAATAGACACACAAGATTCCAGTAGTTGCGTTTGTATGAAACATAAGCTAACTAAATGTAAATGTAAATTACTGAATGAGCATTCCGATATACAGATTTGCCATGGATGACGGAGAAGATTAGGAAACAGAGTGGCCTTCGTTCCGGAAGTATTTTTCCCATAGGAATTAAAAAAATTATAAAAAGTCATGAACCAAACCAACCAGCTATGAGGTGATGCATGACATTTCACAATTTGATTTAAAGAAATTTATTTTCGAAAATCGGAAATCTGAACATTAAAAAAAAAAACTACAATCCCATTGAAGCATTGTGAAAAAATCTATTAATTTAAAGTTGGTGATTGTATGTATCAAAACAACCTTTTTGTGTTTATTGCAAAATATGTATGTGAAAAACCTGTATATATAGTATGAAAACAAAACGTAGGGTGATTGAGTCCATTATGTCATATTTTGTGCTTCATTGGAACTTCTGATTGGTGGAGATTTTTTTCAGGATCATGGGTGATGTATTTTTCAACTTTTAAACACAGTAATGACCCAGGGAGGATCTTCTTTTCCTGAAAATGGGAGTTAATGCTATCACTCTGGCCTAAAACTGAATTACTGACTCACATAGGGTATAACAAATTCCCAAATATTTTCTGATACTTTTTGTACCTTCTCAATTTTTATGGCCAGCAAAAAATGCTTATACATATCTTGCTATATTATTACCAAATATTATGTTCATTTTTTTGTTGAACTGATTGATCTGAGCTTATGCGCCTCAGTTGAAAAAAAAAAGACTGAATCCAAGATTTGGTGATAAAATAGCGTAACAACCCCACTGTTGCACTCTAATATGATTGACCAATCAGAATGGAGTATTCCAGTGAACCGTGAGATAAAATGAAGATATACAAGAAATCTCAGTGCAGACAAAACATATTAAATCGAATGAAAAACAAGTACTATTAAAATGTGTGCAGTGTAGTGTGATAGCTGGGTTATTTGCTTCATGTTAAGAGTGTCTATCAGCTCATAAACCCCAGCACTGCTTTGGGCCTGTTATCTCACTGGAGTGTGTATCGGCTGTTCTGACTCAGTGATCAAGATGTCCGCTGCTCATTGGATTGCTCCTCTTTTCACATTTCCACTTTTAACACTTACTGGAGAGGCAGACATGGAGCAGGGCTCGCCGGGAGCTAGAAGGACGTCGACCCAGCATGCCTCGGAAGATGTCTAACATTCCTGACTGCTCTGTGACCTGAAAAAAAGGAGTGTTAAGGGGGATTGTGTGTCAGTGTGTTATTTCCTACACACACACATAAATCAAGCAGTCACATTTCAACTGGCATCACTTACAAGAGAAAGCGAGATGGTGTGAGTTTCGCACTTGGCCGTTTGATCACTCCACTGTCCACTGTTTTCCTCTGGGAATTTCCTTGTCGTCTTTTGTCTGTGCAAAGGAGTGTATCACAGAACAAAAATGATGACAGAGTGTTTACATTAAGCATTGAGGTTATGTGCGTCTGTGTCAGCTTTTTTTTGCTCTAACCATACAGCAAACCAGGCCGCATGTTAGAAATAAGCATGTTTTGTTTCCTGTTGGAATCTGTGTGACATTTTTCTCTTTCTGTCTCACACAGTCCGGATGACATTGGCACGTGTTGGTACATTCTGCTTTCTGGATCGGTCTTCATCAAAGAGTCCATGTTCCTGCCACGCTCCAGGTACGTCCCTTACCCGAATGCCATCAAATATCAAACATTCACACTAAGAAATTAGAACACCCTAAATACCCTTTCCATTAACCTGTTATGTGTGTTAAGCTCGTACCTTCCTTCTTTTTCTAAAAGTTCTCACAAATTATTTGGAACATGAACATGATTTGGAACTGATTTGGAAATGTAAAGCCCCTTAATAAAAAAAAAAAAATTAACATTAAACCTTAGGAAGAGTAAATATCCATCTCCGTGCATGTCCTCATCCTAGTTTGCCACTTAAATGGTCCAAGTGTAGATACGCACATCAAAAAATGTGACTGGCACCAATTTAGTTAAATTTGAAGTACCTTCAAAATCCACTGTATTTAATTTTTTTTTTTTTAGTTAAGGGGCAATTTTTGCAATATGTTTGGACTTTCAGATTTTTTTTTTAACTTTTATGAGTGACACATTTTTTTTATTTGACAGAAATGCTATGTCATAATGTCTCAAATACTTTAAATATAATCAATTCATCAAAATAAAATATCTGAATAAAATTTCAGTATAATTAGATTAATGAGAGTTGTCGAATTGAGAATTATATCAGAGGTTACAAATAATAAAAATTACTTTGTACAAAATATATAAGAAGTTACAAATAATATAATTAATTTGTACAAAATATATTGGAAGTTATAAGAAAAAGTATTTGTAATTCAGTTTGGCATTGTGTGTGTGTGTGTGTCTAGTTTCAGCCAAAATGAAATTTGTATATTTTGAGGCATTGGATGGGTATTGTCGTTCGTTTCAAAAAGCACCATAAGCATATAATGTAAATATTTTTTTCCTGCTTCAGAAGATTTAAATATATGACACAAACTGCATGGACTACTTTTATGATATGTTTATAGTGCATTTGAGTCTCCTTTGTGTTGAAGTAAGGAAAGTTAAGTCACCTTTATTTATTTAGTACAATACACAATACAGATTGTTTCTAATCAGCTTTACAGAAGTGAACTGGAAAATAACAGAATCAATGAGGCCAACTTCATCAGATATGAGACCAATCCAAATTCTGCTGTAAAGCAGCTCTAAAAAGACAGTTGTGTTGTAATTCAACTCGAAACAATTGAATGTTAATTCAGTTCAGCTCAATAACAGTATCAATTTTGAAAAATGTATCAATTATAAAACTGTTCAGCTCATGGGAAGTCATGAAGGTTTAATACAAAATGACGGTGAGTAAATGATGACAGATGTTTCATTTTTTGAGTAATCTATCCCTTTAATTTCTGACCCTGGCATGTAATCAGTTACCTAATGCAAACATCATAACTTGAAAGTAGGGATGCACTGATGTATCAGCCACCGATATTTATCGGCTGTTTTTTTTATTATTTTAAAGCCATCGGCATTTCGGAAATAGCATGAAAAGGGCTGATACCGATGGTTTATTAATTAACTGCATGGAGACAACGAGTTGCATATCTGTTGCATAATCCAACATTTTTCTCTGGGCAAAATAATTAAATACTTGCTAAAACAAAATAAAATCTGTACAAAATATAGTTTGTCAGACGGCATAGTACGGCCTATGCAAATGTGACGCTGACGCATCCAACGAGTGAAATGCCTGCTCTCAGCTGTAAATTCATCACTGGTAAGTCGCAATGGCAATGCAGTTTATCCGAGGATATGTCACGAACTGCCAAGCATTAGGCCTACATTTAAGTGAAAATGAATGGCAGGTAATATGCAGCTTTTTGTTTCAAACCAGTGTAGAACACGGATTCACACAAGGTCACATTTCGCACCTGTAATGTTTCTGTGAATGGAGAAAACAGTATAAAACTATATAGGCCACACAAAAAGGAATATATCATTAACAGATTAACAAAACGAAAGGAAAAAATGTTTGCGTTCAAATACCGATTCTGCTTGGAGTGAACCATTCTTTTTTTCTCTCTCTCTCGTTTTTAAGCCCTGCTTTATGCAATTGAGCAATTTCAGTATCGGTATCAGAATCGGCCAATAGTTGTTTGTTAAAATCGGTATCGGTATCAGCCAAAAAAAAATCCTATCGGTGCATCCCTGCTTGAAAGTGTCATAATTTGACTACTTTAGCAAGGCCGCATATGGAAATGAAGACTACTGTCTTTATCGAGGATCAATATTTTGCTTGGCACACTACAATCTACCTGTAGTAGCATAGAACTTGGTGTGAGAGAAATTAAGTGTACATACAGACAGCAACATATTGACTGAGCGTAATTTAAAAGCATAGCAAGCCGTACAAAAACACTTGACAGAGATGCACTAGAATTGGCTTGCAGTTGGGAATATGTCGTTTTATCACCATGGCAATGAAAAAAGCAGGTCTCTCCCTCCCTCGCTTTCTCGTTTGGCTTCATGGAGAGAGCTGTGATGTGTTGCTCCTGTAATAGACTGTGACTCAGGCGTCCAGTGAATGAAAACCAACAGGACAGCGGTGCACTTCATAAACAATGTCTTGATAGTGCTCGCAAATGGCCATTTTTTTCCCCCCAAGAGGCATCACAGCTACCCTGTGTGCTGATTCTTGTCTGAGACAGACTAGATCTGCAGTAGCATCTTATCGGCTTCTTTCAGCACATGACGTGTGTTCTTTTCTTCCAGTTTCTTTCTAAACAAAAACACTCTCATTTTAATGCAGATTTTGTGTAACACTTCTGTTTAATCGCACCTGAAACTCTCAGTCATTACAAATGCAGCATGCAAGTGTTTAATTGCACAGCGATTTCAGTCATTAAAAGCATAATGGTGTACAACGTGCTGGCAGAAGTCAGAGTTGAGTTTGAGGTGGCAGTACCACCTGGTGCTCAAGCCAGTACTTATGCAACAATTCCAAGCCCTTTAAAATGGTTTTACAGGCTTAACTACCAACAATAGATTCTATTGTTATAAACTCTGTTAAATCTGATCCTTTAGTAAATCCACTGTTTTCTTAACTCTTCCTGCAAGACTTCCTAGAGATTTTTACTCATGCTTTACCATGGTACAATATGGCAATATGCAATATGGCATACTATCTGTTCTAACAGGGAACATTCTCAGAACTTTGGCTAATGTTCTGGCAAGATTATCTCAAAGTTATGAACATTCTTCCAGTAATGTTAATAGAAGGTTATCAAAACTTTAGCACATTTGTCACAACTTTTTTTTTTTTTTTTAATGTTGAATGTTTTTTAAACTTTTTTCAGAAGGACATTCAAAAGTGATCCTGTGATGTTTGCAAAATTATAAAAATTGAACGTTCCATTTATGTTCCAGAAATGTTTTTGAAACTTTAAAAAATGTAACATTAGGGCCTTTCGCACCGCTTTAGTTCCAGAACTAAATGTACAGTACTAAAGTACTGGGACGATTTTGCGCGAACTATTTCCCAGTACCATTTAAAGGGTTGCATTCGCACCGAGAGTGTGTACTAAGAAGTGACGTAAGCCGGTCGACAGCGTTGTCACACAATTAGTTCTGGTACTATGAAAAGGTTCCCGCGGTGCGAAAGGCCCTATTGTAAATGTTCAGAGAACATTCATAAATAAAATTTTTATACCTTAATAAGAATGTTAGGAAAATGTTCTTAGAACATATTTTTGTTAGCTGAGATGATACTTTGATATGGTGCATGGTACTAAATGATTTTTCGCTACTAGATTTTTATGTACTAAATTATTTTTTAATGATTTGTACCAAAGTGTTCACACTACATGTCCTTCAAATTGTTTTCTTTGCACTATAGTTTAACAAAACAAACCAGATACTTTTAAATCGAGTTGAATTTAGTAACATGCTCACATTTTACAGGTTTTTTTTATTCATTTACAGATAAAAAGTTTTGCTAAAATGCAAGCTTTTAAATTCTTTCAGTTTCAGTAAGATGTGTTTTTTTTATTATTATCTTTTTCCACTTAACCACATGCAAACTCCCAGGTTGTTTTCCCATGGAAGTGCTTTGAAAGCCTTACTGTTCCTCCCTGAAGTGATATGAATTTACTTCATGTGAATATAATCTGCAACATCTGATATGTTGATATCTGATACAAGTTACTCCACTACATGTATCAACATGCCTCATTTGTTGTTTAGCCACAATTTCTTAACTTTGCATTTCAATCTCCTAACTTTTATTTATAGTTAACTTTTTGTAATTGTTTATTAATTATAATTAATTATGATTGTTTTAAATTTTTTGGATTATGAATAGTGCTTTTTGAATCAAAAGTATCCTTTTTTTTTTTACTTTACTATTCCCCAGGTTGCCCTTTAGAGTTTTTCTGGGTGTTACGCTCTGATCACTACAGGTCTTGAGTTAAGTTGGGAGGTCATGTTGTTTGTGGGTAGAGGTCAACCCCTCCCTCTTGGCTCCACAGGCAGTAAGAGGCAGGCAGGAATGTTGGCTTCAGTCGATCACTACTGACTCTCAAGAACGCACATTCCCCAACGCGTACTCTCGTAAGATGAAGGCGGTAGACGGAGCTGTCAGAACAGAGTGCAGCGTACGTGAAGTTGGATTACCATGTGGCATTCAGGAAATCGTGTTTGTGTTTAGTGTGGTAGCAGTGTGTGGGTATGAATATTAAGAAAGGACATTAAAAACACATTTGAGGTAGAAGTATGGAACTGAATGCATGATTTTCAAGAAGCCGGGAATGTTTATGGATTTCATTGGACATATTTTGTAACAACTCTCTCATCTTCAGGTACAGGTATTTTTTATTTATTTGTTTTTATACATATTGTGTACTATTTCGTATATTAAGTGCACAATTAGATCACTTTAAGAAATGACTTTAGATATTTTTTTATGAACACACTTTCCAACAAACTATTTAAAGGACTTTTCATTTTTATATATTTTATATAAATATTTATATATTTTTTTATTTGATTTTGTATTTTTTAAATTAATTTTATTATAATAAATGTTATTGATACTAATGCTAAAATGCTGGTTAAAGTAATCATACCTCAAGTGTCATGCTTTGCTAATCAAGCCTCAAGCATCTCGATCCCTGCATTATATCTAGTTACAGTTTGGGGTTTCTTTGGTGCTCCTGAAATGCTGTTTACTTTGCTTTATGTTGCCATGTGTCTGCAAGTGCAGATTTGAGAGGCAGCAGAGTTGTTTAGCACTCACTGAAGCGTTACAGTAGAATCCTGTTATTGCATTACCATTCTACTGTACTTCAGCATGTCCTTAAGCCTTCCAGTGTATTCCTTCTCCCCTCTGACTTTCCCACTGACAGCACTTGCATAACAGCTCTTTAATCTTTGCTCTGCTTAATATGGAGAGATGAAAAAGAGGCTTATTTACTTTGGAGACCCCTATGTTCTTTGCTGTGTGTGAGTGCTTGCCACGTTCGTCACAGAATCACATTCCAGACACCCGGAATGTTGTGTAATATGGAATGCAGGGGCTGACTGGGTGGGCATCATGTCTCACCGGGAGTTCAATTCCCAAAGAACGTAGTGCGGTGTCTGATGTTAATACACTTTATATGAATGCCTGGTGTTAATATAATTTTGACAGTTTTTTTTTTTTTTACTGCCTTTTTTGACAGTTTTTTTTTTTTTTACTGCCTTCTACAGGGAATTTCTTTTTTTAGACTTTGGGATTTTATAAGCCAGAGAGCCCCCCTTCTCTTTTCATTTAGTTGTGCTCAAGGCGGCTGTTGTTTTTTCTAAGCACATATAAAAAAACAAAACAAAAAAAAACTATAATCTATAAGTGTGGTGAAAATGTATTCCATTTTGTTTGTTCCTATTGCATTTTGCAGTTTAAATTAGACTTGGAATCCCTGATTTTCAGTGTGGTTTCAAACTATACCCACCGTATCATCAACTATATCGTGAACGATGAATGAAAACACTGAGTCTTGAGGTTTTGTATTTGAATAGAAGCCTGTAAGGGAAGTCAAACAGCGTTACAACACAAAGTGCTCATTGTGTGTGGTCTTAGAATCGGGAACAATGTATATAGAGGGGATCCCACCTGTTAGTCTAAGCATATTAGATAGTTACTATATCTGCCAGCTGCGCTTCTACCGTAACCCATACAGTGTACAAGTAGCTTTATAACAGAAAGTGTTGTTTTACTAATGTAAACATTTAAAACAGCATGCAAATTGTCATTGCAAGAAATTATGTTTTATGTAGTAGAGTTTTTCTTTAGTAAAATCATCCTTGCTTTGTCAGTCACAGTTTTTTGAAGTATGTGTAGCGTTTTTTCTGACCTCTCATCCAGCTAAACCGCTGTAAGCATGTGTCAACTTTGGACCATATTGTCACCTGGCAGCTCATTCAGCTGCAAAAAGTGTCTTACAAGCAGCATTAATGGTAAATCAACAGACCAGATGAAAAGGTTAAGTGTGCAAACAACACCAAACAGAATTGGAAAAAAAAGTATGTCAAGTACCCCACCTGTCTAGTCCCATCCCAAACTCACTGTGGTTTTTATGCCAGACTCAGTTGAGATGCTTAAACAAATTAAATTTCTGTTTGATGTGCACATCACATTTTATTTTATTTTATTTTATTTTGTTTTACTTAGTTTTGCCTTTTTCCTATGTATTTTCTTTTTGCTTTTAGTGTAGTAAAGACAGTAAAGACATTGTGTGAAGGAGAGGGAATGGGGTCAAGAAAGTGAAAGTGAAGTGATGTGTGGCCAAGTATGGTGTCCCATACTCGGAATTTGTGCTCTGCATTTAACCCATCCAAGTGCACACACACAGCAGTGAACACACACACACCTGGAGCAGTTGGGGGTGCGTTGCGGTGCCTTGCTCAAGGGTCTCACCTCAGTCGTGGTATTGAAGGTGGAGAGAGCGCTGGTTATTCACTCCCCCCACCTACAATCCCTGCCGGGCCTGAGACTCGAACCCACGACCTTCGGGTTACAAGTCCGACTCTCTATCCATTAGGCCACGACTGTCCCCAGAAATGCCATTCTCTGAAATGCCCATTTTAACTCCACATTGCAAGTGATTTATTGAAGTCCAAATACGTGACCCTGGACCACAAAACCAGTCATAATGGTCCATTTTTTTTTAATTGAGATGTATACATCATCTGAAAGCTGAATCATTGATGTATGATTTGTTAGGATAGGACCATATTTGGCTGAGATACAACTATTTGAAAATCTGGAATCTGAGGGTGCAAAAAAATCAAAATATTGAGAAAATCACCTTTAAAGTTGTCAAAATATCTTCATGGAACATGATCTTTACTTAATATCCTAATGATTTTTTTGGCATAAAAGAAAAATCGATACATTTGACCCATACAATGTATTGTTGGCTATTGCTCCAAATAAACCTATGCTACTTATGACTGATTTTGTGGTCCAGGGGCACACATGTGTATCTATTTAAAAATGTTAAGGCATGTCCACCTTGAGTCAGTATTTGCCTTCATCTTATGTGGATCTCCACCTCACATTTCCATTTCTATTTTCAATAGAGTTTTTTTGTGTTGCTACTCAAACGCTCCATCACTTTGCACTGTACTTCTTTCATTAGGCCATGATGTCATTTGGTGGACTTTTCCAGTCTGGTCGTAGTTTCTTTCCAAGTGGAGCCTTACTGCCTAGACCAGGAACACTGCCACAAATGTGTGGATATGTGCTCCTCCGGCTCGATTTCTGAGCACGCTTTCATTCCCACAGAATCTCAGGATTCCATAATTGGTCGAGCGGTTTATAACCTTTCTCTCTCCTGTTCTTCTCCTCTAGTTTTGGGAAACGGTCTGCTGGGAGTTTACGCCGTGGATGCGAGTGCATCGTTCTGGAGCCATCCGAGATGATTGTGGTGAGTAATCATGGACCAGATAATCATCTTAACTCCATACTCTTACTAATCACACTTAGGGATATGCCGGTATCAAATTGTCATGTTGCGATTAATTGCTAATGCTTTTATCACGGTATACGGTATTATCACGGTATTGAAATTCAGTTTAAAAAAAGTGCTGTCATAATACAGTATAACAGGTTTAATAACTTTTTTCACCTCTTATAACAAAAATAACTGAACATTTAAATGCAATAAAGCAATACAGAAAAATGTATAAAGTTAAAAGTTTTACACATATTAAAGTGCAAAAGAACTATAAAGACCAATAGGTATCACTTTACAATAAGACCTCATTAGTTAACCTTAGTTAATGCATTAACATTCACAATGAGCAATAGCTACATTTGCTACAGAAGTTATTAATTATTAGTTATTAAGTCTTAGTTCATGTTAGCTCATTAAATAACACAGTTGCAACTTTCAATTTTAACAACGTGTTATTAAATATTGGAATACCTAAGATTAATTCATGTTCAGAAGAATTTTTCATTGGCAGTTCATGTTAACTAATAAATTAACTAATGTTAATTAATGAAGCCCTAATGTAAAGTGTGACCAAACAATAAAGAATCAAAACACTTTCAAACAATATCTAGGGCATGTTGTAGTCAAGATTAAAATGTAAAAAAAAAGTTTGAAAATAAATAGCCTATTAAGACTAAATATTTAAGTATTTGGCGCTGTGATGAACATCATAGCAAATACACAAAT